>NC_082723.1:3377899-3724149 GCF_030144855.1 Hypanus sabinus
GCCAGCTCCGACCCCAGCCTCAAGCCAAGTTCCAGGACCCCTGCCTCAAGCCAAGTCCCTGGACCCCCAGCCTCAAGCCAAGCCCCGGGTGCCCCAGCCTCAAGCCAAGCCCCTGGACCCCCAGCCTCAAGCCAAGCCCCTGGTGCCCCAGACTCAAGCCAAACCTCTGGACCCCCAGCCTCAAGCCAAGCCCCTGGTGCCCCAGCCTCAAGCCAAGCCCCTGGACCCCCAGCCTCAAGCCAAGCCCCTGGTGCCCCAGACTCAAGCCAAACCTCTGGACCCCCAGCCTCAAGCCAAGCCCCTGGTGCCCCAGCCTCAAGCCAAGCCCCTGGACCCCCAGCCTCAAGCCAAGCCCCTGGTGCCCCAGACTCAAGCCAAACCTCTGGACCCCCAGCCTCAAGCCAATCCCCTGGTGCCTCAGCCTCAAGCCAAGCCCCTGGACCCCCAGCCTCAAGCCAAGCCCCTGGTCCCCCAGCCTCAAGCCAAACCCCTGGTCCCCCAGCCTCAAGCCAAGCCCCTGGTCCCCCAGCCTCAAGCCAAACCCCTAGTCCCCCAGCCTCAAGCCAAACTCCTGGTCCCCCAGCCTCAAGCCAAACCCCTGGTCCCCCAGCCTCAAGCCAAACCCCTGGACCCCCAGCCTCAAGCCAAGCCCCTGGTCCCCCAGCCTCAAGCCAAGCCCCTGCTGCCCCAGCCTCAAGCCAAACCCCTGGTCCCCCAGCCTCAAGCCAAGCCCCTGGTCCCCCAGCCTCAAGCCAAGCCCCTGGTCCCCCAGCCTCAAGCCAAACCCCTGGACCCCCAGCCTCAAGCCAAGCCCCTGGCCCCCAGCCTCAAGCCAAACCCTGGTACCCCAGCCTCAAGCCAAACCCCTGGACCCCCAGCCTCAAGCCAAGCCCCTGGACCCCCAGCCTCAAGCTGTCCCAGGATCCCCAGCCTCAAGCCGTCCCAGGACCCCCAGCATCAAGCCAAGCCCCTGGTCCCCCAGCCTCAAGCCAAGTCCCTGGTCCCCCAGCCTCAAGCCAAGCCCCTGGTGCCCCAGCCTCAAGCCAATCCCCTGGACCCCCAGCCTCAAGCCAAGCCCCTGGTCCCCCAGCCTCAAGCCAAGCCCCTGGTCCCCCAGCCTCAAGCCAAACCCCTGGTCCCCCAGCCTCATGCCAAGCCCCTGGTCCCCCAGCCTCAAGCCAAGCCCCTGGTCCCCCAGCCTCAGGCCAATCCCCTGGTCCCCCAGCCTCAAGCCAAGTCCCAGGACCCCCAGCCTCAGGCCAAACCCCTGGTCCCCCAGCCTCAAGCCAAGTCCCAGGACCCCCAGCCTCAAGCCAAGCCCCTGGTCCCCCAGCTTCAGGCCAAACCCCTGGTCCCCCAGCCTCAAGCCAAGCCCCTGGACCCCTAGCCTCAAGCCAAGCCCCTGGTGCCCCAGCCTCAAGCCAAGCCCCTGGTCCCCCAACCTCAAGCCAAGCCCCTGGACCCCCAGCCTCAAGCCAAGCCCCTGGTCCCCAGCCTCAAGCCAAACCCCTGTACCCCCAGCCTCAAGCCAAGCCCCTGGTCCCCCAGCCTCAAGCCAAGCCCCTGGTGCCCCAGCCTCAACCTGTCCCAGGATCCCGAGCGTCTAGCCAAACCCCTGGTCCCCCAGCCTCAAGCCAAGCCCCTGGTGCCCCAGCCTCATGCTGTCCCTGAACCCCCAGCCTCAAGCCAAACCCCTGGACCCCCAGCCTCAAGCCAAACCCCTGGATCCCGAGCGTCTAGCCAAGCCGCAAGAACCCCCGAATCGCCACGAACGCCACGATCTGCAAGCTGTCCCGTTCTTAAGCTTTTTCCCGCCCTGTTCCTAGTACTTCAGTGTCTGCGTCCTGCATTTGGGTCCAGTCTCAACGCCTCCTCCACCCTTATGATAGGTGCAGAGCCAACAACTTGTCTCTAAATGTGAACAAAACAAAAGAGATGGCTGTTGACTTCAGCAGAGCACGGAGCGACCACTCCCCGCTGAACATCGACGGCTCCTCCGTAGATATCGTTAAGAGCACCAAATCTTTTGGTGTTCACCTGGCGGAGAATCTCACCTGGTCGCTCAACACCAGCGGCTTAGCCAAGGAAGCCCAGCCGCGTCTTTACTTTCTGCAAAGTCTCAGAAATGTCCTTCAACCTCCCCTCACCTCCCGTCCTCACCACATTCTACAGAGCCGGTATCGGGAGTATCCTGAGCAGCTGTATCACTGTCTGGTTCGGGAATTGCTCCGTCTCGGATCGCAAGACTCTGCAGCGAATAGTGAGGTCATCTGAAAAAGGTAATCGGTCTCTCTCGTCTGGCCATTACAGATATTTACACCACACGCTGCACCCGCAAAGAGAACAGATTTGTGAAGGACCCCACGCACCCCTCATACAAACTCTTCTCCCTCTTGCCATCTAGCAAAAGGTAACGAAATATTCTGGCGCAAACGACCAGACTGTGCAACAGTTTCTTCGCCCAAGCTATCAGAACCTCAATTCCCGGAGTCCAGACTCACATCTACATCATTTAGTATTAGATTGAAATTTGTCCTCCACAGTACCAATAGCCTGTTTATTATTTATGTGTTTATTAACTAGTTATTGAAATGCTCTGCACTGTTTTGTGCATTTCATGTATTCCTGTGTAGATGTGTAGTCTAGTGTAGTTTTTGTGTTGTTTTACCTAGTCTACTGTAGGCTTGAGTTGTCTCACATTGTCTAGTATAGTTTCGTGTTGTTTCATGTGGAGCCAGGGATCCTGGAAGAACTTTCTTTCGTTTTTGCTCCATACTCTACCAGTAGATAACGGTGGAAATGACAGTTAAAAGCTACTTGACTTGCCCTGAATTCACTTGAAAAACGATGGAGAGAGGGAGAAGGAGAGGGAGAGGGAGAGGAACAGTGGGGATGAGCAAGGGACGAGGTATAGAGAGAGAGGTGTGGTCCAGGTTTGGTCTCAGCGGGGCCCTGTACAACTGCTGAAGGACCTCTTTGCTCCTATACTCAACTTCCCTTGTTATGAAGGCCAACATGCCATCAGCGTTCGTCACTGCCTGCTGTACCTGCATGCTACTTTCAATGACTGATGGAACAAAGACACCTAGATCTCGTTGTACTTCCCCTTTTCCAAATTTGACACCATTCAGATAGCAATCTGCCTTCCTGTTCTTGCCACCAAACTGAAGAACCTCACATTTATCCACATTAAACTGTATCTGCCACTCACCCAACCGGTCCAGGTCACCCTGCATTCTGATAGCATCCTCCTCCCATTTCACACTGCTACCCAGATTTGTGTCATCTGCAAATTTGCTAATGTTACTTTTAATCCCTTCATCTAATTCATTAATGTCTATTGTAAATAGATGCGGTCTCAGCACCGAGCCTTGCGGTACCACACTAGACACTGCCTGCCAATCTGAAGGGGACTCGTTAATCCCTACTCTTTGTTTCCTGTCTGCCAACCAATTTTCTATCCATGTCAGTACCCTACCCCCAATACATTATACTCTATTTTTACCCACTCATTTCCTATGTGAAAGGCTTTCTGGAAGTCCAGGTATACTACATCCACTCTCTCTCCCTTGTCCATTTTCATAGATACATCCTCAAAAAATTCCTGAAGATTGGTCATGCATGTTAGGTAAGTCACCGGGACCTGACAAGATGTACCCGAGACTACACTGCGGGGTAGGGAGGAGATTGCTGAGCCTCTGGCAATGACCTTCGTAGTCATCTTGCTTTTATTCTGCTGTACTGTTTGGACTTCTCCTGAGCACAGTTGCTACCTTCGTCTGAAATGTGTTTCTACATCTGAGGCTTCAAGCATCTGATAGTTTTGTTCTTCAGCTTCCGTATTGTTTCTACGTGATGTGTGATTTTTTTTTTTTTTTTTGTCAATTATGTTGGTGCCGATATTGTCATAGTTTCATAGTTTCACCTTGCTCGGCTCTCTGAACCGACAGTGGTCGATTTTACAGATGAGAAGTTGTTGTTTTTTTTTTACTGACCGGCCAGTCGAATATCAACGCTCAAGTCTGTTTTTCCATAAGCCACTAAATTATAACTTCATTAAATGTCATGATTTCACTACAAATAAACATTTCAGCTATTTCACCTCAAATTATGGAACTGGTGTTCATGGAGCGATCGACCTTCACCGGAACGTCAGTCGTGGAAATCAGATGCCCGTCTCTAAACCGTCGGAAAGTCGCCAACCCACTGCTAATTCTGTACACTAGTGTCCAGCCCGAGTGCACGGACAGAGTCCACACAAATTGAATTTCTGCTTTTCACTTGCAAAAAATATTGAAAACAGCTGAAGAGTGGTCTGAGGTATTTGTAGATAAATGACCATCTGTGTAGATAACGACCACGTCCAATTGCAATTCAGAGGAGTTTTCGAATAAAACAGTTTTAAAGGTGAGTAGATTGCTCATAAATTGAAACAATCATTTGCTTGGTCATCCAGAGATTGCAAAATGCCTATTTCCTGCAATTAAAGTAGGAAACTGGACAAACGTTTATTGAGCTGGCATGATTGTTACATATGTTGTGGTACACTCCAATCTATCACGGAGAATCGACAATCACAATGAAATGAATAAATTCCAAACTATTAAAGAATCTTGACAATTATCCGGGAAAAGTTGCCGCAGCACGAACATGCTCCGAGACAGCTTCATCCACCAGACCATCATACTGATGAACTCACGCTGATTTGAGTGTTCTGTATTCTATGTTACTTCCTCGCTGGTCGCAAATGGGAAAGCGGGTGAGCTGTGACAACAGTACGGGGTTCTCTGTTTTTATGCTCGCTGCAGATGTTTGGAAATAGGCTGACTTTCTTCGTCATAATCATACGGAGGTGCACTAACGTCCTAATTCAAATCCAGTCCCTGTTTGCTACGTCTCTCTGAATCCAAGCGGCTTTTCTAACATTTGATCTCCAGTGTTACGTTTCTTTTCTGATAATAATTTCGGCATTACATTCAAAATGTTTATAATTCATTACACATTTTACACAATCATTTCACTTCGTTACCAGCTAAAGTGCTTTTTATCAATCATTCTTTTATTTCACAAGCTCTCTAAAGCCGATACAAAAGCATTACTTACACGCTCCTCGCACCCACCCTCCACGCAAATATTTTGACTTCTCATTAAGCTTGACAGCTTCTCTTCAAGACGGGTCACCACATCATGAAAAAGATGGTTGCTTCTCCTAATCGGTCCCGCTGTACCTTAGCTTGCTGCCGGCATTCTACCCAATCCTAAACTAAGCATCTTTTTGCTCAATCTACTTTTAAATTCATTGTCTCACATGGGTAATCATCGAAATCTTTATCACAGCGTTTTTATTTTACTTCATACATCCTTGACCAGCCAAGTCTTCACTCAGAGGAGAATTCTGCTTTACCGTGTAACAAACAGGGAAGAATTTTTAGTACGAAATTGGTTGAGCCTATCGGAACAACTTAACAGGACAACGTTAGTCTCTAAGTTTTGTCAGAGAGTATATCTGCCAATACCTCCAGTTGAACTCGACCTTTTTGTGTGTTTTCCCCCAGCTGATAGTCTATGGTTTTGTATTGCCGAGTGCTCCTGCCCCCGCTCCTACTCTACTCCGGCCCCTGTATTGCTGAGAACTCCGTCTCTCATCTGTTTCTCATGATTACCTGTATTGCTGTCACCTGTGTTTCATTGTGCTGCACCTATCATCTGCATTTCTGTTTTGTTACATAGTGCATTTTAGTCATTTCTTTTTACCTGTTTGTTGCAGGTTGTGCGAATGAATTTTCCTGAGCGTTTCCAGCATTCGTATAGCCAGAGACAATGTGAAATCTTAGATAGAGTATCTACTGTTCCCACTCACGCTACTCTGATCAGCCCAGAGCATGTTTATCAGGGCTGAATGAACAGTTTGAAAAGATGGTGAACAATATTTCCTCCTCCAGATTTGCCACTCTACTGCTCCTGCCCCTGTTCCTTCTCTTCCTATTCACCCCCTCATGTCTGTTCCATGGTTCATATCAGAGTTTTCTTTTTCTGTTTTTATTTACCTAAGCACATACTTACTGCAGGAATCAAGTATTTCAATGACTCAAAATTCGCCAGAAAATATCGATGGATAGCTTAATTGGACACTGCAGCCGTGACACCAAATTTATGTCAGAAGGAATAAGCAGAGGAATAGCAGATGAAGTTTTACCTGGACAATTGTTGTTCTTTGGAGAGTAAAATGTCATGGAGACTGCAGACATCAAAGCAGTCTCATTAACAGGATTAATGTATAGGATGTTCTTCTGACCCAGCAACAAACTTCCGGGCATTGGCCGCGCATGCCAATAAGGCAGTAAAGCAGGTGCGTGACTTTCTTGCCTTTATTACTGGAATGGTTGAGTTTAAGTGTAGAGAGGTGTTACTGTAGTTTATCAAACTCTGGTTATGTTGCCTCTGGCGTGCTGCATTTAGTTTCTGTCACGTCAGCACAGGAAGGACGTTGAGGCTTTGAAAATAGTTCAGGAGAGTTTTTTAAAGGAGCAGTTTATCAGTTTCAGGGGAACTTTCAACAGGAGATTTATACGGAGGAGTTGCACAAAAATGGGTTATTCTTTCCGGAGCGGACGAGGCCAACGGGAGACCGGAGAGGTTAATAAGAGTAATCAATAAAGGTGGTATCTTCCTTATATCACGGAAAAAGTGAATATCAGAGGACATACAGTTAGGGGGAAATATTTAAATGAGATGTGCAGGTTAAGTTTTCCAATGAAAGTAAAGCAGAGGAGTGTTTCCGGTGACCTCATCGTCGAGAATGGCAGCTTAATTCACTAGCTCCTCCGGAAAATATTTGAAATGAAAAGAGGGGCAAGAATGGGGAAAATAAATGGAAATAAAAAAGGGACACTGCGGAACCTGCGTCCGAGAGGAATGCAGCGAGCGGCTTTCCGACCGGACCGCGTGATAGCGAGGCGGCCGCCAGTGTCTCATTCAGGCGAAACCGTGAATATCTTCGAAATCCTGAAAGAGATAAGGGAGGTCCAGAAAGATATAAAGCAGCAGCTCCGTGATATTAAGGCAGAGCTCGGCAGCGTTAATCAAAAAATAGCGGTGGCGGAGACTCAGATTGAGAAGGTGGAAGATCGCGTTCAAAACGTGGAACGGATACTGAGCAAGACAATGAAAATAACACATCACCAAGAAGGTAAACTGCTTGACCTGGAGGGAAGATCACGGTGGAAAAATATCAGAATCTTCAACGTTCCCGAAAGAGTGGAGGGGTTGTCCATGACGGAATTTGTCGGAAAGTTACTGCAGGATGCGCTGGATCTTCCCCCGGTAATGGAGCTGGAGGTCGAAATAGCCCACCGCGCGTCAGTCCCGAAACCTACCCAGGACAGAAAGCCACGCTCAATAATAATTACATTCCTTCGGTACAGCACCAAGGCGGAGATTCTACGAAGGATCTGGTGTGATAAGAGTGTTTTTAGAGGATAATTTAATATATTTCGACCAAGGTTACCCCCTCCCCCTTGCGGTCCTCCAGAAACGCAAAGATTACTCCGAAGTAAAGCGAGTACTAAAGCAAAATAAGATTAGATTTCAAACTCCTACCATGCTTCGTACTTCGAGTGTTTTATGACAACGGGACAAATGGTTGTACCAGACGGTAGAAGAGGCGACTACCGACATGAAGGACAGAGGGTTGCCCGTCAGCATGAACAAAACGAGGTAAAGCCTTACTGAAGAATTATCCCGCTCCGCTTGGGAAATAATACGAGAATCGAGAAGGCAGAAGACGGGAGGAGGCCGAGAGCAATATATCAGGAAGAAAACAGGAATTTCCCAACGACAGTCCTCACCCCCTTCAGAAGAACCATAAGGTTTGGCTAACTTTAAAAATGCTGAGAAGCTAAACGGAAGCAAAAGTACACGGTGATATACCTAACTCGAGAAATATTTATTATAATATGGATTTTATATTACTTGGTTATTATTCTTTATTCACTCACTTACTCCTTTTTCACCACCAAAATGAAACTATATATAAATATGTGTGCCTATATGTGTCTGTGTGTAATGTGTGTGTATGTATATACATATAAATATTTATATATAAAGGAGAAGTACGCAGGGAAATCTTTTCAGTGTAATGGATTTGTTCACTGACTTCTATGAATATTGCAATGGGGGCCCTCAACTCACAAGTAAGCGGGGTTATCCCCCACAGCTAGACATTTCTTCTAGCTCAACGCAGGGTCATCTACTAGAGGCCTCAGCCTTAGAATCACACGTTTGTTGCCATGTTTGTTATTATTTGCGTTTCTTGGTTCTTATTTGTTCAGGGAGAAGATCGATTAAGTTTTATTCCAATTTCAATGATACATTGACAGACTAATACAGATAGCTAAGGACAAGGTAAAATTAATTTCTCTTAATGTAAGTGGACTATTAAATCCAAACAAACTTAAGATAATTTGATCCAAAATGAAAAAAAAAACAAGTCCACGTAGTATATTTACAGGAATCTCATTTAAGTGATAATGAGCATTTAAAAAACTAAAGAGAATGGGCTTCAATAATCTTTTTTCGCCTCATATAAATCAGGACATAGTAGAGAAGTTGCTATTCTTATCTCAAGTAGGCTAAAGTTTGAAAACGTATTCGAAATGGGAGGTAAGAGGGCAGATCTATGCTGGTAAGGGGGAATATAGACGGCAATTGATTTACTCTATTGAATATATACGCACCCCCGGGAAGTGATATTGTTTTCGTTCAGAAAATTACTGATATTAAGTTAACGGACACAGAAGATCTCCTGATATGTGGGGGAGACTTAAATTTACAATTACAATCAAACTCAGACTCTTCCAATAGAAAAACCTATGAAACAAAATCTGTACATAAGAAAGTCAATACTGTTTTTGAGGATGCCTGGAGTTCGTCTCAAAACTTTGCAATTAGCAAAGGAAAAGGGGGGATGGGGCCTACCTTCTCTTAGAGATTATTATTTTGCAGCACAGTTGAGAACTGTGATATGTTGGTGTAACCCATCCTATGATGCCCAATGGAAAAACATTGAGGAGCGGGTACTTCCCATCCCCATACAAGCAATGTTGGCTGATAACAACGTGCAAAGGTACACAAATACAATTGATAACCCATGGGTGAAATTGACTCTTAAAATATGGAAAGCTACTATAAAAGGATATAATCTAGAGGAAGATATTGTAATTCTTAAATGGTGTGCATATGACTCGGATTTTACACCAAATAAATTGGATGTTAGATTTAAGGACTGGACAGCTAAAAGAATAACAGTTCTTTGTAACATAATGAAAGAAGGAACACTGTTGAATTTTGAAATGCTTAAAGAGAAACACTTATTAGAAAAACAAGATTTTTATCGGTATTTACAGATAAGACAATATGTTAATAAGACGTTTAGAAATGTAATCAAGGCAAATACATGCTTGGTAGAGCTCTTTAGAAAAGCATACAATTCAGATAGTGGTGGTAGAATCATTTCAAGCATGTATAAGGGGTTGTCAAATCTTAAAACACATTCGACTTCATACATTAAAGCAAAATGGGAGAAGGAAGGAGGAATAATTCTATCTGAGGAAGAATGGACAACAATATGGAGATATCAATGGAAGTGTACCAGTTCACAGAAATGGAGGGAGGTTGGATGGAAAAAACTTGCTAAGATATTTTATTACACCCTCTCAGAAATCCTGTTCTGATAGTAACCTCCCTGTTTGCTGGAGAAATTGTGGAAATCAAAATGCAAATCATTATCATATTTTTGGGACAGCCCTGTTATCAAAAACTATTGGAGGGGATGCACAATGCCAAGAAAGACATCTTTAAATGTGAAAAACCCTTAGAGAGTCAAACCATATGTTTTGGATATATACCTCAAAAATGGTTGAAAAAAGATAAATATTTAATGAATATACTATTGGTGGCTGGTAAAAACTCTTACTAGAAAATGGTTATGACAGGAGAGCCAACTTTAAATACATGGATGAAAATTACAATGGACATTTACAAAATGGAAAAGATAACAGTATATTTTAACCATAATCTGGAACAATTTGATTCGTACTGGGAAAAATGGTTTAACTGCATAATGCCTCATAGGCCTGATTTTATTCTCACAAATCAATGAATCTGTTGTAAAAAAAGATCACTCCCTACTTGTACATAGTTCTTTCCTTTTGCTTGTTTTTTTTTTCTTTCCACTCTTTTCTGTAAGTGTATACCACAGATAAATACATTGTGAAGATTTGTGATACATATGATTATATGATATATATCTACAATGTCTGAAATACATCTTATGGAAATGTTTGTTTGATGATGAACTTCAATAAAAATTAAATTACAAAAAAAAGAAAATAAAACAGAGAATTGTGGGGTCTGGAATGCATTTTTCGGTTGGTGCTGGAGGCAAAAAACAGTGGCATTTATGTGGCTCGGATCGACAAACACATACACAGAGAAGGGAGGGATAGGGACAGCATGCAAATAGATGTATTAGTTTAGATGGACATCACTGTGTTAATGTTAGCTCAACATTAGAGACCAAAGGCCTTTTTCCTATCATGCACTGACCAATGCTCACTGACAAAGGAAGTTATGTTTTCCTCTCCGTCCTGAATATCCGTTTCTTCATTCTGAGTCTGTGACCCACTGTGATAGAATTCTCATTCGTTGCAAAGATTCCCCCTGCAATTGGTCTGTATGGCCTGAAAAAAAAATGCATAAATTCTCGGCTCAGCACGGTCAATACAGGCCCAGATCACTCACTGTCCGCTCACACTGCCAGCCTGGCATCCTGGGAACCAGTCCAGTCAGAAAGCGGAATAGTCGCTGCACTCGCTTGGTTGCAGGGATAACCTTCCTGAGGAAACGTAACAAGACCTGGAAAGAATATTCAAGGTGCACTTTCACCAGAACCCAAGAGATATCCCAGTAAGACATCTCCACTCCTCTTCTCTAATCCTCCTGCTTACCTTTCTAATTACCTGCTGTACCTGAATGTCAACTCGCCGTAGTTTCTTTCCAAGGATCCCAGGTCCCGCTGTAAATTTGACTGTGCCACCTAGATTTGTTCCTCTCAGAGTCGATCTTACATTTCTCCACATTCTGTACATGTCCCACATCTTCTGTCGTTCACTTCCGTCGGCATCACAAGCCCTCTCTGCACCCTTCTCCCTACGACCCTGCCACCCAGCTCTGTAGCAGCAGCAAAGATGGATATTCTTCCTCATACGAATCACTGATGTAGACCGTGAACAGCTTTAGTCTCAGAGCAAATCCTATGTCACGCTACTGACACATCTTCACAGTTTGAGAATGATCTATTAATTCATTCTCTGCCTTCCAACTGCTGAATAATTCTCAGTCCACACAAGTACATTATCCAGAATTCCAGTTCTTTATCAGCTTTCTTGAATTCCACTATCATCACATTCATTATTTGCCAAATTTCCAGTCTGTTTACAGTTTCCCTGTCGTTGCTGTCCTCTCGGTCCCGTGCGTTGGGACTTTGGGTCTGAGTCTGTACCTCTACCTAGTGGATACAATGGAAATATTGACCATCTGTAATTCAGTGTAGCAGCTCTATAGGAAATGTATACCTGGGATTTGGGCACAGCGTGAACGGAATATCTTTGCTGTCTGAGACAGTGGAACTGATGAGCTGTAACTGTCGCTGTGCTCTGTGACACACCTTGTGTGTGAGAGGGGAGCGGCTGCTCTGCTGCTTTTGTCCCGACACGCGGCGATATCGGATCTCAATAAAGTCTTTCACGGTGAGTAGGAAAAGGAAACAGGGTCAGTGGGGTAGAGGTAAATGTCAGCTGGTTGTGTGAAGTGGCCTGAGCACCCAGAGGCCTGTGTCAATCTATCTGCCTGACTCTCTCTCTCTCTCTCTCTCTCTCTCTCTCTCTCTCTCTCTCTCTCTCTCTCTCTCTCTCTCTCTCTCTCTCTCTCTCTCTCTCTCTCACTCTCTCTCTTGCTCACTTGCTCTCTTACATATCTAACGTTGGATCTGACGCTTCTCATTCTTTCATTCACAAATGGCCATGCTGAATCTATTCAACTCCCAATTTAAGTTTCGATTTAATTATCTACCTCGTCTGACCATTCATTTGGAGTGTGAAACGTTTCTTCTCATATTTCGTTTGCGCTGCAGCAGATCAGAGAAGTTCATAAAAGTCCATTACATTCTTGCATTTATGACTGAATGGTTTAAGTTCGATAGTCACAAAGATTTATAAACCTCGAGTTAGGGTGCATCTGGAGTGTTGCAATTAGTTCAGTCAACCCATTATAGGAAGGGTGCCGAAGCTTTGGACAATGTATAGAAGAGGTTTGAAGAGGAGGTATAAAGACGTGAGTTGTTGGTCTCCCCAGAGTTTCGGAAGCCAAAGCTTAACAAGGGTACTAAATAGAGCAGACCGCCAACATCTTTCTCACAGCATCAAAATACAGAAAACGAGAGGGCATGTGGATAGGGTGAGAGGGGAAAACATTCAGAGGACATAGCGGGAAGTAATTAAAAGGAAAAAAAAAACAAAGAATGGTGGATGTTTGGAATGAACATCTGGGGTGGTGTTTTTGAGGTTCTTACACAGGTAACCAAACGCACAGAAAATGGAGTGATGCTGACAACGTGTAGACAAGTGGATTAGTTTAATTAGCTATCACTGACTCAACGAGCCACATGAGAATGTCGGCCAAAGTCAGCATCAGAAATAACCTGCCAGGCTGTCCTTCTGCAATGTTCTGAGGAAATTAAAAGCAGCGTAAACAAGAAAGATGCAACAGGTGTGGTGAACTTGGATTTTCAGAAGACATTTAACATGAAGCAGCTGAGCAAGGTAAGAACCCATGGAATTAAAGGAGAGGTACTAGCATGGGTGTAGCATTGGCTGATTAGCAGACAACAGAGAGTGGGAGTAAAGGAATGCTATTCTGGCTGGCTGCCAGTTACCAGTGGAGTTCCACAGGCTCGATGTTGCGACCACTACTTTTTACGATGTATGTCAATGATTTAGACTACGGGATTAATAGAGTTATAGGTAATTTTGCCGATGATACAGAGATAGGTGAAGGGGCAGGTAGTGTTGGGGAAACAGAGAGACTGCAGAGAGACTTAGATAGTTTAGGGGGATGTGTAAAGAAGTCCAAATAAAATAAAATATTGGAAAGTTTATGGTCTTGCGCTGCGGTGAAAGAAATAACCAGACAGACTATTATTTAGATGTGGAGAGAATTCAAAGTGCAGTGATACACAGTGACTTGGGAGTCCCAGTGCAGGATACCTTAAAGGTTAAAATCCAGGTTGTCAGTGGTGAGAAGACGAATGCAATGTTGAGATTAATTTCTAGAGGTAAAAATAAAAGAGCTGGAATGTGAAGTTGAGGCGCGGTAAGGCACTAGAGAGACGACACTTGCAGTACTCCTCATTTCAGAAGGGACATACTGATATTGGAGAGGGTTCAGAGAGGATTCATGAGAATGATTACACGAATGAGAGGTTTACTGTATGAGGTACGTCTGGCAGCTCTTGGGCTGCAATCCCTGGAGTTCAGGAGAATGAGAGGGATTTTATAGAAACATTCCAAATAATTGGATCAGCCCATGTTTGATTGGCGAATGGCCTACTTCTGCTCCTATATCTCATCGCCTTATGGTCAATTATGTCAGCAAAACTTCACAGAGCAGAGGGCGTCTTCCTGTTCTGCACCAGTATATGTTCTAAGTCGAGAAAGAATCACTGACTAAGAGAAATTACTTTTCTTTTATCCTGAATAGCTGTTCCTTCTTTCTGTGACCGTGATCCATAATATTAGAAATCTTATTCAGGGAAGACATCCCTGTAATTATTCTCAATACTCTGAAATAATCCATCAATTCTCCTCTAAATTCCACCCAGTCCACTCATTCTCCCCACACACAGGGAGCCGGCCATCGCTGGAACCAGTCCAGCCAGTGTGAGGATTCGTTTCTGCGCTCCCACTGCTGGTGGGATAACATGCCTGAGGAAATGTGACGAGGCCTGTAAGTAAGATTCAACGTGCATTCTCACCAGAGCCCATAACACATCTCCCAGTCCGACACCTCTACACCTCTTCTCAAATCCTCCTGTATCACGGCACAGAATTATCTTCATTTCCCTTATTACATGATGTATCTTCACGTTAACGCTCAGAGATTTGTTTACCGGCATCCTCAGGTCCCTCTGGACAGTCATTTCCAGACATCCTGTATCTGTTCCTCTCACATTTCAGACTATTGTTTTCTGTTATTTAACTGGTCTGCCCATTCCTTTGCAGATTGACATAATTCCTCGCAATGTCTACATTTCTCTGTGTTTGTGTGAGTGTATGGTGTGAAGGGTCTGAGGGACTGAAGGACCCTTCAGAATGGGAACCACTGTGACAGAATTTAGGGGTCGGACGCTATTGGTGAACTCTGTTTACAGATGAACAATTAGCCAATAGTAACTTTAGTAAATCATTTGTGTGACTAATCAGTGACAAAGTTCAGTCTTTGTCATTAGAGCTCTGGCATTATTTCCACCAGATGACTCACTGCTGAGGTATTGACTCAAAAATTTTGATGCGTTTATCTTTAATCAGCCCAATATTTACATCAGAGTTGATGGTGTATAACTAAACTGTTTGTTCAAGCTACTGTAAGTAAGAACGTTAGTCAGGGGTATAACCGTATCTCCAGCGACGGATCCTCTGTAAAAATCATGACTGCTTGGAATGCATTAACTCAGTGTCTGCCAGAACTGTGAACACAGGGTCGACAAAAGTCACAGATCTTCTGACATGGAGAACGCTGCCTTCCTCGCAGCTAGAAAAAGTGTTCTATCCTCTTATTTCAGCCTTTGGGATTCCCGGTAAGCCCCAATGTCAGCTGCCGTCGGTGGGAAACGAAGTGTTGTCTTTTGTTTATCGCTGGTCCGCACTGCCACATGTCCGTTTCCAGAATTCTGATCTTCAGGAACGGAATGGAAACTCAGGTACGGAGGATTTTGGGAACTGGATCTGAAGAAAGAACGTGCAGAATTGCAGGGAATTGGACAACACTATGGAATTCAATGCGTCAGGCAGCGCTTTTGCAGTCGTTTGCGTTCAATAAAGTGATGTTCGGAGTCTCTGTGCTTTTGGTTTGCAGCAGCACTTCTGCATTTGCAAATATTATGTGTATACAGCCCGCGGAGATTATACCATTGATCGTCTGCAATTGTATGTGAGCGATTGTCTGAGGTAGGTGTAACAATCAAACCATCACACTTTAACAACTGTGAGGAGTTCCATGTGTAGCTTGAAATGTGAGGTTTTTGTTAATAACTGTGTGCGCTGTGACTGAACGTGAAGCCGTTGATGGACAACACAATGAAGCAGTTGCTGCGCCAAATATCACAGCAGACGTGTTGTTTCAGAGTTGTCAGTTGTGCGAAATGTATTACATCTACACCTGACACACTGACAGACATCTAGCTACGGTCACGAGCTTGCTGCTGACCGGAGAATCCCTCTTCTCTGCTTCCATGTAATGCACTCAGCGGGAGGCGTCATGTCTGTCTGTGGGGTTGTTACTGATTGCGCAGTATCTGTTGGAATCAGGCTATGTCTGTTGTTGAGGTGGCAACTGCAGGATTAGGAACCATACACGGGGAATGGTAAGTCCCAAGAAACTTGAACAGAAGCACAAACCAGTTAACACTCGTTTCAGAGGCCTCTCTGACAACAGTTCTGAGAAGAGACGCCGTCCCTGCTTTTCCAGTTATTCTGTTTTGCCTGGATGAGTATTCCAGCATTCCCTGTCTCTGTTCCGTGTTTCGGTGTTCTGTCGTTGGCCGGGAGCGCCACGGAAGCTGATGACTGTAGCACCCCGCGGGTAGAAAATGACGTATTGAATCCGAGGAGGCAGCTATCCGGTTTTAGCTTTCCGCCCCCACATCACGTTTCAGTCATCAGGATATTAATCTGTATTCATATCATATGGACACGTTTAGGGGGATAAATTATTTTCTTTCTACGCCGTTGTTGCACCCTCTCTCGACCCACCGCTAAAAGCAACAATGTTGTACAAATATTACAGGATCTCCAGCAACAACTGGATTGAATTATGCTCTGTATTTTCTCAACTTGCTGTTCACTGTCTCACTTCCAGCGAACTTGGTGGCGATAGTGATCCTCTCCCGGGAGTTAGCGGTCTCTCCAAATGTGTCACTCGCTACCTGGTGTGAATGGCCGCGGCCGATTTCCTGGTCGTTACCTCCGATCCGCTGCTGACGTGGACTGCAAGGTTTTATATTCTCCAATCATTCCTTGCCCTTACTCCCTTGTGCATACTCTGTCGATGGTTAGTTTTTGTGAGCACTGCGACCTCTGTCTGGCTGACAGTCGCTTTCACCATCGATTGATTTTTGGCTATTTTCTGTGAGAAGCTGAAAACAAAATATTACACCGAGAGAACGGCGTCTATGGTTATCGCGGCAGTGAGTGTGCTGTTCTGTTTGGAAAGTGTCCCCTGATGCTCAAAGTAATAATTGATGGTGTTCCCTGGGACTGTAGACTTACACAGAGCTTTCGAACCTCTGAATCATGGGCGGCATTCGAGATTTTTCACCGCATTTTAACCCCTTTTATCCCTTTCTTTCTGATTTTACTATTCAATAGTCTGACTGTCAGGCGGATTCTAGCGTCCAGTCGAGCCCGCAGGAGGCTCCGGGGACAAAAGAGTGGAGAGACTGACAAGGACCGGGAGATGGAGAACCGACGTAAATCCATCGTTTTGCTCTTCTGCATAACCGGTAGTTTCATATTGTTGTGGGGAACACAGGTTTATTTTATATCTATTACCGGATTTCAATGAGGTTTGTTTACTCTGTCACGGATCCTGGTTACATCGCGTCACTGACATTGTCTATGCTGCAGGTTGTCAGTTCCTGCACCAACACATGTATTTACGCCATGACTCTGGGCAAATTCCGAGATGAACTCAAGGATATGATGCAGTATCCAGTGAAGCAGATTTTAAAACTCAATAAAAGTTAGAAATAAATGTTGTTTGTATTACAATTCAGCTGTCGTCATGCTCCCTACTCCGTGGCCCCACTTGTGAGTAAATGAAACAACGTGATGAATAGAAATACAAAGAAAACACGTTAAAATCTGAAAACGCTACAAAACAACTCACAGTAATTCAGAGTCCAATGAACGGTGCCGGAACCAAACTTCACAAGTTTACTCTTTTCCACAGAAATGAGCTTTGCACCTCACTTCACCTAAAACTGAGGTTTCAGGCGAACTTGTTACAGCAGCTTCCCGGCATTGTATACGCGGCGTGATCCGGGAGTATATTTTCGTTTGTATCAAACACTCCTACTCCCATCAAAACCGGTCTTTTCGTTCCCGCACTTATTCGCATCCTTGTCTACCTGTGGGTTCTCCTTATGTCTATCACCGTCAACTATTTTCCAGCAGGAGCATTTAACTGATCTTTAGCACAGCTGTCACCGTACTGTAAGAATGTCCATCTTTGCTACAGCCGCTGTCATACTGGAAGGTGCAGGGCTTGAGAACATCTCTCATGATACCGTAAGAGTACAGAGCTTTATAACTATTGTCAGTTTGCTATAAGGAGACAGACTTTTACAACAGATTGAAAAGCAATACTAGAATTTTAACTGTGTTACAAATTAACCAGAACATAATTATTTTGAGCGAGCGAGAGAGAGAAAATGTCACGTCGGGGATTGATGGCGAGGGAGGGAGCATGAGCGAGAGAGGAATCGCGAGAGAGCGAGAGAGACAGTTAAAGATTAATACATATGGAAGGGGATATGGTGATATTCTGAGACGTGTTGACACCA
Source organism: Hypanus sabinus (assembly GCF_030144855.1). NCBI lineage: Eukaryota > Metazoa > Chordata > Chondrichthyes > Myliobatiformes > Dasyatidae > Hypanus > Hypanus sabinus. The sequence continues at coordinate 3,395,796 of NC_082723.1, forward strand.
AGGACGAGGTGATTTTAGCTCAAAGCATTAAGGTGATTGAAACCATGAGGGTCACCGACGTATGCAGGGAAACATTCAGTTAAAATTTTCATTATGGTCAGCATACATATACTGAGTTGAGGGGACTCTCTGTGCTGTGTTTTCACGGTTTATTGGACAATAATTTGAGGGCTAGTGGGCAAAGAATCGAAGGGGCATATGATGAAATTCTTAGTTCTAATCTGAATGCGGTTCTGATCTGGGACTCTGCCTGTTTGTGTTGTGGGAACAAACAGTCCGCGTGTCCAAAGTGGAACTCGACAGTTCATTCGGGAGAAATAAACTGCTGAGCTGTTTGAAGAGCGTGGAGAAGAGGGCAATGGGAATGTTGTACCAGGAGCTAGTATAGACTTGCTGGGTTGAATGGTGTACCATCCGACAATTATACCGTGTTCACTAATTATATCAAAATCTTGGTGGTCTCCTGGAGACAACACATCTACTGGGGTGTAGAAGACAAGTTTGTATAATAAGGTCACTCTTCTGTCAACATTCTGGCATTGTATTCCACGCACACTGAGCTGCCAGAGCACAACACTGGCCAGAAAGACTCCAATACAAGGAGATACATCTCAGTAAACATTACCCTGCTGACACAAACCAAGAGAATCCTTTTTTTTTGCTGTAGCTCTGACCTTTATAGCAACCAGCATCGTACTGTAACTGATTCTTACAGCAGTTTGCACCATACTCTAAGGATACGGATCTTTGCTATAACGGCTATCATACTGGAAGGTTGCATATATTGACAACATCTAGCACTGTACCGTAAAGGTACAGACCTTTACAAATGTTGTCAGCATTCTTAATGGGGATAGTTGTATGAGCAAACGGCTGCACAACCATGAAACTGTACTGGAAAGACTCAGAATCGTGTTAAATACAACATTTAACTGTCTTTGTCCGGTGTCAGGGAAGACTGGAAGCATCCCTACAATGACCACAAATTTCATAACAATACAATCATCACTCTGTTTGCAGTCTATGACAACCTTGAAGGCTCTCAAAAATAGAAACAAAATTGTGTATCACAGACCCAGCAACCCATCTCTGCTCTTTGGGACCACAGATTGGCAGCACCATTTATATTCTGTACAGAAAAAGCCATGAGGAATACCTCATTATACACAACCCAACAGAGACCGCACTCATCCCTCTGAGTACACGAGCCACCAACACTGGCAGAACAAAGACCTACAAACCAGCTCCGGAATGCATGGACACTGCCAGGAACAGCTACACAACTACCCAGTGCTGCACATCAGGGAAGCGGACAAGTAGAAACCAAACACAGTCCTGCAGGGTCAAACCCTGATGCAACTCAACATGTTGAGGAAGAGGAGGGTGTAACTATGGTACAAACATTACCTGATTACGAGCCTGTACAAGAATAGTCAGCAGTTAATTTACCAAGACAGTGAAATTTACAACTCCTACCAGGGGTCAGCAACCTTTACCACTGAAAGTGCCACTTGGACCCGTTTCCCACAGAAAAGAAAACACTGGGAGCCGCAAAACCCGTTTGACATTTAAAATGAAATAACACTGCATACAACGTTTTTTTTTGCCTTTATGCTATGTATAAACAAACTATAATGTGTTGCATTTATGAAATTGATGAACTCCTGCAGAGAAAACAAAATTACATTTCTGCATGCAACAAAAACATTTTGAACTCCGAAAAAAAGACGTTGGGTTGAAAGTTACTTTTAAGTAAAATATTCAATGTCTATTTGAGTCCTTCTTGTATTTATGAAAAACGCCGAACTTAAATTTTCCGCCAGCAGCAAACCAAAAATAACGTCAGCCAGCTGTCATCCTGAAAAATGAAAGGACTATTTCACTGAACAATGAAAAAATATGAATATAAGTAAAATAATAGGCAATTAAAATATTTATCATACTTGGTTAATGGGATTTCTGCTCCTGGACCTCAGCGCACAGCGTCTGCACATCAGGGCTGTATGATGTCACCTTCATCTTTACACAGGATCGCAAGCTGTCATCTGTGAGGTTTTCAATATCACTCCATTTGTGTTTCTGAGCAAGAACGGCCTTCTGACGGGCAACATCTTCAAGGTCTGCTGTCAAGCGTCTAAACTTGGACACCCATATGTCTTTGTCGGCTATGTCGGCCAGTTCCATCTCAAGATCAGGTTGACTCACACCTGCCAATGCAGTCGTATTCAGTAGGGAAGGATCGATGCTTAAGGGAGTGACCGGGAAGGATAATGTGTTTTTTTCCTCTCTGAACTCACAGAAGCGTTTCCCAAACGATGTTTGCATTGCGATGATTGCAGAATGTAAATACTCCGAAATTATCATGTCGTGACCTTGTTTGAACTCTCTCAAATTGGGGAAGTGAGACAAAGTGCCTTTCTGTAAATCTCTGGCAAGCACTGTCAACTTGCGTTCGAATGCCAAAACATCCTCCAACATGTGCAGGGCTGTACGTCCTTTCCCCTGAAGAGCTGTGTTCAGCGTGTTCAGGTGCGCTGTCATGTCTACCATGAAGTGTAGCTTTTCCAGCCACTCTGGCTGCTTCCAGACACGCGACAAAGCGTTTCAGCACCTTCCGTCTGGACAGCCAGCGATAAAAACACGTTGTAGCGGTGTCAGTAAACTGCAGTCAAAGATAGCTTTATTCGAACTAAACAGCCTTGCTTTTAAGCCTCCCTCAACCCAGCCCCCATGGACGCAGATGCTGCAAAAGACGCGTACTCACAAACCCCCGTAGGCTATCTCCCTTAGCCGGAATGCTGGCTAATTGTGAGCCGTTTCGGATGTGGCAGGAAATGTGTCGCTACACTTAGGTTGTACAAGATCACCATAATTACATTTCAAAAGCTAACAAACTAACATAAAATACATTTTAATTAAATACTGACCAATTATTTCCCAAAGCCACAGGGAGCCGCAGAACAGAGGTGAAAGAGCCACAAATGGCTCGGGAGCCGCAGGTTGCCGACCCCCGTCCTAGACCTTCACTTCTCGGGCACAGTCGTCTAGAACTCTGAAACCTGTGCAGTGATCACACTGACATTTGTACACCCAGCACGGTACTCCACCGGGAAACACTAGTGCAACCCAAGAACTTCAAGAACAGAGGTCTTTTCATCCCTGACACTGGACTGCAATTCATTGCATCACAGCCGCAACTCCTCCCACCACTGAGAACCTCTACAAGGAGCGAGGACGCAGGGACACAGCATTTACCATCAAAGACCCCCATTTTCCGGTTGAAGCTCGCATCTCGACTGCGCCAGCAGGAACAAATTACAGGAGCTCCACGTGTCACAGCAACGGATTATGGAATAGCTACTACTCCTAAATGATCAGGCTGTTGAGGCAAACGGGATGAGCCCAGCTGGTTTATAAAGAATCTACATCAAGTATTCTACCACTGCAGATATGGACAATTATTTCATATTTATTGTTATGTATGCTTTTTTTATTTGTACAATTCATTGCTATTGTTGTGTTTTGTGCTTTGGCGTTTTGTCCGCCTTTGTTGTGAGCTGTTTTTCATTGATTCCATTGCGTTTCTTTGTATTTACTGTGAATGCCTGCAGGAAAATAAAAATGAGTTTGGTAAATGATGGCACATATGAACTTCGACAACAAATTCACTTTAAACATGTCCAGTGAGGCTGATTTGAATAACATAGGGATCTTCTCTTTGGACGGAAGCAGGATGAGAAGTACCTGAAGGACGTATACATTATAGCAGATAAATCGAGTGAACAGCCAGAGATATTTCCCCAGGGAGGGAGGCGGCTGAAGCAAGGGGGATAATTTCAAAGTGGTTGGAAGAAAGTATTGAATGCAAATCATATGTCGCGAAACATGTGGAATTTGCTCTTGGGTTAGAGGTAGAAGCAGATGAATTCGGGACACTTAAAAGACCTTGCACTGGGGCATAAGCCTTATAATTGATGAATTTCAGTGGGAGAACATTTTTTGATTACAGGACGTAATCTTGTTGGATTTTGCCAAACTCAGGACAATCTACTGAACATCTTGCGCCTTGTACTCCTTCCTCATGTCCCTGCATCATATTTGTTCCAGTGCTGATAGTATCTTCTCAGCCCGAAACTAGGACTGTTGACTCTTTTCAAACGATGCTTGCTGAGTTACTTCAGACTGGTGACTAGGGAGAGGATCTGGGGAGAGTACAAATCGGGTGCAAACTGTGACGGGGTAAGTACACAAAATATTTCTGAGAGTTATTTGAAGCCAAGAGGTTTTGAATTCAAACTGTCTCTGGAGGAGTAAAAACAAGGTTGCAAGATCTGGGAACATTGGGTAATGAGAGATGTGCACCTGTAGACTAAAACGAAAAAGAATGCATAAGGAACTTTTGATGTTGTTGACTGCTATCCAGTCGAGGTCGGCATGACAAACCGATGGATAGTGCAGATGTCCATGTGGTTTCCGTAGCAAGACAGCGAGTAGATTATCAGGCTTTTCTTCCGTGCAAATATTGCTGCATCCCAGGTGGGGGCACTGGGACGAATTCGAAGACTGGAGCATTGGCCAATATATATTCAGTCACTAATCCCTTGTTCACATTATTCAGTATTACAACCAGGGAGTCTGATCAATTTAACTCAGAGTTTTTATTCGTGAATTTTATGCTCGTTTGTTTTTTTCATAGTGGACACCCCCCCCCCCCGGGAAAAAAAAATAAACAGGGGAAATTGTAAACCATGATAAACTGAAAATTCAAACCGGAAATGTTAGCAGTTCAGAAGTGTTCACGGCCCCTTACTCATACCTATTTCAATCATCCCTCACAGCCGGTGTACATTTTGGAAAAGTCTGTTTTAGCTTTACACAACTCCTTGCAAGATTGCCGAGGATGCGCCAGGTTAGCTGTGCAGCGCAAGTGGACAGTAATCCTCAGTTCTTGCCAGAGATTTAGGATTGGGGTAAGGTCGGGACTCTGGCTGAGGCAGTCAAGGTCAGGCTAACACCTATCACTTCCTTTCTTATGCCTCCCTCCCATCGGAAAGAATGGAGGGGGATTTATCATTCTCAGTCTACTGAAACAATTCCAGATTTTTTTTGGGTTATTGTTATCTTTTCAGCAGTTTGCATGGGGTACAACTGCGCAAGCGTGTGGAGGTCGGCCACTGAGAACAGCGGGAAGAGTTTAAAAGCGAAACAGATTTACAAAGCAGGCGACGGAGTAGAGAGAGACAGAGTAGGAAGGCTTTGGCTCAATGGAGCTTCGGTGACAAAGGGTCGAGGTCAAACCAGTTATCTGTTTAAAATAAACTCAGAGAGTATGTGTGTGAGGCCGGTTTTCTGTGCTCGGTGTCAGATGTGGGAGGTCCCAGAGCCTCCCAGCCTCCCGGACAGCCACAGGTGCGTCGAGCTGCAGCTCCTTAGACACCGCGTTAGGGAACTGGACCCGCAGCTCGATGACCTTCGTCTGGTCAGGTGATGATGGGGAGGAGCTATAGACAGGTAGTCACCCCGGGCCCACAGGGGAGAAAAAAATGGGTAACAGTCAGGAGAGGGAAAAGAAAGAAACGGGTTCAAGAGAGTAAAACAGTGGCTGTCCCCTTGACAATAATTATTGCTGCTGGAGTACTGTTGGTAGGGGTGGGGGCAGCCTACCTCGGGGAAGCAACAGTGACCGTACCTCTGGCACAGAGTCATGCCCTGTGGCTCAAATGGGCAGGGAAAGGAAGAGGTTGGCAGCAGTGTTAGGGGACTCTATAGTTAGCCGGTCAGATAGGCTATTCTGTGGACGCAGGAAAGAAACGCGGATGGTAATTTGCCTCCCAGGTGCCAAGGTCCGGGATTGCGTCCATGATACCTTGAAGTGGGAAGGAGAACAGCCAGGGGTCGTGGTACATATTGGTACCAGCGACAGATGCAGAAAAAGTGGGAAGGATGTCCTGAAAGAAGACTACAGGGAGTTAGAAAATAAATTGAGAAGCAGGACCTTAAAGGTAGTAATCTCGGGATTACTGCCTGTGCCACGCGACAGCGAGAATAGGCATAGAATTAGTTGGAAGCTAAATGCGTGGCAGGTTTCGAGCAGGGGGTAGGGTTTCAGATTTCTGGATCATTGGAACCTCTTTTGGTGCAGGTGTGACATGTATAAAACAGACGGGTTGCATAGGGATCAAAAGGGGACCAATATCCTGGCAGGAAGGTTTGCTAAAGCTATTGAGGAAACTTTAAACTAGAATTGCTGGGGGGGGGGGGGGGGGGTGAGAACCGAACTGAACTGACGGAGAAAAAGGAAGTTGGCTCACAAATGGAGCAAGTTGGGAGATATTGCGAAATTGGGGATAGGAAGGTGATAGAGAAGGGATGCGCAAAGTCTGGTGGTTTGAGAAGTGTCTATTTTAATGCGAGGAGTATCGTGAATAAAGCGGGTGAGCTTACAGTGTGGATCAGCACTTAGAGTATGATGTGGCCATTACAGACAATTGGATGGTGGAGGGGCAGGATTGGCGCATTAAAGTGCATAGATGTTTCAGGAAGGATAGGGAGGGAGGCAAAAGAGGTTGGGGCGTGGCACTGTTGATCACAGATAGAGGCACGGCTGCAGAAAAGGAGGAAGACATGGAGAGGTTGTCTGCAGAGTCTCTGTGGGTGAATGTTACGACAGAAAGGGGTCAATAACTACTGGATGTTTTTATAGACCACCAAATAGTAACAGGAACATAGATGAGCAGATAGGGAGGCAGATTCTGGAAAGGGGTAATAATAGCAGGGTTCTTCTGGTGGGAGATTTAAAATTCCCAAATATTGATTAGCATCTCCCTAGAGTGAGGGGTTAAGATGGGGTGGAGTTCGTTAGGTGTGTTCAGGAACGTTTCTTGACACAGTATGTAGACAAGTCTACAAGACGAGGGACTGTACTTGATCTGGTATTGGGAAATGAAACTGGTCAAGTGACAGGTCTTTGAGTGGGAGTGCATTTTGGAGATAGTGATCACAATTCGATCTCCTTTACCATGACATTGGTGAGGGATAAGAACAGACAAGTTAGGAAAACGTTTAGTTGGAGTGAGGAGAACTATGAGGATATCAGGCAGCAACTTGGAACCATAAATTAGAAATAGATTTTCTCAGGGAAAAGTACAAAAGAAGTGAGGCATATGTTACAACCATATAGCAATGAAAGCACGGAAACAGGCTATCTTAGCCCTTCTCGTCCATGCAGAACGCTTACGCTCACCTATTTCCACCGACCTACACTTAGCCCATAACCCTCATACCTTTCCTGTCCATATAACTAACCAAATTTACTTTAAATGACAAAATCGAACCTGCGTATACCACTTCTACTGGAAGCTCGTTCCACACGGCTACCACTCTCTGAGTAAAGAAGTTCCCACTCGTGTTACTCCGAAACTTCTGCTCCTTAACTCTCAACTCATCTCCTCTTGTTTAAATCTCCCTTACACTCAATGGAAAAAAGCCCATCTACGTCAACCCTATCTATCCCCCTTAAAATTTTAAATACCTCTATCAAGTCCCCCCTCAACCTTCTACTCTCCAAAGAATAAAGACCTAACTTGTTCAACATTTCTCTGTAACTTAGGTGCTGAAACACAGGTAACATTCTAGTAAATCTTTGATTTGTTGACATCGTTCCTATAATTCCATAACCAGACTGTACAGAATACTCCGAATTTGGCCTTACCAATGCCCTCTACAGTTTTAACATTACATCCCAACTCCTATACTCAATGTTCTGATTTATACAGGCCAGCATACCAAAAGCTTTCTTCACCACCCTATCCACATGAGATTCCACCTTCACCATTATTCCTTGATCACTCTGTTCTATTGCATTCTTCAATGCCGTACCATTTACCATGCATGTCCTATATTAGTCCTCCAAAATGTAGCACCTCACACTTATCAGCATTAAAGTCCATCTGCCATCTTTCAGCTCACTCTTCTAACTGGCCTAAATCTCTCTGCAAGCTTTGAAAACCTACTTCATTATCCACATTGCCAACTATCTTGATATCATCTGCATACTTACTAATCCAATTTACCACCCCATCATCCAGATCATTAATGTATATGACAAACGGCCTCCAACCTGACAAACAGTTATCCACCACTACTCTCTGGCATCTTGCATCCAGCCACTGTTCAATGCGTTTTATTACTTCAATATTAATACATTACAATTAAACATTACTAACTATGCTTCCGTGTGGAACCTTGTCAAAGGCCTTACTGAAGTACATATAGACAACATCCACTGCTTTACCCTCGTCAACTTTCTGAGAAACCTCTTCAAAAAATTCAATAAGATTTGTAAAACATGAACTTCCACGCACAAATCCATGTTGGCTGTTACTAATCAGACCCTGTCTATCCAGATAATTATATATACAATCTCTAAAAAATACTTTCCATTAATTTACCCACCACTGACGATAACTGCAAGGTTTACTCTTTGAACCCTTTTTAAACAATGGAAGAACATAAACAGTTCGCCAATCCTCTGACACCATCCCCGTTCTAATGGAAGTCACAGACCGAGTGCAGAGGAGATTTACAAGATTGTTGTCTGAATTGGGGAGCACCCTTTATGAGAATAGGTTGAGTGAATTCGGCTTTTCTTCTTGGAACAAAAGCGGATGAGAGGAGACTTGATAGAGGTGTACAAGATAGTGAGAGGATAGTGAGAGACTTTTCTCCAGGGTTGAAATGGCTAGCTTGACAGGGCTTAGTTTTAAGGTGTTTGGAAGTAGGTTCAGAGGAAATTTCAGGGGTAAGTATTTTTTTAATATATAAACGGAGAGAGTGGTGAGTGCGTGGAATGAGCTGGCGGCGGCAGCGATGGAGGCGGCCACGATTGGATCTTTAAAGAGACTGGATGGCTGCATGGAGCTTGGAAAAATAAAGGGTTATGAGTGAATTCCAGATAGTTGTAAGGTACGGACATGTTTGGCACAGCTTTGTGGGCTGAAAGGCCTATATTGTGCTGTATGTTTTCTATGAAATTTCCATTCTATGGAATTTAATTTTATGATTGTTAAGCGATCATTACTAATGCCTCCAGAATCGCACCAGCTACCTCCTTCAGAGTTCTGGTGAGTAATCCATCTTGAGCATGTGACTTATCTACCCTGACAACATTCCGTATCCCAAGCACCTTCTCATTAGTAATCACAATTACACACAATTATACCTCTTGACTCTCAACTCTTAAACATACTGCTGCTGTCTTTCAAAGGGAACATAGACGCAAATAGTCATTGAGTTGGTCTGCCATTTCTTTGACCGGCATTATTCCTCCAGAAGCACCATTGTAAGGCTGTCTGCTATCCGTTCTTGCCTCTCCTATACTGGATATTTTATAAGATTAGTTTCGTGTTTTATGTTTCTGGCTAGCTTTTCCTGATATTTCCTATTTTCTATCCTTACTGAGTTTTCCTTTGTTGCATTGTGGATTCAGATGGCTGAGCTCAAAGTGGCAGGGTCCAGGACCGAAGGTGAGAAATGACCGGGGAGTTGGACAATTTATGTGCCGTGCCAGGGTTAAATGTCCATGTCATTGGAGCTGAAGGCAAGGGGCAGAATGTTTCTGCTCAGGGCTCCATGAGGTTGACCGTCTTTGCGCTGGTCTGAAGCTAGTGAACTGGTGAATCTGCTGCAGTGATAAGGGACTTAGTGGCTGTCGACTCACTTTTGGGAACTTCAATTCTGAATTTTATTTGCTTACTTTCTTTGTCAGCACAATATCCTTGTTTTCGTGTTTGACGATTTGCTTTGTTAATTGGTTATATTGAGTTTCTTTGCATTGTTGCTGCCTGTGAGGAGACAAATCACAAGGTTATTTATAGGAAAAAATGGTTTAATAATAAATGTAATTTGAACCTTTGATGTTTTATTCTGTCGGTTTTTAACAGCTTCCCAATCCTCTCACCACCCAGTATTTTTTGCAAAATTATATGCCCCTCCTATGTTTTACCTCATCCCTCTGTTAAATACTTCTACTTTGAGATGTATCCATCCTGTGCCTGCTGAATCGCTTCCAGAAGTTCAAGCATTGATGCAGGGGCACAGATATCCCTGAAGGTGCAGAAACAGGTACATGCAATGAGGACTCTCAATAGGATATCTGCCTTTGTTTAGCTGAGCACGGAACAGAATTCTTTGAAGGACTTAATAAAATATTACTAGTGCCAACTGGTAAGAAGATTCACAAGGATGTTGTCGAAAGGCCTGAACTACAAGGACAGACTTCATTGGCTGGAACATTTCTTCCATCTGAAGCAAACAAAATTAAAGGGTAAAAAACATTAAAAGGATAGCTCAGGAAATTATAGGCCAGTGAGTCTTACTTCAGTGGTTGGTAAGTTGATGTAGAAAATCCTAAGGGGCAGGATTTATAAACATTTGAAGAAGCATAATATGATTAGCAATAGTCAGTATGGCTTTGGCAAAGACCCGTCTTGCCTTACGAGTCTGATTGAATATTTTGAGGTTGTGATGAAGCACATTAATGAAGGTAGAACCATAGATGTAGTGTATATGGATTTCAGCAAGGCTTTTGATAAGGTACCCCATGCAAGGCTTATTGAGAAAGCATGGATTAAGGATTAAAAGAATTACAGGTTTCCTTGCTACATAAACATCTGAATATGCTGTGGATACCTGGAAACCGATTTTCAGGTCACACTGACAAGAAACATCAGAACCAGAAGGATAGATTTCTCTTGAACAATGCTATTAGCTGTAAAATTATGAAATATCTCCCTCCCTTTTAGATAGGAAATTGGTGAACGATGGTGGGTGATATTAGGAGAAAGGGCTGACAGTTTGCCCATTGGAAGAAACCAAGAGTTGTACAGCATAGAAACAGGCCCTTCGTCCCCTCACATCTATGAGCGCCGTAATGCCTGTGCACAGTGATCCTGCTTTCCTGCATTAGTTACAAATATCTTTCTCATTGAAATTTCAGAAAGTACCTGAAATGCGATAGTGTCATAGAATATATATATATTGCAGCCCACCTAGAATTTCCTATTCTGTCTAGCCCTATCAACTGGTGCTGCATTAGCACCCTCCATAACCCTCTCACCCATGAATGTATCCAAATTGCCCTAAAATGTTGAGATCATGCCTGAATTCACCTATTCCACTGACAGTTTTCTTCACAATTTCACCACCCTCTGATTGAAGAAGAATTCCCTCATGCTCCCTTTACACATTGCAACTTATAACCATATAATCATATAACAATCACAGCACGGAAACAGGCCATCTTGGCCCTCCTAGTCCGTGCCGAACCCTTAATCTCACCTAGTCCCACCTACCCGCACTCAGCCCATAACCCTCCACTCCTTTCCTGTCCATATACCTATCCAATTTTACCTTAAATGACACAACTGAACTGGCCTCTACTACTTCTACAGGAAGCTCATTCCAACTTTCACTCTTAATTTCCAGTTCTATCACACCCAACCTCAGTGGAAAAGTCTGCTTGCACTTACTTGAAGTCTGCGCTTCACAATATTGTGCACCTCAATCAATCTGCCATTTTCTCCCTATGCTCTGGGGAATGCCGTACTAATTCATTCAAATTTCCCTATAGATCAGGTCCTCAGATTCTGGCATTCTACTTATAATTCTGTCAGCACTCTTGCAAACTCATTGATATCTCTCCTGTAGAAAGGTATTGCGACCTGAACACAATACCTAAAATTAAGCCTCAAAAATTTCTTGTGCAACTTCCAGACTCCTGCATTCAATACTTTAATATATGAATGCTTATGTGTCAAAAGATCTCTTAAAATCCTTTTGTATCTCTGATGGTATTAAGGATCTGTATTCCCAGATCTGTCTGTTTTCCCACAATTCTTGTGCCTTACCGCGCTCTCTATGAGTTCTACTAAAGTTTCTCTTCCCAAGCAGCTCACAATCATCTGCATTAAATTCCATCTGCCACGATTACCACTGGGGAAGCTCCCTTTGCGAGCTTTGATAACATTTCCCACTGTCCACTATGTACCGAATCTTGGTGTGATCCACAAATTTGTTTTGATGATCTTAACACATTATTATCCAGATTATTTGTACAGATCAGAAACAACAGCAGACCCAGCTCCAAATACCACACTACATTAAAAGCCACAAGGCTCCAGTGAGAGGAGCAAAATCTACCACAGTGTCTGGCTTCTCCAGCAAAGCCAATCTCTAATCCAATTTACTACCTCATCCTGAATGCTAAGTGATTCAACATTTTTGATCAACCTACCATATGGAACGCTGTCAAAGAACTTACTAAAGTGCACATAGACACTATCAACTGCCTTTCCTTCATCAGGCTTCCTAGTAAAGTCATTGAATAAATTTATAATCAGGTCGCCCCTCTACTTCCATGAACAGAAAATTCCACAACTTCACATTTCTCTGGGAGAGGTAGATCCTCCTCTTCGCCACCCAAAATCAATTCCTCTGAATCTTGATTCTATGTCCCCAAGTAGTAATCCTACATACCTGTACAACAACATTTCTGTCTCTATCTCATCTACCCATTTCACAATTTTGTATGCTTCTATAACACACCCTCTCATTCTTCCTAGTTTTAGCATGTATCAAATAGCACAGTAGGCCAGGAATACATATAAAGTGTGATGTCCTGCATCTATACATTGTGCTATTATAGACCAGGGTTGCTTATAAGGAGTGCAGTAGAAACATAGAAATAATGAAAACCTACAGCACAATGCAGGCCCTTCAGACCATAATGCTTTGCCGAACACTACCTATTTAGAAAGTACCTATTCAGGAGTCTTTATTGCAACTGTCGCTGGCAGCCCATTCCGTGTACTCAGCGCTCTCTGCGTAAAAAAACAAAACCCTTACATCTCCTCTGTACCTACTTCCATGCACCTTAAAACTGTGCCCTCTCAAGTTTGCCATATCAGCCCTAAGAAAAAGCCTCTGACTATCTACACGACCAATGCCTATCATCATCTTATACACCTCTATCAGGTCACCTCTCATCCTTTGCCACTTCAAGGCTGAATTCACTCAACCTTTTCCCATAAGGCATGCTCCCCAATCCAGGCATCATCCTTGTAAATTTCTTCTCCACATTTTCAATAGTTTCCACATCCTTTCTGCAGTGAAGTGACCAGAACTGAGCACAATACTCCGTGGGGTCTTACCAGTGCCCTATATAACTGTAACACTACCTCTCTGCCATTGAACTAAATCAGATGGCTCATGAATGGTAATGCACCCTATGCTTTCTTCAACAGAGTCAACCTTTAAATGGACTAAGATTGGAACCACAAGATCCATCTGATACTCCACACTGTCTAGATTCTTATCATTACTATAATCTGCTGTCAGATTAGACCTACGAAATTGAACCACCTTACATTTATCTGGGTTAAAATCCATCTGCCACTTCCCAGCCCAGTTTGCATCCCATCGATATTCGTTTTAACAGCCCTCCACACTATCCACAACATTCCCAACCATTGCTTCATCAGCAATTTACTAAGCTATCCCATCAGTTCTTTATTCAAGTCATTTATAAAAATCACGAAGAGAAGGTGTCCCTGGTTACAGAACTCCATGCATGATTGACATCCAGGTAAACAGTTGCGAAGGGGAATGCTTATTCTGCAAATGTTTGGAAGGTGCAAATTTAGAAGGTACAGTGATATGGATCACCTGGTAAATTAGGTAAGTAAACACCAGGTAGCATTTAATTCTGGGCTAGGTGATGAATTATGAAAAGTTGAAATGATAATAGACAGTGAGGAAAGCCTATGAAAAAGTTGCCCTTCTTAACTGTGGCACAGAACACAAACTTGGAGTAACTTTTAGGAACATTAGATAGACCCTAGCTAGCATTGTGGGCACACTTCTGATGGTACATTTCATTATGGGTATGATTACATTGGAGATAGTCGCAAGGGTGATGCAGGGATCAATGGCTAGAACTTTCCCATTAACATTGAACATTCAGGCATGAAATTTAAGATTAATGTAAAATACTGAGAGATGAAGGTTCAGCCAGGGTCTTCTATTAGCCACTGAGTAGGGGTCAGATGTTTTAAGAGAGAGGATGTGACATGTGAGGGACACTTCTTTCACCCAAATATAGGTGGAACGGGCTGCCAAGGAAGTAGTGGAAATTTGGACAAATAGAAAATATATCGTTCCTCTGGATGACGAACAAATTCTTGCTCACACCCATTCATAAACTCTTACTGCTCTCCTGAGAACTCTCCCCTCTTTTTTGGCACATTTCTATATACTGTCATGTGTGATGAGAAAACCAGATGTAGATGGGGTCCAGATTTGACCTCCCCCCCCCCCCCCCGGGGAACTATGCTGGTAATGGGAGAGAGGGGAGAGGGGAGAGGGGAGAGGGGAGAGGGGAGAGGGGAGAGGGGAGAGGGGAGAGGGGAGAGGGGAGAGGGGAGAGGGGAGAGGGGAGAGGGGAGAGGGGAGAGGGGAGAGGGGAGAGGGGAGAGGGGAGAGGGGAGAGGGGAGAGGGGAGAGGGGAGAGGGGAGAGGGGAGAGGGGAGAGGGGAGAGGGGAGAGGGGAGAGGGGAGAGGGGAGAGGGGAGAGGGGAGAGGGGAGAGGGGAGAGGGGAGAGGGGAGAGGGGAGAGGGGAGAGGGGAGAGGGGAGAGGGGAGAGGGGAGAGGGGAGAGGGGAGAGGGGAGAGGGGAGAGGGGTAGAGGGGTAGAGGGGTAGAGGGGGAGAGGGGGAGAGGGGGAGAGGGGAGAGGGGGAGAGGGGAGAGGGGAGAGGGGAGAGGGGAGAGGGGAGAGGGGAGAGGGGAGAGGGGAGAGGGGAGAGGGGGAGAGGGGGAGAGGGGGAGAGGGGGAGAGGGGAGAGGGGGAGAGGGGGAGAGGGGGAGAGGGGAGAGGGGGAGAGGGGGAGAGGGGGAGAGGGGGAGAGGGGGAGAGGGGGAGAGGGGGAGAGGGGGAGAGGGGAGAGGGGAGAGGGGGAGAGAGGAGAGAGAGAGAGAGAGAGAGAGAGAGAGAGAGAGAGAGAGAGAGAGAGAGAGAGAGAGAGAGAGAGAGAGAGAGAGAGAGAGAGGATTTATGTATTATGGTTTCTTCACTGATTATTTACCTTTTGCTGCAAGGAGACTTCTTTGCTCGTTGACATCCCTGCTGAGACAGCAGGGAGTGGCCAGTTTGATGGATGGCTGATACCCTGTCAGGGGAGATAAAAAACAGGTCTGCTGAGACACCGGGAGACACGCCACAAGACACTGTAAGAGCGTTGTGCACCCACAGGAAGGTGGGGGCTTGGAGGACTGAATCAGGGGATCGGTCACAAAGCTCACAGTGTGATGGCAGGACCGGTAGGGGCTTGTGTGTATGTCCACTCAGGCCAGAGTGATGAGTCCACCACGGAAGAACGGTCTAGCTGAGAACAGAGGGGTCATAACCGAATGACCACATCAGTGCAACGGAACAAGAAGACAACGGAAGGTTTGCCTGCTGCAGCAGTCTCTCTCTCTCTCACATCACACCAGCAGCTACCTCGACTTAAACTGAACTGAACTCTGTATTTTCTTAAGACTATTCATTTACCCCTAGACTTTGATAGAGCTTGGTTTTGATTCTTCTTTTTACACTTCTGTATTTATTACTGCTAACCTGTTTTATATGTATATTTGCATTTTTGATACTGTATTACTTAGTTTACTAATAAACACCTTTAGTTACAGTCTCAGCAGACTCCAACATATCGTTCCATTTCTGCTGGTTTGGTAACCCGGTTATTTTGGCATTACAGCATTTTGAGGTTTACATTTCTCCGGCACAGAAGCCATTGAGAGTTTATACTGATCACAACCCATTGGTATTTTTGACTAACATGAAGAATAATAATAGGTGTTATTAAGTTGGTGTCTGTTGTTACAAGAATTCAATATTAAAATACAACATGTAAAGGGGACTGACAAGGTAATTGCTGATTGTTTATCGAGGGGTTAGATTTGAAAGTATATCTGTGTTACTCTTACCTTGACCATCATCCAGGGCCCCAAACTCTGCTTTGTGCAGACCTGCCTCTGGTTTCTGACTCTGTTCTGTTGAACATCCAACTAATGGTTTCCCATTCTGCTTTCAGTCTTTAGAGGACAGTGGTGTTTTCCATCAACCCTTTAGAAGCAGGCAAAATGACTCATAATGTGGAAATGAGCCGTGAATAAGGAGGTTAAATCCCAATGCCATTCTTCCACAGTGCAGTGATTTGAGGGGCAAAGAACACCTCAGGCAGAACTGCAGACAGCTTGACTGCTTCAGTATGCAGAAAATTCAAGGGAAACCTCTTCACCCAAAGTGTGGTGACTGTTTGAAAAACATCTCACAGGGAGAGCAAGCGGTGAACAACAGGGGAGGATTTCAAAGGCCTGTTGAGGAACTGAATCACTTACAGGACCCAGCCAGCCTGAGAAGACAGTCTACTGTACACTAGTTGTGTTATAAATTCACTAATTACCAGAGACAGAGTTTAAAATGCAACTGATTTATTTGTCTCAGATCCAGAATATTAAACTCCAGTCACGTTAAAGGTGAATGTGCAGCAGAAGAAACCCCTCCCATGCCCAGTGACCAGGGCTGGGTGTGAGGAGCAGCAGCAACAAATGCAGAGTTCAGCACTGACAGTCACTCTCGAAATTGCATTCAGCAACCGTGATGGACAAATATCCAGCATGCAGCTTATTGAAACTTTCTCCCCAGTGTGAACCCGGTAGTGTGTCATAAGGTTAGATAACTGAGTGAATCCCCTCCCACATTCACAGCAGGTGAACGGCCTCTCCACAGTGTGAACCCAATGATGCACATTTGGTTGAATTGGCTGAGAGAATCTCTTCCTGAAGTCTGAGCAGGAAATAGGTCTCTACGTAGTGTGTACTCGCTGGTGTTTCAGTGGATTGGATGACCGAGTGAATCCCTTTCCACACACTGAGCAAGTGAATGGCCTCTCCCCAGTATGAACTGACCGGTTTGCAAGTAGTTCGGATGACCAAGTGAATCCTTTCCCACAGTCTGAGCAGGTGAACGGCTTCTCCCCAGTGTGAAGTCGCTGGTGTCTCCGTAGGTGGGATGACTGAATGAATCCTTTCCCACAGTCTGAGCAGGTGAATGGCCTCTCCCCAGTGTGAACTGGCTGATGTGCCTTCAGTTGAGATGAGTGAGTGAATCCCTTCCCACAGTCTGAGCAGGTGAACGGCCATTTCCCTGTGTGGGCTGACTGGTGTGTCTGTAGGTGAGATGACCGATTGAATCCCTTCCCACAGTCTGAGCAGGTAAACCGCTTCTCCACAGTGTGAACTTGATGGTGTCTCTGTAGTTGGGATGATCCAGTGAATCCTTTGCCGCACTCTGAGCAGGTGAATGGCTTCTCCCCAGTGTGAACTCGCTGATGTACCTTCAGTTGGGATGAGCAAGTGAATCCCTTCCCACAGTCCGAGCAGGTGAACGGCTTCTCCCCAGTGTGAAGTCGCTGGTGTCTCCGTAGGTGGGATGACTGAGCGAATCCCTTCCCACAGTCCGAGCAGGTGAATGGTCTCTCCCCAGTGTGAACTCGCTGATGTACCTACAGTTGGGATGAGCAAGTGAATCCCTTCCCACAGTCCGAGCAGGTGAACGGACTCTCTCCAGTGTGAACTGACTGGTGTGCCTTATGGGTGGATGACTGAGTGAATCCTTTCCCACAGTCTGAGCAGGTGAACAGCCACTCCCCAGTATGAACTGACTGGTGTGTAATTAGGTCAGATGACCAAGTGAATGCCTTCCCGCAGTCTGAGCAGATAAATGGCCTCTCTCCAGTGTGAACTGACTGGTGTCTCAGTAGCTGAGATGACGAAGTGAATCCCTTCCCACAGTCTGATCAGGTGAACAGCCTCTCCCCAGTGTGAACTGACTGGTGTCTCCGTAGGTGAGATGACTGAGTGAATCGCTTCCCACACTCTGAGCAGGTAAATGGCCTCTCTCCAGTGTGAACTCGCTGATGTAACTTCAGCTTAGATGAGCAAGTGAATCCCTTCCCACAGTCCGAGCAGGTGATTGGCCACTCTCGGGTGTGAACTCGCTGGTGAGCCATTTGGTCAGATGATCGAGTGAATCCTCCCGCACAAAATCAGCAGATGATTAGCCTCTGCCCAGTGTGAACTGACTGGTGAGTCCACAAGTGGGAAGATCAACGGAATCTCTTCTCACCCACAGAACAGGTGAATGACCTTGTCCAGTGTGAACTCGCTGATGTACCTTCAGTTGAAATGACCAACTGAATCCAGTCCCACTGTCTGAGCAGATGAAGGGGTTCCCCCTTTGTAAAATGATGGGCGTGCCAGTCAGTCAGATGATTGAGTGAACCAGATGAATGGCCTCTCGGCAGTGTGAATTCTCTGATGTACCTTCAGTTGTGATGACTGAGTGAATCCCTTGTTCCACTTCTTAAGTATCTGGGCATTGAGAGCAAAACTGGTGTGTTGTGTTTGAGATTCCCATAGACAAATTTCTTGTCATTTTTAACCTGTAAAAAGATTTACAAAATCCATCAGTGGGTGAAGGTCAACATTTCAGGTGAGATAACTTGAGTTGCCAAGGTGTGATCTGACATCACACTGTTACAGTGAGGTTCAACCCAAGTTGGAGAGAGAAGTCATCTTCTAACTGGGCACAGTGCTGGTATCTGGAATGACCATCAAACTCTCTGATGCTCCTCCTGTCTCTATAAGAATGGGGCTTTTCTGCCATCTCCAATCTGTGACCTGGCTCAGTTTGACTCTCTAAATTGATATTATTCTCAATTCCCACTGAGCTGCATGTGTGCCTGGCCCCACAGTAACTGAAAAACTCTCACAGAAATATCCGGCAGTGCATTCCACGCACCCACTACTCTTTGTGTAAAAAACTAACCCGTGACATCCTCTTGGTAACTATTTCCAAGCAGCTTAAAACTATGCCCTCTCGTTTTAGCTGTTTCAACACTGGGAAAAACCTCTGGCTATCCACACACTTAATGCCCTTCATCATCTTATACTTCTAAAACATTCTCTAAACATAAACAAGGAAATTATACATTGCTTTGAGGATTTGCTGGAAGTATACAAAATTATATTGGTATAGATAGGGTAACGGCAAGCAGGTTTTTCCACTGAGATTATGTGGGTTGGTCATGAGTAAGTAGGGAAGGTGAAAATTGAATGGAAACATTTGGAAAAGCTCTTTACTGAAATGGTCGTGAGAGTGTGGAATGAGATGCCAGCACAAGTGGTAAAGATGAGCGCGGTTTCACCATTTCAAAGAAGTATGGATGGGAGCCTGGATGGTAGGGGTATGGAGGGCAATCGTCACAGTGGCAGGCAGTTGCATTAGACAGCTTAAATGTTTTCAGCAAATAGCCAAATAGCCTGTTTCCATACTGAACTTCTCCATGTTTCTTTGACAGAGAAGCTGGACAAACTTGTTTGGAAGGGAAAAGGTAGGAGTGAGAATGGAGCAGCAATGACTGGAGTTTCTGGGAGCAATTAGGGAGCTGAGTGATAGATACATCCCAAAGAAGTGGAAGCATTTGAAAGGCAGAAGGGCACAATTGTGGCTAAAATGAGAAGCCAAAGCCTACATAAAAGCCAAAGAGAGGGCAAACAAAAGAGCAAAAACTATTGAGAAGCATTTAGAAACCAACAGAAGATGACTAAATAACAAGTCAGATGAGCTCAGTGCGTGGACTCATGATATTGTAGTCATTAATGAGTCTTGGTAGCACCCAACAGTCTGAGGTATTCAGAGGAACAAAATATCTGGGGCCTCAATATATCTTGAAAACCAAGGTACCCTGCACCAGGTACCTTTCAGCTTTTATTTTGACAGGCACATACAAACTCCACACGCTCAAAATTTCACTTCTGAAGGCCTCCCACTTACCAAGTACTCCTTTGCCAGAAAACAGCCAGTCCCAAACCACACTTGTCAGATCCTTTCTGATATCATCAAAATTGACCTTTCTCCAATTTAGAATCTCAACCCGTGGTCCAGACCTCTCTTTTTCCATCTTTAGTTTCAATTTCATGGCATTATGATCACTAATTTCTGTCACCAGCCCTGGATCATTTCCTAGTAGCTTATTGCACACCTCTACTTTGGGAATTCTATGTATTGATTAAGGGCACATTTGACAAACTCTATCCCATCTAGTCCTTTTACAGTATGGCAGTCCCAGTCAATATATGGAAGTTAATATTTACTGGATCATCCTTTGTTTCTTGGCATGGTCTGCGATCTCTCTACAAATTTGTTCCTCTAAATCCCTCAGACTAAATCCTAATTCCCAATAATGGATACAATATCATAAGGCCCTGTCCTGAGCTCATCTGGCTTTCCTACAATGCTTCTTGCATTGTGATATACACAGCTCAGCACATTCATCGCACCATGCTCAACCATTTGATTGCTGACTCTATCTGAGGTCTGAACAACATCTGACTGGTGTCAAGAAAACAACCTCTCCCTCATTGTCACAAAAGCAAGGGAACTGATTGTGAGGACCCGAGGAATGGATACAGGCTAACCCCTTTTGATATCAATGGATCTGGGGTTAAGAGGGTGAACAGCTTTAAGACCCAGGATCTCACATGGTCTGTACATACCAGCTGCGTTGTGAAAAGAGCACAGCAGCACTTCTTTCACATCAGACAGTTGAAGAAGTTTGGGATGGAGCCCCAAATCCTCAGACCTTTCTACAGAAACACAATTGAGAGCATCCTGACTGGCTGCATCACTGCCTGGTATGGGAACTGTACTTCCCTTAATCACAAGAACCTGCAGAGAGTGGAGCGGACACCCCAGCACACCTATAGATGTGAACTTCCCACTTTTCAGGACATTTACAGAGACAGGTGTGTAAAAAGGGCCCAAAGGATACTGGGGGCCCAATTCACCACAACCACAAACTGCCCTGCTGCTCCGATCCAGGGAACAGTACCACAGCAAAAAGACCAGCTGACTCTGGGCCATCATCTTCCACCAGGCCATCAGACTGATTAATTCATGCTGATACAATACATTTTTATGTTATATTGACTGTCCTATGTACAAACTATTTATTTTAAATTCCTATAAATTCCACAATGCACATTTATTTAATCCCCTCTTGTCCTGTTCCCCTAAGTAATGAATCCCTGATCATCCCTTTGACTCTCCTCTGAAAGGTAATCCTACGAACAGTTTCTAAAGTGGTCCACCTGCTGTTGTGCGAGATAGCAACAAGAGTACTCTGCAATGTTTATTTAACCTCATTCCCCTTACTGACTCTCAGCCAGTTTCCTGTGTCCTGCACTTTGGTTGTAACTCACCTCTTTTCATGTCACATCTATCACCACCTCCAACTCCTGGATGATCGGGAATTTATCCATTTCCAGTTCCAACTCCTTAAAGTGCAGGGTTAGAAACTGCAGCTGGATGCACATCTTGTAGGCGAGGGCACCAGGGACACTGGAGGTCTCCCCACCTTCCCACCAATGTCTCCTCTAATTTGTAATGACCAGTGGGCACATAAATCTTGTACTGTGCTTTTTTTTTTTAACCCAGTGACAACATGTGCACGGTGGATTTTATACAGAGAGGTATTCATTTTAACAGCTAGCAAATCACTGTTGATAAGAACTTCGATCTCTGACTGGTTCGATCCAGTTCATCTGCACTCTGTAGCAGGCCTGTAATGGGGAATAAAGGATTTTATCCTTTTGGACATTGTCCATCTGTGGTTTCTATGCTAAATTACACTTTAAAAGTCAGATTTCTAAATATCAGTCCACTTCTTCCCAATTGTAAATTCTCCAGAAATATTTGCATCGCCACAATACACGTAGGTAACACCAGTTTCTGCATTGGATATAAATATTTCCGCTGAGCCCTCATTAGGAATTGAGAATATACAGAAAAAGAAAATCATTTTGAAACTACATAACCTCTGGCTGAAAGAATAATTGAGAGTGAAAAGGAATTTTTGAACTGTCTTCAACGGTTAGCTAAGACAGGCTCATTACCGGTTCTCTGCAGCTTGCAGGGAGCCACACTGAGAGCTGATATCATTATACATTGCACCGTCATTAGCTGATAACGTTATAGATATTGTACCCTCGTTTGAGGAAACGGAGGAGGGCTTGATGATAAGGACAGGAATGAACATCTGTCTGTAATTAAGTCAGGGCCTTGCAAAGGGAATAACTGCTGACTGGACAGTACATCCATCTGTAATTAAAACCTTAATTTAGAGAACGCTTTTATCTACGTAATAAAGTTTTGCACCAACAGACTTGGTGGGCGTACCAGTTCAAATACCATCTTGCAATAGTAATGTCTGTGTATTACTATGTATAAATGTCTGGGTTCATGTATAAATATACGGTTGTAACCTGACTAAGTCAGTCCACTTGTCAGACGGTGGCAGTGCTTACGTGCCTTCCCTTTGACAACTGGGTCTCAAACTCCTGCAGGAAAATGCGCAATAAAATGTGGTGATGCTAAGAAGCTGGTCTCCCAAGTTTTATTCAGATTCAACTTTAACATTTGGCGTCATGAACAGGATCCCAATATAGGGAGTGCCAAGCAGACGTGCTGAGTAAGTGGCTGGACAACTCTGGGGACTGCTGAGACTGACCGGGTGCCCAATAGATATTTTATCTTTTGTTGCTCTCTGTTAGTTCCTTTGGAGGTACGGTCCCTCACCCAAGGCTGTTCGCATACCTGAATGAGATCGGGAAAGAATCTGTCGGGAGACTTGTATAAGGTAGGCAAAATTTTACTCAGTGGGCAGGAGGTTGGCAGATGTGCTGGGTAAATTTATTACGTGGGCAGGAGGTACCAGCAGGGTATATTACTTGGAGAACATGGGTCAATTGCTGTCGATTGATACAAGTGGGCCAGGAGCAGCCCCTACACAATATGAGTGAAAGTTTTCCAGACAAGGAAAAAGATTTGCGAATGTTCAGTGCAGCGCTGAATACGAAATTGGGGAACAAAATGTTGGCACTTAGGGGTTGGGGGCGGGGTGCTTGGAAATTGGGATATTACCTCATGAGAACAAACAGTAAATTTGATATGGAGAAAGAAATGTGGAAAGAAGTGGAAATTGTTGAAAATGGATTTGAAGAAAAAGGCAGAAGTAAAGTGGAACAATATATTATTAGCAAGTTGGAGGAATAATGCATGTGAGAAAGCAAGAGAGGTATGTACCGCAGAAGGAACGCCAAAGGTTGGGAGACGCTAACAGCAGAACGTGAATGGGTGGATGGGCACCACAAACGTAGCAGGAAAAACAACGTAATCAAACCAAGGCCGGCCTAGGTAGGAGAGAAGGGCAGGAACGTCAGTCTGAAGTTCAAACTGATAGGGAAACAAAGGATCCCGAACCCATGTCTGGCATACCGAACCTGTTTGAGGACAGTGACCGTGATGAGGAGTGGACACCCACTGTACCCCCACCTCAGACGTGGAGACGGATCGGGTAAAACAGCGGTGACCGGGAAGGGGAGTTCCCTGTACCCTGAGATCCAGAAAGGGAACCGAGGATTTTGCTAAGACAGGGAGGAAAGAATCCAATAAAACCCCAGTTAATGGCTCCACAAAGACGATTGCCCACCCAAATGCTGCCCAATCCGTGAGCAGGAGGAGGGAGAGCCCTCAGTGATTCCTGTGTATGCACCCTGGAAGCCTCCAGAAATGATAATGATCATGAATCAGGCCCCAGACAGAAAAGAAAAACCAGCACAGTTTGCTCAGTGTGTCTGCAGTACTATACAAATGTGCAATGCCACCCCGCAAGATTTATTTGGTCTCTGCTGCCCGATTCTCTCAGCTGATGAGGGGTGGAAATGGAAGGCAGAATTGAGATACCAAACCTGTCAGGAGTTACAGGCAGGAAAGCATAATGAGAATGAACAGACAGACCATTTCATTCAAGCCTTGGAAAGGGCTTTCCAGCAACCTAACGTACTTGAATGCAAACCAAAGCCTGGGGAATTGAGACCAGACTATTGGGAGAGATTTGAGGCCTGTTATGGCCCTTCTGCAGGAGACCATGCCTTTAAAGATGGAAATCTGTCCCCAGGTTTAATGACTTACTGCTCCAATGCATACCAACTAGGTTAGCCAACATGATTAAAACAAATTATATGGACTGGCCTGACAATGACCCAAATCAAATGTGACGAGCTTTGACATATTATTGTGACCGGGCTTTTGAATCCCGATCAATCCTGAAGGTAACTTATACTAAAAGTGAATATGTTCAGCAGGAAGAAGGACGCGAGTGGGATATATCTGGGGATCAGAAATGGGAACAAAAACCTACCACCAAGGGACAGGTGGGGACAACAACCCATTTAGAAATTGACAAGCAAGGATGCTTCCTACTGTGACTACCACCCCTCAGGAAGAGCCCAATGTAATATTGCAAGTTGCTGGAATTCCAATTCTATTTATGATTGATATGGGGGCAACCACAACCACTCCTGATCAGGAAATAGTATTGGAAAAGGGATTCCAGCTATCCGATGCGACAGTCACTCTGTCTGGGTTCGAAGGCTGTCTGGGTACATATTCACGTAGTCAGCCACTGCAGGTAGAATTCCAGGGGAACTACTGTGAGGTTTCATTTACAGTCACTACCAGTGGTGGGTGTAACCTAGCAGAGAGAGACTTGCTCTGTCTGTTGGAAGTCAAGATTCTATGCAGGGTATCACCCTGGGAATAGTGAACAACCGACAGCTTCCCCAGTTACCGAGAACCCCCCCCGAGGCGGACACTTAATCTGGACTCCATTGCGATTAAACCCCTTCTTACAGAGGCTGACCCTCATGTGACTCTGTGCTATGGCCCTCCGGGGTGCTCAACTGAGGAAAGCCAGTATCATGTACCCCTCGAGGGACAGAAGTTCCCAGTCACGGTGTTTGGAGAGGTTAAAGGAAAAGAGGTCAGTGCCTGAAGTTCCGGATTTCCTTTGGCAACAGACACTACTGGTGGTTCATACCGCCGTTAGGGTTTGCCCTGGGGTCAAGCCAAAGAGCCTGGGTTCCTTGCCTACAACTTGACAAAACAAGCCTCCAGCACCAAGGGAGAACGGCAAAACTTGGCCACGGGCCAACTCCGATATTGGAAGGAGTCTGAGGAGAAGATGGGACATCTGGTAAGACACTCTTTTAATATTGACCAAACACAAGACATTGTACTCCATCTCTGTGCAATTTTAGCCATGAAGTTGTCCGCACCAACTGTCCCCTCTCCGGATCACCGTGAAAGAAGGACAGACTCTCCCATACATTTCACAATACCCCTTAAGCCGGAGTCAATCTTTTATGAGGATGGAAGCCCTTTTGTGGATCCAGAAGGAAAACAATATTTTGACAATGCGATAGTGATGGACAGTGAAGTGCAGGCCTCTTTTGAAGCAGCTGTCTCTGCCCAGAAGGCTGAGCTGTTTTCTCTAACTCGTGCCTGTATCCTAGCAACAGACTAAAGTACGAACGTTTACACAGACTCCCGTTATGCATTTGGAGTTGTACATGACTACCGGGCTCTCTGGGAACATGAGGATTCCTGACTTCCTCTGGCCACCCCATTAGTAATGCCACCTTTGTAAACAACTTACTCACCGCTCTACAGCTACCTCAAGTTTTGGCGATTATTAAATGTGCAGCCCATACCCACATGTCCGACCAGGTCAATAAAGGACTTTAGCAGATTAGACAGCGAAAAGTGCAGCACAATCCTCAGTAGGTCTGTTCCCCTCGGGTTCCCGTCAAGCAGCCTTCCGTGACTTAAGCAGAACGGGTCTGCCAGACATGTGGGAGGTGCGTACTTTTCAGGGGATGCCTCTGAGGAGGAACGCAAACTGTGGTCCCAGATGGGGTGCCAGAAAGACCCCGACCTAGGATTTTAGAACACCCCAGCAGGACAGGTTTGTGTTCTTACACAGTATTTACCAATATTGGTTGATTGTATACATAATTGTACACACCTGGGAAAGGAGGGAATGGTTGGTAACCTGTACCCTGCATTCTGGGTACAACTCCCTCGACAGATGGACCGTTTTCCTGTCTACAAGTTGATTTTATTGAATTGCCTAGAGTACATTGCTATAGATACTGCTTAGTTATTATAGGTGTGTTTAGTAGATGGATTGAAGCTATTCCTACTACCAATAATACTGTTATGACTGTTGTGAAGGTATTATTACAGGAAATAACTCCCAGGTATGGCCTGCCAGAGATGCTGTGCTCTGACAATGGCCCACACTTTGTGGTGAAAGTAAACAAAGGGGTGTGTAACAAACTAGCTATCAACCAACAGTTCCACTGTATCCACCACCCACGGGCCGCTGGCATAGTGGAAAGAACCAAAGGCATTCTGAGGAGCAAATTGGCCAAACTAGCAGTGGAGACTGGACTCGCTTGGTTGAAGGTCCTACCATTAGCCCTGTTCTATATGAGGGTTACCCCACAGGGAAAACAGGGTTGTCACCAGCTGAAATCATTTATGGATGTCCCATGAAGACACCCTGTGGACCAGGACCTTGTGTACCATTGCTCCCAGAAATTCTACCAGCAAAATCGGATATGCACACCCTTGGGCAAAGAGATGGGGAAATACATATGCCAACTAACCAAGATTTTCCAAGCATTACATTCACAGATTCCACAGGCATACAAGGAATAAAACTACCCCGCAGAGCGGAGTGACTATCCCACAAAAGAAGCTAGGAATTTTGTCCTGATTAAGAACTGGAATCGAGAGAAACTTGGAAATCGGTGGAGAGGACCATATCAGGTGTCACTGACCACTCCCACGGCTCTGAAAATGAAGGGGAAATCTTGGTGGATACATTGAACAGACAACAAACGTGTTACTGTAGGAGCTGAGTCGTTGGACTCTCTCGGACTAAAGTAAAATGCATTGGTTGATAGTAGAGTGATGAACCCCTCGGTTTCTTGCCATGGACTGTCACTTTAAGAGAGATTGCCTGAGTGTCATCAGCGGCCGGTTTTCTCGGCTGCTGTTTGATTCTTACTGAGAGAGAGAGAGAGGGTGGAACTATTTGACTCTGCAGCGTGTTTACACTTGCTCACAGCTTGTGTTTACATAGCTCGCAATTTGCTTTATTTAAGCAAGGACAGTCACAGACACACAGTCAGATGGAGAGAAAGAAAGAAGATGGAAAGTTTGAAACAAAGAACCTAGTGGCCAAAGGTCACTGTTTGCAGTTTCCTGTGCCCACAAGGGTGGGTTGATTATTGATCCAGCATACACCGAATTTTGTCCTGATTAAGAACCGGGATCAAGAGAAACTTTGTCTGATCCACTGGAGTGGATCTGTTGGTTTGGGAGTATCCTGTGAAGACCACTTGTGCTAACCCTTGCCTGGGAGTATCACTTGCAGAGGGTACCCCTGTGACAAATCACTGTTGATGCTAATTCCTATAATCCATATGTGGATTTTGTTGGGGTATCCTGTGGCTACCACATTTGTTAACTCTTAGCTGGATTCAGGTGTGTTATGTGGTAACCATTTGTGAGAAGGGATATTCTGTGGAAATCACTGTTGGTTATACTTTGTGCGTTGGATCTGGATTGTGGATTGCGGAATCTACCTGTGTATTAACCCTTGCCTGGGTGGTAGTTCCCTTTGAAGACGGTACCCCTGTGATAAGCTACTTTTGGTGATAATTCGTATGTGGATTTGGATCGATGACAGATAGGTCCTACAGCGACTGTTATCCTGTTTTACCACCGTGGAATTTGACATAATTGACTCCTCTTGACTTTCACCCTGGATTACAACTATCTCTCTCACATCATTTATTCCATGGATGAACTGAACTTTCATACTTCTGAATCTCAGGATTTAAGCTTGATATTCCCTGAGCTCAATGGTTTGTGAATAAAATTTACACAGATGTTTACTCATAACACTTAACTTTTGCTTGACTTGCTTACATTGTTATATTATAAGTAGATACACATAAAGATATTGGTGTTAACATCAAAACCAGACTTACCAAAACCAGACTTTTGGGTAACACCAAAATTGGTGTGGTCTATTGCTGCTGGTTCATTTAAACCATTGCAGGTACATAACAATGCTGTTGGTGTTTATGTCTTTGAGAGGGTTCCAGCTTCCAGGGTTCCCATGTTAACAGCTTTCTGTCTCTCTGTCACACCTATGCCAAACAGGTAGAACTAGGGGCCTGCTGGGTTTGTGCCAAAATTCCGCAGCATAGTAAAACTATGACTGCAATGTCAGTAATCCCGCTCAACCACAGTGAGAAACTCTCAGCCTGGGCTTTCACAAATAACACCCAGGGAAGAGAGATGAGGAACTGTAGTCCAGTCAGAGATGACTGTGGCTGTCAGTGTTCTGAGGGATGGTATCTCAGGCTCCCACCAAACACAACTTCCTATACTGGGAAACATGCATCCTGGCCATACTTGCAGGTGCCCAGCAGCGGAGTGGAACAACTGAGACTGAGCAATTTTGGATGATCTCTTTTCTCTCCTACGGAGTAGCCAGGAATTCCCCAGAGAAAATCAATTCGGCTACAGCACTTGCGGAGCTGGACACAATACTGCAGAGGCCCTGACAGAAACGCATTCCCAAGTAACAGAAATATCCACTGAAATTATTGCAATCCAGAAAACAGTCCTATAGAATCGTATGGCTTTAGATTTTATCCTCGCTGAGAAAGGGGGAACCTGTGTTATTATTGACACAGAATGCTGCACCTATATCCCTGATGAGTCTACTAACATTACATCCCTCTCCGAGCACACTGCCAAGGAGATTGACAGCATCAAGAAAGTAGGGCAGGATTTACATGGGTTCACCGAAGGGTTGAAGACCTGTTAGGTAATATGTCGGGCATGATATTGCATTATGGCCCAATAGTTGTACATAATGATCAAAAGGAGGGAACGATAATATATGTAAAAGTGTTAACACTTTGTTAAACAAGAGCAGCCTGTTTTTCTGAAAGAAACTGCTGATGGTCAACAGATGTGCTCAGCCATATTTCGTCTTGAGGGACACTAGCTAGGGCTTCAAGATGGTTATCTCCTTGGGCACTCGTGCTTAGAGGTAGAACAGCTTCAGTCTGTTCTGTGTGTGGAAGTCAATATGACTATTTTGTCATTTGCTTTAGGGACTGTCATGTAGTAAGTAGCTTTGGCTCCAGTCTGTCTTGTGTGGGGGGGTGGGGGGTGGGTATCTGTGGTGTAAGGGGAATTGTTAGTCAATTAATGGATTGGGCAGGACAGTCAAGGAAGTCATGGAAGTCTGATTCGACTTCCACAGAATGGGAGAGGTTTTAAAGGGCTGGGCTGCTGGAAGCACATTACCAGACCTGCAGTGATTCCAACTGGGTCTGACAGAGGCATAACTGGTTCTTCTGGGCACATTCAGTCTCACTCCAACTATTTCCTACCTTCCTTTGTACTGGTGTGTAATGGCTGAAGGACCAGAGTTTGAGTAAATGAGACTCACCAAACTTTCTCCTGACTGAATCACTGGATTCTCTGAGTCAGATGGGTTCTCTCCAGTTGATGCTCTCAATCCTCGGGCTAGTTCACTTGTTGCTGTTCCCTCGTCTGCAGTCGTGGTTTCCTTCCAGTTGGGGTTTTACTTCCAATAAATCTCTCACCGCAGGTCTAACTTTAACATGAAAGATAATGAAGCACTTTAACAATAGAAATGAGAACCAAACATTTCTGCTTAATGTTACTAAGAACAAAACTCGGTGAAATTTAAACGTTGAAGGCAGATATACTGATCTCAGTGAACAATCTTTTATTGTCCCTCACACATCACAAAACGATATGGGATAAGAAGAAGCCATAAATCAGTCATGGTAAGACATAAGACACAGGAACAGAATTAAGTGATTCGATCCATCTGGTCTGCCCCACCCATCAACCAGGGCTGATTTTCATTCCAACACCATATTCCTGCCTTCCTCCTGTAACCCTGAAGCTACTTAGCAATCATGAGTATATTAATCTCTGTCATAAATATACCCAAATGGCAGCCTCAACCAACCTCTGCAGCAACAAATTCGATAGATCAGACATCTTTTCAACAAAACAAACATTCTCAGTTTTAAAGGGAACAAATTTATTCTGAGACCATGCTGCCAGATCACAGACTCTCCATCTAATGGAAACATCCTCTCTGTGTCCACTGTATCCAGGCTTTTCAGCATTCGGTAGGTTTACTTAACCGTACATCCCTCCACAACCCACACCGTCCCTCGGAACTCCATTGAGCACAGGTCCAGAACTCAAATACTCCTCATGCATAAAGCCGGTCATTCCTGAGAGTACTTTTCTAAACCTCATTAGCAACAACTGTACTGAACACATTTCCAGGAAGAACAGACAGATTGGTACCAGGATTATGTTACAGGTAAAAGCTGTGTTTTATTTACTGTTCTACTATCACAGAATGAGCCATTTCCATTTCCAGGTTAAAACAGGTCTATTTCAGGAAATATAAACCATTCCAGGGTGAATGTAATAAAAAGAAACTGGAGTTACCAGAAACGCTCAGCAGGAAAGGAACAGCTGTGGGGAGAGGAACAGTCTTTGCCATTCAGGTAAATAACATTTTGTCAGAATGATTTCAAACATTTTCAGTTTTTAGTGCAGATCTCCAGCAACTTGACTTCCACCGAGTGACAGACTTGTAACAGTGGGTGGGGGGTGGCGGGGGGCGGGGGGGGGGGGGGAGATTTCCAAACATAGATTGAACACAATACTCATGGTCTCTTTCTACTGTTGTAAACATGAAACAGCCCATTTACTCACAGCCTCTCCCTGTGAGGAAGGAATGGGAATTCATTCTCTCCTCAGATTAGCAGTCATTGCTTCCAAAGGAACTTCAGTAACAAACGCTTGATCCCAACAAGAAATACTCATTCAACACCTCATAAGCCCAAGCAGCTCGATCCCCAGGTCCAATTTAACTGGATCAAAAACTGTGATATCCCAGGACCCAAGCTTACAGAGTCACACAACTGAATCTGCCACTCACCGACACTGAGATTCTCACACATCGTCCATGCATCTCACACTGGGTAGTGCAATCAGGGATTTCCCTACAACCAATATCCAGCTGCTCAAAATTCTGCTTATTTCAGAAGGATGACAAACCAGCGCCATCTATAGAAGCAGTAACCAATGTCAAAGCCAAAACACCAACAGTTCCATATGCTGGGAATGCCGATCACGGGATTATAGCCCAAGCACCAACTGTTCCAGTCCTCTTTGCTGACAGTCACAGTTTGAAAACTAGCATTCCCACAGCAATGCACAACACAACTCTTGCCTGATGACCCTCCGGCATTCCAGCTAACAAAAACCGTTTCTGGAAATAACTCAGCAAGACCAAAGTTGCAAAAGAACATTTCACAATGAAGACAAGGATTAGAAGAAAGATTGCTGATATATAACATTGAGATGGTGCGATATAGGGTGGACCAAGTTTGTCCTAGATTCTTGATATACATCACTGAAGCTGGGGGAGAGAGAGACTGGACAGAGGTTGAACAAGATGGGCAGGGAATGAGCAGATGGAACCAGGTGGGAGAAGGGATCAAGGACAATCACTGATGGTTCTCCAGCAATACGCAGATACTGAATGAATAGTACATAATACTGTATAAAAAATTCTAAAATGACAAAGTTAGAACAAACAGCAAGAACTTTGCCATATATACTTTGACCCACACCAAATTTTTATCAACACACCAGAGAAAGTTTCCCATCCGGACACTTCACGTTCTGCATGGTAACTGCTCTGCCCATGACTGCAAGGAACAGCAGAGACCTTTGGATACAAAACAACATATTACAGAAACCATTCTCCCCTCAAAGAACTCTTTCTAGACTTCCCAGTCCCTTGGTAAAGCAGGCATTGAAATCAAAAATAGAAACATAGAATCATAGAAAACCTACTGCACAATACAGACACTTCGGCCCTCAAAATTGTGCCAAACATGTCCCTACATTAATTGCTAGGCTTACCCATAGCCCTCCATTTTTCAAAGCTCCATGTACCTATCCAAAATCTCTTAAAAAACCCTATCATTTCTGCCTCCACCACCATTGCCGGCAGCCCATTCCATGCAATCACCACTCTCTGAGCAAAAAACTTACCACTGACATCTGCTCTATACCTACTCCCCAGCACCTTAAACCTGTGTCTTCTTGAGGCAACCATTTCAGCCCTGGGAAAAAGCCTCTGACTATCCACATGATCCCTATAACCTGGAGCGTTCTCCATTTTTACCCACCCCAATCAGGGAGAAGACACAACAGCCATAAAGCTCAGGACAACTGCCTCAGGAAGTGAGGGGAGTTGGGGGAAGTTACGGGACTCAGTGGCCAACATCAGATTTCCCCTACACAACATCGAGCAAGCATCACCACCCATCTGGGAACTGTGTGCACACCACGTGATCTTACATCACAAAGCCGAGGCTGGGGCAGATCTGTGGTCAGCAGCCTGACATCACCTGTCGGCAGGACTTCCATTTCAATTCTGCGGAAAAAGACAGCCTGGGGTCCTGGTTTGGATTGTTCAATGCAGATTAAATGAAGTCTACATATTTTTGATGAGCCCAGATAACTGGAAAATAAATGAGTAACTGGCCCTCAGTTCAGGGCTCACGGCCAACACCAGATCTCCCCGCTTGGGATCGGGCTCAATACTCACTGATGGCAAAGTGATACCTTCGACCCACAGACAGTGATCCCGACCCAGGAAGTGAGGATCCGTCCCGATCCCGCAGACCATCCACTTCAGCACTGAGCGGAAAGGAAATCACCAACCATCCGAAGAATGTGAGCATATGCGCAATGATTGTTACATCATCCAGAGGGCGGGGCCTCAAACAGACACGCAGATGCTGCCCATCTGCAATTAACTGGGAGGGGCAAATGTGAACATGGAACTGGTGGGGACTCTCAACCCAAGCAGAGCACCCCAACTAACCTCCCACTCCAGACATCCCACCTATCCCAGAAGTTCTGCGAGTCTCGCACATATTGAGAGTGGCTCCCTGATGCCCACAAATTATATACAATATCCTGGAAACAATCTTTTTGAGAGTGAGCAAGCAAGAGGGAGAGAGACACAGTGACAAAGAGAGCATCCTGATTGGTCTCTCTTTGTGCTAAGTAGACCTATCAGTTTTCTCTGTGGGCGGGCTTTACAGTCGACCTCTCTCTCTCTTTTATTGTCCATCGGTTCTGATCAGTGTGTCAACTAACCTTGAAGGACGGTGCCAAACTACAAAAGTTTGCCAGTTGATGAGTACTAGGGGAAGCTGTCCAAAGTAAAATCTGTGAGCACAGGGCAGTTGAGATTCAAGGAGCTCTGACAGTTGATGAAGCTGATTTTGGTGCTGCCAAATTCTGATTGTGAAGTAGAAATTGCACTCAGAATGGCGCGTCACATTAAGACAGAATTCAGAAGTCAGCTGTCTCACAAAACACTTGTGAATCTGATGTCCTGCAAAATTAACAACTTCATTGACACAGACTGCTGTGAGGTTAAAACTTCTGGCAAAATGCTCCAATCTGCCAAGCAAACCACACCACAGTGTAAGGAATATCTGCAAAATAGAAAAGCTCTTTGCATTAGTATTTAGCGATTAGCATTGAGACTGCCTGCAAGGTACTCCACAAGGAATATATATATATATATATATATATATATATATATATATATATATATATATATATATTTTGTGTGTGTGTGTGTGTGTGTGTGTGTGTGTGTGTGTGTGTGTGTGTGTGTGTGTGTGATCAAATGTCATAATCAAATGTCCTGTATGCATACACTCTTGAAGGTTGATGGGGGGGGGGGCGGGGAGTTGGCCAGATATGGGGATGTGAGGGGTGGGGGTGGTGGTGCTACCTCCGTGAAATTAGTTTTTGCAGGGTGGGATGTCTGCCACAAACTTGCCCTCACATCTCCTCTCACCTTAAATGTATTAGACATTTCATCCCCTAGGTAAAGATATCGTATTTCACTCTAACTATTCCTCTGGCAATCTTATAAACGTACATCCAGTCTCACCCCAGCCAGCGCCGCTCTGGAGAAAACAACACAAATTTGTCCAAACTCTCATTATAGCTCTTGCCCTCTAATCCAGGCAGTATCCTGGTAAACCTCTTCTGTGCCCTCTCCAAAGCCCCGACATCCTTCCGAGAATGGGGGCGACCAGAACTGTCTGAAATACTCCAGATGCGGCCTAACTAGTTTTATAAAGCTGCAACACAACTTCCTGACTTTTGAAAATGCTTCAACTAATAAAGACAACCATGCCATTTGCCTTCTTAACCACCCGATCAATCTGTGCAGATCCTTCAGGCAGCGATGAGGCTGAAGATCTCTCTGATCGTCGACAATGCTCAGGGTTTTGCATTTAACAGAGTCCTGTCTCCCGACATTCCACTCAAGGAGCTACCAAGATGATCATCACTAATCAAATCTCACTGGGCTTTCTCAAGTCCAGCAGAATATGGTGGCAAGCGAGCAAGTACGGGAAGGTACAGGCACAGAGAAACACTGACGTGTAGCAGCATCACAGGCAAGTACATTCAGATAACACACGGAACAGAAAATAATACGATTCTCCAACAGTAACAATACAGAAATATGTTTTACGTCTCCTGCTAATCGGACCAGAAGAACAGGGGCTGAGCGGCGGCTCATCTCAGACGGTTCGGTGTGAAGGTCTCAAAACCCGGAGCGACCCCGGCAGATTCTGTGAAGGAAGCGAGGCGAGGCCGCCAGTTCAGGAAAGTTCACCCCTCCCCCTTCAGGATTCACCGATTGCCTTGTGTTTCTCTCTCCCTTCCCCACCCGCACCTTTTATTTTCCAGTCCGGTAACCGTGACTGTACTCTTTTCCTAGATGCTACCCGGCCTGCTGAGTTCCTCCAGCATCTTTTGCGTGCTGCTCGCATTTACAGCATCTGCAGATTTTCTCTTGTTGGATTTCGGGAAAGTTCACGGGACATCAGAACTCCCCTCTCGAGACCGGCTTCAGCACTCACCGAAGGGAATTTGTTGGTGTCGCCCGGCAGAGAATAATCCGTCCCCGGCTCCACGACCCAGAGAACGAAGACCCCCTCCCGATTCCGATCCCTCCGCCGACCCGCTTCAACAAAGAACAGGAGGTACACCGACCATCAAGGACTGAGCATGCGCGATGTCGTCAGCGCGTCACACGGGCGGAGCCTCGGAAACAAACCCGCGGATGCTGCGGATACGCGGTAAAACGGTTCAGGTGTAGGTGGAGGGTCGCCCATGTGACCCAGTGACTCTGCTCCTCGTCCCTCACACTCAGCCCGACCCATGTGGTGAACTACATATACCTGTCTGGGCACGGTCCCCTGCTGACTGCTCCTGTGGCTCCTTCCTCAGACCCCGGTAAAAAGGCGATTGGGGCCTGAGCCCTGCCCTCTGTCTCCAAGAATGTAGCATGGTGGTCAATTGCTGCTTGTTCTTTCTGCCAGTCAATTAAAGCCTCACGTCGCTGAGAGTTATTGATGGTGCATCAACCCATGCTGCATTTCCTCATGTTAATTCATTATTTCCCACATTATTTCATATTCACGCCAGATACATTTTTAATTTTCCCTCTATATCTTCCCCGTCCTCACCCCTCCACCCTACTGGTTACAGAGTTAGGCATTCCATTCCCATCCCAGCCACAAAATTCAAACCCAAACCAGAAATATGCAGGTTTCGTTTAAATCAGTTCTGTTTATAAACACTCATTTCTATTCACATTTCTCCGGAGCCTCACTGGACAGGAACACTGAAACATCAAGTGAGAAATAGCAGGAGTAGGCCATTCAGCCCCTCTAACCAACAACATGATGGCGACTGCTCTCCCATCTCAGCCATATGTTTTGGCCGGATCCTCGTTTCCTCGATTCCTTCAGTCCCCACACATCTGCCGGCTTCTGTTTAATGCGAGGAAGGTCACGGCGTCTTCACCGCCCTCGGTGTGGAGACATTTCCCCTCTTCTCAGTCCCAGACAGTCCACCCCCTTTTTCAGAGACTGGGATCCCTGGTTCAACCGGTAATGATGTTGTGCATTTCGATGCGTTCACCCCTCAGTCCTCGATTCTCTAAATGAAGGGGTTATCACATTTGATCTTTCTTCATATGATGACCCCACCACTCCAGGGATCACGCTGGTGAATCTTCATTGCACTCTCTATAACAAATACTCTCTAACCTCTTTGTTAATCCTCTACGGAATTAATTTCCATCTTCTGCAGCCCCGTGTTGCCCCAACCCCTCACCTCCCACCCCTGTCACTATTTCCACCTTCCCACCTCCCCCTCACCTAGATCCACCTCTCACTCCCCTGCTCTTGCCCCATCTCCACCCCTCAGCTCTTTTCTCTGATTATTTCCCGTCCACTCTCAGTCCAGAGGGAGGGTCTCGGCCCGAAATGTTGACGGTCCATTTCCCTCCACAGATGCTGCCCGACCCACTGAGTTCCTCCGGCAGTTTGTTCTTTGGTCTGTGTAACCCGTGTTAGTATAGGGAGCGGGATTTTACACTATATTCCAGGTACAATCTCAACAAAACCCGAATAATTGTCACTTTGTCCGGACCATTGACCCCGCTTGCAGGTCTACAGTCTGCCAGTGTTTGCCCCCAATGTGATAAATCCCTCTGCTCGGAATCACTGTGGGCTCACACATTTCCACAGATGTGTCCCTCCTGTCCCCACCGGGACAAACATCCTGTCCACGCGGTCTCACACCATATTTATCACACCATCAAATCCCGCTCCCTAAACCCCACCACGTGGAACAGGCATCAAAGCGACAGGCCGAGCGGTCTCTTCCTACCTCTCAGCGATACATCAGACTCCGGCCGCAGGAGACGCTTCACAGACGTCCCAACTTCCCTCCGAGGGAAATGGAAATAAATCAAAAAGTGGACATTTACTTTGGGATTTATTCCGCTTTTCGGGAAGTTTAGCACTGGAGCAGGAGACGGCTTCAGTGTGGGGTGCGCCCTCTCGGCTGGTCCACCTCGGCTATTGTAACCTGTGATTGACATGTCTGCGCACCAATGGGAATAGCGCAGCGCCTGAATCCTCTCTTGACAGCGGTGGGGGGGGCGGGGCTGATCACGTGATTAGTTGCTCAGCCGTTAAACCGACCAAGCGAGCTCACCAGGGAGTGGGTGACGTAAGACGCGAGTTCTTTGAATGAAGTCAAATATTGAAAGAACTGGATAGACAGGTCGGGGAGGGCTACAGTATCTGTTTATCACAATGCCATGAATTCAAATTAAATATACAAACAATAGGCTTGCTCCGCGGCTTGAGA
Source organism: Hypanus sabinus (assembly GCF_030144855.1). Classification (NCBI taxonomy): domain Eukaryota; kingdom Metazoa; phylum Chordata; class Chondrichthyes; order Myliobatiformes; family Dasyatidae; genus Hypanus; species Hypanus sabinus. Next base: position 3,433,242 of record NC_082723.1, read on the forward strand.
TTCTGAATTGGAGAATGGTGCTTTATTCACAAAATCCTCATAGCCCACAGTGACTGTGCACTGATCCCAGCAATGGAATCCGCCACTGCAGCCCCACAGTGCACCATGTACTGATTGCAAAGCTACGAAATTGCATGTGAATAGCCTCCCCTACCCCAGCTCCACTATTTCTGCGTCACCAGCTGATTGGGACATCTCACATCTCGCTGCCTCCGCCAGGACATTAAACTGTGAACAACTGTGGTCAGGGAATGATCTCTGGGTACTTCAAACGCTACCGCCTTCCAGTCTGAAAACGACCCACTCATCCAGACACACACTACCGGCAGTTTACCGATCTCCGATGAAAAAGCCTAATCACCTACTCCTGAGGGTCAATACGATTGCTGACCATTACCATTGCAGTACCATTACCACTGGTGAATTTACCACCGTCAAATGCCAGGAGGGACATAATAATCAGAAAGTCTCTAGTCGCAGCCGTGGAAATAAAATGTGATCTCAGTCGGTGTGTGGCGCATGCTCAGAATGCGAAGGAGACAGACAAACTGAGCAAAGTCACAGACTGACGAAGGGAGCAATGATCCATTTTGATACAGAGCGGGATGCAGAGAGTTTGATATTGACCCTGATGCCGGAACTGTAGCCAGTTAGAAGATGAAGTCTTGTTCCTCCAAATTGTTTTGAGCTGTGACAGTGTTTTTTTTTCTGAAGGCACAATGCAGACTAAAATTATCTGTTGAAATGTTGTCCTTCACCCCACTGACGTGCTTTGTCAACTTTTAAAAGTGTAGACACTTTTGTACACTTTTTGTGCATGGGAATCTCAAACACAACAGCAGGTTGGTTCCGCTGTATCTGCCTGTTCACCAGCGTTTGAATGCCAGGGATCCTTGAATGTAGAGGCCGAGATGCTGGAGAAGACAGCGCTCCACTCGCTACAAGGAGAGACCGAACAGGTTTTCATGTCCGTGAACTGATTGGATACATTGCCATGACGTTAATAGCATTGTGACGTCATTCACTGGCTCTCATTTTGGACGGGATTCAGTCAGCCATCGCAGATACACCAACAGCTTCGCACTGGGAAGCGACCGTTCACCTGCTCCGTGTGTGTGAAGAGACTCATTCAGTTAACCCACCTTGTGATGCTCCGGTGAGTTCACAATAAATAGAGGCCACATTTCTGTCCGGAGTGAGCAAAGAGTTTTACTCTATCATCCCAGCTGCAGCAACTTCACATCAGGGAGGAAGTTCAAATCAGCTCTGTGTTAAATGTTTAACCTTCACGGTGATAGAAGGCAGCTGCAGGTTCATGACGGACTGTTACTGTCAGATTCCGCAGTTCTTGTGCCGCTCGGCGCATCCAGGACTGAACCCTGGTCACTGAGCCTTGGAGGAGTCTGTTCTGCTGATGTTAGCCTTAAACTGGACTAGTGTTTAATATAGTCGATCTTTGAAAGATAAATCAGTTCTGTATCAAAGCCCGTTTCTCAGGTACTTACTGTCTCTACCACACAATGTATACTAATGAGGCCACTTGGTCCCTCTTGTCCCTGCCCATGTTTCTGTTCCATATCAGTATTTTAAAATCTATCCCTGCTGCTTCCCCCTCACTCTCCCTGTGATGACAGGTTGCAACTAGTCAAAACTCTGTCACAGAAGATATTTCCCTTGAATTTCAAGGAATTATATAAATCTAGAACACATAACAAGCCCTTCAGCCCACAATGTTGTGCCAACCAGAAACTGCCTAGAATTACCCTACCGCATACCCTCTAATTTTTTTCTAGGCGCCATGTAACAATCTAAGAATCTCTTAAAATACCCTATTGTATCCAACTCCAACACTATCACCGGCAGAGCATTTCACACACCCACCGCACCTTGCAACTTCCTCCAAGCACGCTAAAACCATGCCCCCTCACTTAGCCATTTCAGATGAGCTTACTGTGGTTTTAACGTTCTTCAGGGCTCCAGGTGGTTAAACTCCATCTTCCCTGCTCTTTTCAAAGTTTTGTGTCATTTTCACTCATTTCAAAAGATTGTGCCTCAGACAGCTGGGTTGTTGCAATGCGCCTCCAAACTCTGACAGCAGACTAGAGTCAGTGGAACAGAGTCAGAAATCCACGAGTTGCCAGCCTGAGTTCAGAGCTTTGGGGCTCCAGAAAGAGACAGGGCCTCAGAGCAGCAGGATGTGGCTACAAATGAAAGATCAGAAACATTTTGAAACTGCTCGATCGAAAAGTAAAAGGATGCTTAATTTCTGCAAAATACTGGTGGAAATTACCTGATCAGGCAGCAAGTGCAGAGAGGAATAAATAGACAACGTTTAGGCAGACCCCCTTCAGCATGTGTAGACTGTGTACTCCTCCGCTTAGCTGCTGCCTGAACTGCAGAGTTCCTCCTGCATTTTGTGTGTGTGCTTTTCTGTATTTCCAGCAACAGCAGAATCTCCTGTGTTTCCAATCTGTATTTGTAAGAATGTTCTGCTTTGGCATTGGACATGCTGACAGGTTGCTGTTATTAAGTACATTGTTTATGGGAGCTGTTTTTTGCGTTAAAAGAGCTGCTGAGTTTTCCACATAATAAAAAAACCTGAGGTATGGACATGTAACCGGAGCTTGCAGAAACTTTTAATGGCAGCGTGATTACCTTGAATGCTCTGCGTAACAATTTTCGCTGTCACTGAAGCACCGATCGAATGCGCAGGCGTCAGGGTTGCGGATGATCCCGAATATTGCGCATGCGCAGGCGTCAGGGTTGCGGATGATCCCGAATATTGCGCATGCGCAGTACACAAAAGGCCTCAGGATTTCGGCTCCAGGTAAGAAAGAGTTTGTGGCGCGTTCTTTCAGCACCGAAAGTCGAGGCAATTGCTCTGGCCTCCGGACCACCGTAACCCCGGAACAGTTCTGTTCTTTTCCCTCTCTCTCAGCCCCGGGGAGCTTCTGGCTGATGAGGGAATGGGAACCGATGAGCTCTAGCTATCTGAATGCAAGGATTAGGAACTCGGAGATAGGGAACAGAATCCTTTACAACACCAGTTGAGAAAATCGCCTTTGTTCTACCTCCAACCACAAACGAGAAAATCAGCAGAAATTGAAAATCTAAGCAACAGATCCAAAATGCTGGAGAAACTCAGCATTCGTACTCTTTCCCATAGATGCTGCCTGGCATGCTGAGTTCCTCCAGCAACTTGTGTGTTGCTTGTGCTACCTCCTCTTGTTCTGAACTTTTCTACCGGTGTGAATATGTTTTGACCCATTCTCTCTGGGTAGTTAATGATATCAAACACCTTTGCCCTGGGCAACGAGTATCTTTCACATCACAAAGCTGCCAGACTCCAGTCAGTGCCCTTCCCTGCATATTCATTGGCATTGCCATCAATGAGTTCAACACCGTCAGGTGGAGGGTTCAGGGGAAATATTTATGTCCAATATAGAAACTGGTGTTACTTGTGAGTATTGTGGTGATGCAAAAGCTGCTGGAGAATTTGTAAGTGGGAGGAAGTGGAGTGATACGTGGAAATCTGACTTTTAAAATCATCATTTAGCAAACAAATCAGATATGGGTGGTGTGCAAAAGCTGGAGTGAGAAAATCCTTCATTATCCTTTACAGCCCTGCTGCACAGGCTGTGTGAGAGTGTAGATGAACTTGATCAAACCCAGAAGAGATCAAAGTTCTTATTAACAGTGTTTTGCTAGCGGTTAAAATAAGTACCTCTCTATTTATAATTCAGTGTGCGTATGTTGTTGTCACTGGGCAAAAATTGCACAGCACAAGATTTTTTGGCAAACTGGTCATTACAAATTAGGGGGGCATTGGTGGGAAAGTGGGGTGATCTCCAGTGTCCCTGACACCCTCACCTACAAGATGTGCATCCAGCTGCAGCTTGTAGCCCTGCACGTTAGGGAGTTGGAACTTGAAATGGATGAATTCCAGATCATCCGGGGGTGATAGATATGACATGAAGAGAGATGAGTTGCACCCAAGGTGCAGGACCCAGGGAACTGGGTAACAGTCAGGAAGGGGATAGAGGTTAAATAGCCGTCGCAGAGTACTCTTGTAGCCATCCCCTGCAACGACAGGTAGATCACTTTAGAAACTGTTAAGGGGGATTACCTCGCAGAGGAATGTCAAAGGGCTGATAGCTGATTTGTTTGTTAGGGAATTAAAACTAACAGAGGTCTAAGATCCTAGTGGTAAGGCTTACCAGTGCTCGTGTGCGCTGGTGGGGGAGGGGATGTGTTTGTACTAAAGTGGAGTCAGAATGCCAGAACAGATAGTGCAGAAGGTGAATTGAAATGACTTTTACCCTTCATATACATGAGGAGTAGAAATCTTTATATTACTTCTATACCTAAATGTGCAATATGTAATATATAATAATTTTAGTAAGGTCAGTCAATACAATTGCATCAGCATGAGTTAATCAGTCTGATGATCTGGCGGAAGGAGCTGTCCCAGAGCCTGTAGGGCCTGGCTTTTATGTTGTGATACCGTTTCCCGGATGGGGGCAGCTGGAACAGTTTGTGGTTGGGGTGATCTTTCAGGACTTTTTGCGCAACTGTTTTTTTAAATGTCCTGAATAGTGGGAAGTTCACATCTACATTTAAAGGTAAAATTTTGAGGTTACAGAATCTTCATGTTCCTGTTAGGTTGAAAGCAAACGTTAAAAGTTTTAGAGCACAGTGTTTTTCAAGCGATATTGGAAACTTGGTTCAGAAAAAGAGGGAGATCTACAATAAATATAGGCAGCATGGAGTAAATGAGGTGCTTGAGGAATATAAAGAATGTAAAAAGAAACTTAAGAAAGAAACTAGAAAAGCTAAAAGAAGATATGAGGTTGCTTTGGCAAGTAAGGTGAAAATAAATTTGAAGCGTTTCTACAGCTAGATTTAATAGCAAAAGGATAGTGAGGGATAAAATTGATCCCTTAGAGACTCAGAGTGGACAGCTATGTGTGAAGCCGAAAGAGATGGGGGAGATTTTGAACAATTTCTTTTCTTCGGTATTCACTAAGGAGAAGGATATTGAATTGTGCAAGGTAAGGGAAACAAGTAGGGAAGTTATGGAAACTATGACAATTCAAGAGGAGGAAGTACTGGCACTTTTAAGGAATATAAAAGTGGATAAGTCTCCCGGTCCTGACAGGATATTCCCTAGGACCTTGCGAGAAGTTGGTGTAGAAATAGCAGAAATATTTCAAATGTCATTAGAAACGGGGATGTTTCCAGAGGATTAGTGTATTGTTCATGTTGATCCATTGTTTAAAAAGGGTTCTAAGAGTAAACCTAGCTATTATAGGCCTGTCACAAAGTATTCTTGGAGAATTCTTAGATGGTATATATAATTATCTGGATAAGTTCTGATTAGGAATAGTCATCATGGATTTGTGCGTGGAAGGTCATGTTTGACAGATCTTATTGAATTTTTTGAAGAGGTTACGAGGAAAGTTGACGAGGGTAAAGTAGTGGATGTTGCTATATGGACTTCAGTAAGGTTTTTGACAAGGTTACGCATGGAAGGTTAGTTAGGAAGGTTTAATCGTTAGGTATTGAAGTAGTGAGATGGATTCAACAGTGGCTGGATGGGAGATGCCAGAGAGTAGTGGTGGATAACTGTTTGTAAGGTTGGAGGCCGGTTACTAGTGGTGTGCCTCAGGGATCTGTATTGGGTCCAATGTTGTCTGCCATATACATTAATAAGTTGGATGATGGGGTGGTAAATTGGATTAGTAAGTATGCAGATTATACTAAGGTAGGTGGCATTGTGGATAATGAACTAGGTTTTAAAAGCTTGCAGGGAGATTTAGGCCGGAGAGATTTAAAGTGGGCTGAACGATGGAGATGGGCAAATGGATTTTAATGCTGATAAGTGTGAGATGCTACATTTTGGTAGGAATAATCCAAATAGGTCATACATGTTAAATGGTAGGGCATTGAAGAATGCAGTAGAACAGAGTGATCTAGGAATAATGGTGCACAATTCCCTGAAGGTGGAATCTCATGTGGGTAGGGTGGTGAAGAAAGCTTTTGGTATGCTGGCCTTTATGAATCATAGCATGAGTATAGGAGTTGGGATGTAATGTTAAAATTGTACAAGGCATTGGTAAGGCCAAATTTAGAGTATTGTGTACAGTTCTGGTCACTGAATTATAGGAAAGATGTCAACAAAATAGAGACAGAGTACAGAGATTTACCAGAATGTTACCTGTGTTTCAGCACCTAAGTTACAATGAAAGGATGAACAAGTTAGTTCTTTATTCTTTGGAGAGTAGAAGTTTGAGGGGGGACTTGATAGAAGTATTTAAAATAATGAGGGGGATAGATCGAGTTGACGTGGATAGTCTTTTTCCATTGAGAGTAGCGAGATTCAAACAAGAGGACATGAGTTGAAACATAGGGGGCAAAAGTTTCAGGGTAACACGAGGGGGAATTTCTTTACTCAGAGTGAGGTTGCTGTGTGGATTGAGCTTCCAGTAGCAGTGGTAGAGGCAGGTTTGGTATTGTCATTGAAAGTAAAATTGGATAGGTATATGATCAGGAAAGAATGGAGGGTCATGGGCTGAGTGCGGGCCAGTGGGAGTAAGCGTTGGCATGCACTAGAAGGGCCAGGATGGCCTATTTCCATGCTGTAATTGGTATATGGTTATACAGATGTGCTGGGCTATCCGCACCACTCTCTGCAGAGTCCGGCGATTGAGGGAAGTACAGTTTCTACAGCAGGCAGTGGTGCAGCCAGTCAGGATGCTGTCTATTGTGCCCCGGTAGAAAGTTCTTAGGATTTAGTACCCATCCTAAACAGGTTCACAGCCACATACCACACAGCCGGTATGTACAGACCACATGAGATCCTTGGTGATGTTTATTCCGCAGAACTTAAAGCTGTTCACTGTCTCAACCACAGATCCATTAATGTCAATAAGGTTAGCCTGTCTCCATTGCTTCTGTAGTCCACAACCCATTCCCTTGTTTTTGTGACATTGAGGGAGAGGTTGCTTCCTTGACACACAGACAGAAGTTGTTCAAACAAAGTCAGCAATCAAATGGTTGAGCATGGTGTGATGAATGTGCTGAGCTGTGTATATCACAATGCAAGAAGCATCGTAGGAAAGCCAGATGTACTCTGGACAGGGAATCATGATATTGTAGCCATTATTGGGACCTGGTTGCACATAACAGTCTGAGGGATTGAGAGGAACATTTTCATTTTTAGAAGCTTTTTATTGGTATGTAATCTTGAACAGCTATAAAATGATACAAAACTTTAACAGATTAATATGCATACAATTAATAAAGCTGAAAAAAACCTGATCTTGAAATATAAAAATGGAAATATCTATATATATATATATATATATATATATATATATATATATATATATATATAAAAACGAAGGAAATAAATGGAACCCCATCTAACTAGAAAAAAAATCCACTAACTACCAAAAAAAACCCATTAGGAGTCAACCCCCGAAGCAATACGTTTGACCACCATCTAAATAAAAATATTAAAAAGAGTCATCAACTGTCATTTCATATTTATAAAAAAAATAAAATTGGAAGGAAACCATGTAACAATTCAAATTAAATGATATTATTTTGCAAAAGAACTCCATCTTCTCTCAAAATCAAATCCAGGATCAAAAGTTCTACTTTTAATTTTTTCCAAACTAAGACATAACATTACTTGAGAAAACCATTCAATATCTTTCCATTTCAATAAAATAGCTCTTCTTGCAAGTAGTGTAACAAATGCAATTACATGTTGATCTGAAGATGAGATACCCTGAATATGATGCGGAACTATTCCAAATAGAACAGTCAATCAACTAGGTTGTAAATTAATTTTCAAAGCTTTAGAAATTGTAGAAAATAAAGATTTCCAAAACGATTTTAATGAAGAACATGACCAGAACAGATGTGACAAATTAGCTACTTCAGTCTTGCATCTATCGCAATAGTTATCTATACTCCGAAATATTTTAAATCGTCTCTCCTTTGTTAAGTGATAACATTGTGCAATTTTAAATTGAATTAAACAATGGTTGGCACATACAGAAGAAGAATTTACGTTTTTCAAAGCCAATCTTCATTAACAAAGGTCGTATTAAGTTCTCTCTCCCAATCTTGTTTAATCTTTAGTGATAGGTTCTCCTTTTGTAACAAAAATAAATTATAAATTCTGCTTATGGAACCTTTCACTAAGGGATTCAATTTCAAAATGGTATCCACCAAATCAGATTCTGGTAAATGTGGAACCTTAGGTAAGTATTGTTGTAAAAAAAAGTCTAACCTGAAAGTATTGCAAAAAAATATGCATGAGCGAGAGAAAAATTAATAAATAACTCTTCAAAAGTCATCAATCGACCATCACAAAATAAATCTGTAAAAGAATGGGTTCCTTTATTTTTCCATAAAAGAAAAATGGGGTCAGTTGTTGAAGGTTTAAATAAAAAGTTTTGATATAAAAACTAGATAACTTAAATTGTTTAAAATTAAAAGAATGATGGAACTAAACCCAAATCCGTAGAGATAATTTAATTAGCGGATAGAGATTTATATTCGGAACTTTAGAGAGCTGTAAAGGCAATGGAGCTCCTAAAATTGAAGTTAAATGAAATTGTTGAACAGCTTTTAATTCCAAATCAATACGTAATGGTTTTTGGTTCTTATCAAGCTAATATAACCAAAAACATAATTGTCTAATATTCACAGCCCAATAATACAGTCAAATTAGGAAGTGCAATCCAGCATCTTTTAAAAATATTTGTAAATGATACTTATTAATTCTTGGTCTCTTATTGTTCCAAATATGAGAAGAAATAAGAGAGTCAATTTGATCGAAAATTTTTTTAGTTAAAAAGGTAGGTATATTTTGGAAAATATATAAAAATCTAGGTAGAATCATCATTTTCACAGTATGAATATGACCTATTACAGAATAAGTAAGTGGATTCCATCTAGAAAATAGTTGTTTCATGGAGTCCATTAAAGGAACTATATTCACTTTATAGAGATCTTTATGATTTTTAGTAATTATAATATTGTGGCGACCCATTTCCTGGCACATCCGAACCGGCTCACAATTAGATAGCCTACGGGGGTTTGCGAGCACAGAGCTTTGGAGCCTCTGCGCCACGGGGGGCAGGTTGAGGGAGGCTTAAAAATGAGGCTGAGGATTTCAAATAAAGTTTTTCCTTCGACTGCAGTTACCAACTCCGTGTCGTAATTTTAGCGCTGCATGTAGCACACCACTACAATATCTAAATATCTAAATGTATTAACAATTCTGAAAGGAATAACATTATATATACTAATATGGACATTTAATGGAAACAATTCACTTTTATTCAAGTTAAGTTTATATCCTGAAAATTTACCAAAATCTTTAAGTGTTTCCAAAAGATTAGGGATTGATCTCTCAAGATCTGAAATAAAAACCAAAAGATCATTTGCATAAAGAAAAATCTTATGTATGCTTTCAGTCGTAGAGATGCCATGAATATTTTTAGCTTCACATAGTGTTACAGCTAAAGGCTCCAATACAAGATTAAATAATAAAGGACTTAATGGACATCCCTGTCTGGTGCCACGAAAAAGTGAGAAAAAAGAAGACTGGTAGTTATTAATAATAACCAGGGCAATAGGATTCTTATAAATCTTTCGAATCCATCCATTGAAATTATTACCAAAACCAAATTTTTCTAATACTTTAAACAAATATGGCCACTCAACTCTGTCAAATGCCTTTTCTGCATTGAGAGAGATAACACATTGATGTTGCTTAGATAATGATGAATAAATAACGTTCATCATTCTCGGAAAATTAGAGAAAGAATAACGGCCTTTAATAAACCCCATTTGATCCATAGAAATGATTTCAGTTAAAAATATTTTCCAAGTGATTAGCCATTATTTTAGAAAGAATTTTTGCATCCACAATTAATAGCAAAATGGGTCTTAATGATGACCATTCAACAGGATCTTTATCTTTTTTAAGAATTAAGGAAATAGATGCTTCATGAAAAGAAGAAGGTAAATTGCCCTTATCAAAGGATTCATGAGATATTTCCAAAAGATACGGAGAAAGTACCCTTTCAATTTTTTTGTAAAATCCCACTGAATAACCATCAAGTCCAGGAGCTTTACCCGATTGCATTGATAAAATAGCTTTCTGAATTTCATGCTCGATAATTGTAGCCTCAAGAATCTGTTAATCTTCAAGAGAAATTTGTGGAAATTTAATCCTATGTAAAAATGCCTTCACTTTAGAGGACTCTGCAGGAAATTGAGATCAGATCAGAGTAAAAGTATTATTAATGTCCTCATGGTTACTTACTAAATCTCCATTATTTTTACAAATCTTTAAGATTTGTCTTCTAGCTCTAGCTGCTCTTAATTGAGAAGCTAAGAGCTTATTTATCCACAAAGATATAAAACTGACTTTTCAATTTGAGCAAATATCCTTCAATAGGATATGTTAGTAATAAATTATGCAGTGATTGTAATTCTACTCTTTTTTAATGAAACAGCATTTGGAGAGATTGCATTGATGTTATCTAATTCTTTAATTTGTTTAGAGATTTTATCTAATTCCATTCTTGTTTGTTTCTTCAGTTTAGCTATATATGAAATAATTTGACCTCGTAAATACGCTTTTAATGTATCCCAAATTACTAACAGACGTTTCCTATATTATTAAAGAAAAAAACCTCTTTTATCTGAGTTTTGATAACCTCAACAAATTCTGAACTTTGTAATAAATGTTCTGGAAAACGCCAAAATGGTCTGGTAGAAACAACATCTTTCAGTTCAAATATTAAGTTTAAAGGAGCATGATCAGAAATAGCAATCGCATCATACTCACATTTCTGAACATTGAATAAAAGTTGAGGGTCAACTAGAAAATAGTCGATTCTTGAATACTTATTATGAGCATGTGAGAAAAAAGAGTATTCTCTATCACTAGGGTGCATATGCTTCCAGACCTCAATTAAACTGTAATCAATTAAAAAGGAAGTAATAAGTGATGCAGAATGATTAGGGACTTGATATTTGGATGATGACTTATCCATTAAAGGATTTGGACAAGTATTAAGATCACCACCCATTAATGACATATATTCATTTAAATCGGGTAATAGAGCAAAAACAGTTTTAAAAAACAAGCGATCGTCAACATTTGGTCCATAAATATTAACAAAATCATTTTTCTACTACAAATTATTACTTTAACAATCAAAAATCTACCATTAATGACAGATATAATATCCTCCTGATTAAAAGGAATATTGGATTCAATAAAAATAGAAACAGCCCTAATGTTACTCTGGGAATTTGCGTGAAACTGGGGACCCTCCAGAATTTGAAAAATCAGTTTTTATCACATAACCTGATATGCTTCTCTTGAGCAAAGACTATATCAGGCTGAAATCAGTTGATAACTTTAAATATTTTTTTACGCTTAATAGAATGATTCCAACCGCGAACATTCCAAGTTAAAACATTTAGCTGTTTTGACTTCATCATGGAACTTTGTATCTAAAAACAATGGTTAGACACATGTCAGGATAGGTAGTCAAAAATGGAGGGGGTGAACAACAACAAAAATAATTGGCATATGCTCCGGGATTTCATAATGGGGAGGAAAAAATATCCCACCCATACTACAAAGCCCAGAAGCAAGTCGATATCAATCAACACAAGCCCCTAGAAAAGCATAGATGCAAATGCAAATACAAACTCCGCCTACCTAAGTAAAAAAAAGAAGGAAAAAAAATAATCTCATTACATTCAACATATATCTTAATATAATTAACTTGGAAGGAAATTGTTTTTCTTGTAAAACAAAATGACCTTCAATTGAAGCTAACCTTCATATCATTAGATAAGGGAAGGAAAAACACATCCAGAACAATTCTTGAAATATTTGTACAGAAGAAAAACAATTGCCATCTTTAAACTGTCCGGTCTATCTTTAAAAGATAAAGAAATCCAAATAATTACTTAAAAGAAACTTTACAAAAGCATATGATACAAAAAAAATTAATTTAAGTGCGGCAGAGAAAAAAATTCTAAATGGTTCAAACTTACTACAGACTGTCAACAGTTCTCCCTCTATGTCTTCTGAAATTGAAGCCATCCAAACCAGTCTTTTTGAGAGATGAAAATGTATTTTAAGGTAAATACTTCTGTAACCATCAAATCTTCCAATCTCGTCACTCTTTACACCGTGAGACGATCAAGCCATTATAAATCATTCAAGCTTCAGATTCGTCATCGGATGTGTCGGATAAAGAATTAATAAAACTCAGTGCTTCGAGTGGATCATCAAATATATGAAAACCAGACTTTTTGACAAAAAGCCTTAATTTTGCTGGGTACTGAAGCAACGGAAAGAGCTTTTTTTCATACACTGACTTCATAGCAGTTGCAAATCCAGCACACCTCTTAACAATTTCACGTGGAAAATCTTCAAAAAAGCAATTGTCTGAATTCAGATACTGAAAAGGTCTTTTTTTTTTCTCGCAAGCTTAATAATACGTTCTTTGTCTCTGAAATGGAGAAAACGCACAACAATGTCTGTTTTTGCCTTGATCCAAAAATTTTAAAGTATCAATTCTGTGAGCCATTTTGATATCTGAAGGCTGTAAGCAAAGCTCCGGAAATAAAGACTGAAGCATTTTTTGCGAAGTAATCCAGTGTGTCGGCCGATTCTGATTTCTCTTTTAATCCAACAATTCGAATATTGTTCCGATGTGATGGAGCTTTGAGATCAATGATCCGTTGTTGGGCTTTTTCCAAACAAGAAGAAAGGTCCAAAGTATTTCGACTAACTTTTTTAAGATCAAAGCTCAAAGAGTCGACTTTTCCTTTGAATTTCTCATTTAGTTGAGTTATCTCAATGCTGATATTGCTGATTTGAGATTTTAGTCTCTTTATCCGGGAGTGGGTTCCTCCTAGAATTTGTCAGTTTTCTTGATTTTCCCATTGCCTGGGTCTGTATTTCTTATGGCGCTTCTGAGAGTGACCATAATTATATCTGATCCGACTGCATAAAGTTGAAATTTCTAAGTATAAATCGGAAAAGGGAGAGATTAAAGATGGACAAGAAGCGCCTGTGTCCGACATGTCCATAGCTGGGAGGCGGAGTCCCCTAGAGGAACAAATGTGTAGACAGATCACAGACCATGCCAAGAAACAAAGGTTGATATGGTAAGCGATTTTAAGTTTCCAAACATTGACTGTGTCTCCCATCCTGCAAAAGGATTAGCTGGGGTAGAATTTGGCAAATGTGTCCTTAATCAGTATGTAGAATTCCGAACATAGAAGTGTGCAATATGCTATTAGGGAATGATCCAGGGATAGTGACAGAAAATAGTGTATGGGAACACTTTGTATTTAGTGATCATAATGCCATGAGATTCCAAGTAAATATGGAAAAAGAGTGGTCTGGGACACAGGTTGAGATTCTAAATAGGAGAAAGGTCTATTGGGATGTTATCAGAAAGGATCTGAGAAGTGTGGACTGGCAGGATGTTTTCTGTCCAAGGAGTACTTGGTAAATGGGAGTCCTTCAGCATTGGAATTTTGAATCTTTGGAGTTTGTATGTGCCTGTAAAATTAAAAGTTGAAAGGTAACTGGGGCAGGGAACCTTGGTTTTCAAAAGATATGGTGGCCCCGGATATTTTATTCCTGTAAATGCCTCAGACTGGTAGGTGCAACCAAGCCTCATTAAAGACTACAAATCATAATTCAATGCCAGGAGCATACCAGATCTTTATTTTAGTTATAACCATATAACGATTACAGCACGGAAACTGGCCATCTCGGCCCTCCTAGTCTGTGCTGAACACTTACTCTCACTTAGTCCCACTGGCACGCACTCAGCCCATAACCCTGCATCCCTTTCCTGTCCATATACCTTTTCAATTTTACTTTAAATGACAATACCGAATGGGCCTCTACCACTTCTACTAGAAGCTCGTTCCACACAACTACCACTCTCTGAGTAAAGAGATTCCCCCTTGTGTTACCCTGAAGCTTTTGCCCCCGACTCCCAAATCATGTCCTCTTGCTTTGTCCTACTCTCAATGGAAAAAGCCTATCCATGTCAATTCTATTTATCCCCCTCATTATTTTAAATAACTCTATCAAGTCCCCCCTCAACCTTCTACTCTCCAAAGAATAAAGACCTAACTTGTTAAACCTTTCCCTGTAACTTAGGTGCTGAAACCCAGGTAACATTCTAGTAAATCTTCTCTGTACTCTCTCTCTCTATTTTGTTAACATCTTTCCTATAATTCAGTGACCAGAACTGTACACAATACTCCAAATTTGGCCTTACCAATGCCTTATACAACTTTAACATTACATCCCAACTCCTATACTTAATGCTGTGATTTATAAAGGCCAGCATACCAAAAGCTTTCTTCACCCCCCTACCAACATGAGATTCCACCTTCAGGGAACTATGCATTATTCCTAGATCACTCTGTTCTACAGCATTCTTCAATGCCCTACCATTTACCATGTATGACCTATTTGGATTATTCCTACCAAAATGTAGCACCTCACACTTATCAGCATTAAACTCCATCTGCCATTCTTCAGCCCACTCTTCTAACTGACCTAAATCTCTCTGTATGCTTTGAAAACTTACTTCATTATCCACAATGCCACCGACCTTAGTATCATCTGCATACTTCCTAATCCAATTTACCACCTCATCATCCAGATCATTAATGTATAGGACAAACAACATTGGACCCAATACAGATCCCTGAAGCACACCACTTGTCACCGGCCTCCAACCTGACACAGTTAACCACCACTACTGACTGGCATCTCCCATCCAGCCACTGTTGAATCCATTTTACTACTTCAATATTGATACCTAACGATTAAACCTTCTCGACTAACCTCCCATGTGGGACATTGTCAAAGGCCTTACTGAAGTCCAAATAGACAACATTCACTGCTTTACCCTCATTAACTTTCCTCGTAACCTCTTCAAAAAATTCAATGAGATTTGTCAAATATGACCTTCCATTCTCAAATCCATGCTGACTATTCCTAATCAGATCCTGTCTATCCAGATAATTATATATACCATCTCTAAGAATACTTTCCATTAAATTACCCACCACTGACGTCAAACTGACAGGCCTATAATTGCTAGGTTTACTCTTGGAACCCTTTTTAAACAATGGAACCACATGAGCAATACGCCAATCCTCCGGCACCATTCCCGTTTCTAATGACATTTGAAATATTTCTGTCAGAGCCCCTACTGTTTCTACACTAACTTTCCTCAACGTCCTAGGGAATATCCTGTCAGGACCCGGAGATTATTGTCTTCTGTTAGTTTCTAAAACTTTCCAATCATTTTTGTACTATTATTTACCCTCCCTTTGGCATTTATGTTGCTTTGGCTTCTCATTTCAGTCATGGTTGTTTCCTCCTGCCTTTCCAATGCTTCCACTTATTTGGGATGTATCGATCACTCAGCTCCCGAATTGATCCCAGAAACTCCAGCCATTACTGCTCCATCATCATTCCTACCAGTCTCCCCTTCCAATCAAGTTTGGCCAGCTTCTCTGTCATAGGGACATGGAGAAGTTCCATGAAACAGGCCATTTGGCCCATCCAGACAATGCTGAAAATGTTTAAACTCTCTGATGCAACATCCTACACTGGGATCACAGCCCTCCATACCCCTACCATCCAAGTACCTATCCAAACTTCTCTTAAATGCTGAAATTGAGATGGCATAAACCACTTGTGCTGGCATCTCATTCAACACACTCATAACCATTTCAGTGAAGGGCTTTTCCACATGTTCCCCTTGAATTTTCACCTTCCCCACTTACCCATGACCTCTGGTTATCATCACATCCAACCTCAGTGGAAACAATTGCTTGCTTTTACCCTATCTGTACCCTCACAATTGTGTATGCTTTGAACAAATCCTCAAAGCAATGTATAATTTCCTTGTTTATGTTTAGAACTGTTCTTATGTTTATAAGATGATGGGCATTGATCATGTGGATAGGCAGGGGCTTTTTCCAGGGCTGAAGTGGCTAACACGAGGGGACAGAATTTTAGATTGCTTGAAAATTTGTGCCAAGGGGATGTCAAGGGTAAGTTTTTCACACAGATATTGGTGGGTGTGTGGAATGCACTGCCAGTGGCGGTGTTGGAAGCGAATACAATAGGGTCTTTTATGACACCCTTAGACAGGTACATGGAGCTTAGAAAAATAGAGGGCTATGCGTTAGGGAAATTCTAGACAGTTTCCAGAGTAGGTTACATGGTTGCCACAACTTTGTGGGCTGAAGGGCCTGTAATATGTTGCAGACTTCTATGTTCTATGTTAAACAGCGAAACGTAGAAAACCTACAGTCTTTAGCCCACAAAGTTGTGCCGTACATGTGCCTAACCTAGAAATTACTAGGCTTACCTATAGCCCTCTATTTTACTAAGCTCCATATACCTATCTAAAAGCCTCTTAATATACCCTATCGTATCCGCCTCCACCACTGTTGTCAGCAGCCCATTCCACACACTCACCACTCTCTGAGTAAAAAACTTACCCCTGACATCTCCTCTGTACCTACTCCACTGCACCTTGAACCTGTGTCCTCTTGTGGCAGCTATTTCAGACCTCGCAAAAAGCCTCTGACTATCCACATGATCAATGCCTCTCATCATCTTGGACAGCTCTATCAGGTCACCTCTCATCCTCCGTCGCTCCGAGGAGAAAAGGCCGAGTTCACTGAACCTATTCTCATAAGGCATGCTCCCCAATCCAGGCACCCTTTCTCTGGCTTCAACATCCTTCCTGTACTGAGGCGACAAGAACTGAGCACAGTACAATAAGTAGGGTCTGCCCAGTGTGCTATAAAGCTGCAACATTACCTCTTAGCTCCCAAATTCAGTTCCATGATTGACGAAGGCCAATGCACCATACACCTTCTTAACCACACAGTCAACCTGCGGAGCTGCTTTGAGTGTCCTATGGACAAGATCCCTCTGATCCTCCACACTGCCAAGAGTTTTACCATTAGTACTATATTCTGCCATCATATTTGACCTGCCAAAATAAACCACTTCACATTTCTCTGAGTTGAACTCCATCTGTCACTTCTCAGCCCAGTTTTGCATCCTGTCCATATCCCACTGTAAACTCTGACAGCCCTCCACACTATCCTTAACACCTCCAACCTTTGTGTCATCAACAAACTTACTAACCCATCCCTCCACTTCCTCATCCAGGTCATTTATAAAAATCACAAAGAGTAGGGGTCCCCGAACAGATCCCCAAGGCACAACACTGGTCACTGACCTCCATACAGAATATGACCCACCTACAACTACTCTTTGCCTTTTGTCATTCATTGAAACAACATTGGCTGTTCTCCAATCTTTTTGTACATCCCCCCCATCACCAAGGATAATTTAGTTATCTCTGCTAGGGATCCCGACAATTTCTGCACTTGTCATGCCCTGGAAATTTATTCGCTCTCATCTGCCGCAGGACAGCAAACATCTCCTGTTCTTTAATTTGTACAGGGACCAGGATTTTAATGCTGCTTTTCCAAACATACCCATAGACCCTGTGTCCACCTCCTGAGTAAATAGAGATTAAAAAAAAATTAAGATCTCCCCCATCTGCTTTGGTTCCACACGTGGGTTGCCATTCCAGTCTTCCAGATTGCCCTGCAATCCTTCTGCTCTTAATCTATAACTGGAATCCCTGAGGATTATCCCTCCATCTTTTCTGCGAGGGGAATCTCATGCCTTCTTTTAGACATCCTGATTTATTTCTTATGTGTTCTATTGCATTTCGTAAGAACCTACCTGCCTATTCCTGTTATACATCTCCATTTTGTGCTTCACCAGGATCTCAAAATCTCTTGAAATCCAAGGTTCCCTACAGTTTCTATCTTTACCTTTTATTCTGACAAGCACATACCCGATTTGAAGGCCTCCCACTGACCAAGCACACCTTTGCCATAAAGCAGCCTGTCCCAGTCCACAGTTGCCAGATCCCAGTGTCTTAATTCCAGGTGTTGATCCATGCCCTGAACACATCCACCTTTCCTATGATGCTCCTTGCATTGAGGTATACAGGGCTCAGCATATTCACTGCATCATGCGCAACGTTTTTTATTGCTGACTTGGAGGACTGAACAACTTCTGTCTGCACAACCCCTCCACTATCTGTTCTGTTATTCAGGCTCCCATTCCCCCTGCAACTTTAGTTTCAACACCCATCCCCTACCCCCACCTCCCACCATGCAGCACTATCACCCCTTTGGTTTTCATCTCCCAGATCAATAAAAAGGAGGTGCATACAGGCAGATAAGAACAAATGGGCTACTTATGAGATACAGGAAATTCAAGTGAACACTTATGTAAGAAATAAAAGAAGGCAAGAGTTTGCCCCAGCAGAGAAGATGAAGGAGAATCCTCAGGGATTCTGCAGATATGTTCAGAGCAAAAAAAAATTGCAAGGGAAAAAATAAATCCTCTGGGAGATCAGAATGGTAATCCATATGAAGAGACTAAATATATGGGGGAGATTTTAAATATTATCTTTGCATCTGTATTTACTCAGGAGATGGAAACAGAGTCTATAGAAGTGAGGCAAAACAGCATAAACTTCATGGACACTGTACAGATTACAGAGGTGGAGGTGTTTGCTGTCCTAAGGAAAATTGCCATGGATAAATTGTTGGTGCCCAAGCACAGATATTTAAATCATCCTTAGTGACAGTTGAGGTACTGGAAGATTGGAGGACAGACAATGTTGACCCGCTGTTCAAGAAAAGCTCTAAAAATAAACTAAGAAATTGTACTTTGGTGAGATTGACATCAGTAGGGGGAAAGTTATTGGAATGTGTGTGCAGGAACTGGATATGCAAGTATTTAGATAGATGTGGACTGATTAAGGAATGACAGCATTGCTTTGTGCATGGTAGGTCATGTCAAACCAATCTTACAGAGTCTCTCGAGGAAGTTATCAGGAAAGTTTGTGAAGAAAAGGCGGTGGATGTTGTCTACATCGACTTTAGCAAAGCATTTGACAAAGCTTCATATGGGAGGTGGGTCCAGAAGGTTAAGTCAATCAACGTTCAAGATGACATAGTAAATTGGATTAGACGCAGTCTTTGGGAGAAGCTAGAGTATGGTAGCAGATGATTGCCTCTCTGACTGCTGTGCCACAGGGATCAGTACTGGATCTAGTGTTGTTTGTCATCTATTTCAGTAATCTGGATGTTAACATGGTCAGCTGGATCAGCAAATTTGTGGATGAAACCACGATTGGGGTTTAGTGGATAATGAGGAAGACTACCATGGCTTGCTGATCTGGACCAGCTGGAAAAATGGGTTGAGAAATGGAAAATGGAATTTAATGCAGACAGGTGTGAGGTGTTTCACTTTGGTAGGACCTACCAGGGTAGGTCTTACACAGTGACTGGTTGGGCATGGAGGAGTGTTGTAGAGGAAAGGGATCTGGGAATACAAGTCTATATTTCACTGAAAGTGCTGTCACAGTTTGATAGGGATGGAAAGAAAGATTTTGGCACATTGACCTTCGTAAACCAAAGTACTGAGTACAGGAGATGGATGTTATGCTGACATTGTACAAGACGTTGGTGAGGCCTAGTTTGGAGTATTGTGTGCAGTTTTGGTCTCCAATCTACATGAAAGATGTAAAAGAGGTTGAAAAAGTTCAGAGAAAATTCACAAAGATGTTGCCAGGTCTGGGGGAGATGGTTTAGAGGGAAAGATTGAACAGGGCAGGACTTTATTCCTTGGAATGGAGAAGATTAAGGGGAGATTTGATCGAGGTGTACCAACATTATGAAGGGTCTAGATAAGGTAAATGCAGGCTGGCATTTACCACTGAGATAGTGTGGGACTACGACCAGAGCCCATGGGTTAAGGGTGAAAGGTGAAATGTTAAGGGGAACAAGAGGGGAAACTTCTTCCCGCAGACAGTTATCCAGGTGTGGAATGAGCAGCCAGCACAAGTGGTGCATATGAGCTCAATTTCAGCATTTAAGAGTTTTGTATAGGTACCTGGATGTTAAGGGTATGGGAGTAGACAGATTAAATAGTTCAACATAGACTAGATGGGCCAAAGGGCCTGTTTCTGTTGTACTTTTCCATGACTGTGACAAGAACATGAAATAATACTGATATTCGTTTAATTCCTCTTAACTGCTGTGGAGACCAACCATTCATCTGGGCAGGGCATGTTAACATTGATCTAAAACTGGCACTTTACATTAACAGTACATGAAAGAAATTCCCAGCTGCACATCAACAAAGGCTATTTCTGTGAGAGTGTTTCAGTTTCTGTGGGGCCAGGCACCCATGCAGCTCAGTGGGAACAGGGAATAATACCAATGGAGAGAACCAAACTTAGCCAGGTCACAGATTGGAGATGACAGAAATGCCCGATTCTTGTAGAGACAGGAAGAGCATCAGAGAGATTGATTGTCATTCCAGATCCCATCACTGTGCCCAGTTGGAAGATGAGTTCTCTCTCCAACTTGGGTGAGACTTCACTGTAACTGTGTGATGCCAGATCACACCTTGACAACTCAAGTAATCTCATCTGAAATGTTGTTCTACACCCATTGATGGATTTTATAAATCTTTTTTTCAGGTTAACAACAACAAGGAATTTATCTGTGGGAATCCTGAACACTGTTTTGCTGTCTCTGTCCATGTATTTAAGAAGTGGAGTGAGGGATTCACTCAATCATCCTTCCTGCTCAGACTGTGGGGAGGGATTCCCTCAATCATCTGACCGACTGGCACCCCTGTCATTTTATACATGGGAGAGGCTGCTCACCTTTTCAGACTGTGGGGATTCAATGTCATCTCATGAAGGTACATCAGCAAGTTCACACTGGGACAAGACCATTCACCTGTTCTGCGGGTAAGAAGGGATTCAGTCAGTCATCCCACCTGTAGACACACCAGTCAGATCACACTGGGCAGACGCTGGTTATCTGCTGAAATTGTGGGGAAGGATTCACTCGGTCATCTGACCTAATGACACACCAGCGAGTTCACACTGGGGAGCGGCCGTTCACCTGCTCAGACTGTGGGAAGGGATTCATTTCCTCATCTCAACTGAAGGGACATCAACGAATTCACACTGGGGAGAGGCCGTTCACCTGCTCAGGCTGTGGGAAGGGATTCATTTGGTCATCCCAACTGAAGGTACATCAGAGAGTTCACACTGGAGAGAGGCCGTTCACCTGCTCAGTTTGTGATAAGGGATTCATTTTGTCATCTCACCTACTGAGACACCAGTCAGTTCACACTGGAGTGTGGCCATTCACCTGCTCGGTCTGTGGGAAAGGATTCACTTCGTCATGTCACCTACAGAAACACCAGTCAGTTCATTCTGGAGAGAGGCCATTTGCCTGCTCAGACTGTGGGAAGAGATTCACTCGGTCATCTGAACTGAAGGTACATCAGCGAGTTCACACCCGGGAGAGGCCGTTTGCCTGCTCAGACTGTGGGAAGGGATTCACTTTGGCATCTCAGCTACTGAGACACCAGTCAGTTCACACTGGGGAGTGGCCATTCATCTGCTCAGTCTGTGGGAAGGGATTCATTGAATCATCCTCCCTACAGGGACACCAGTCAGTTCACACTGGGAAGTGGCGGTTCAGCTGCTCAGACTGTGGGAAGGGATTCAATCGGTTATCTCACCTACTGAGACACCAGTCTGTTCACAGTGGGGAGAGGCCGTTCACCTGCTCAGAGTGTGGGAAAGGATTCAGTCAGTATTCCAACCTACAAGCACACTGGTCTGTTCACACTGGAGAGCGGGCGTTCACCTGCTCAGACTGTGGGAAAGGATTCACTTCGTCATCT
Source organism: Hypanus sabinus (assembly GCF_030144855.1). NCBI lineage: Eukaryota > Metazoa > Chordata > Chondrichthyes > Myliobatiformes > Dasyatidae > Hypanus > Hypanus sabinus. Next base: position 3,455,161 of record NC_082723.1, read on the forward strand.
AAACTGAAGGTACATCAGCGAGTTCACACAGGGGAGAGGCCATTCACCTGCTCAAACTGCGGGAAGGGATTCACACAGTTAGCTAGCCTACAAGTACACCAGTCAGTTCACACTGGAGAGAGGCCGTTCACCTGCTCAGAGTGTGGGAAGGGATTCACTCTGTTATCTCAACTGAAGGTACATCAGCGAGTTCACACCGGAGAGTGGCCATTCACCTGCTCAGACTGTGGGAAAGGATTCCCTCAGTCATGTCAACTGAAGGTACATCAGAGAATTCACACTGGAGTGAGGCCATTCACCTGTTCAGACTGTGGGAAGGGATTCACTTTGTCATCTCAACTAAAGGTACATCTGAGAGTTCACACCGGAGAGAGGCCGTACATCTGTTCAGACTGTGGAAAGGGATTTACTGAATCATCTCAACTTAAGGTACATCAGAGAGTTCACACTGGAGAGAGGCCATTCACTTGCTCAGACTGTGGGAAGGGATTCTCTCTGTCATCTCGTCTACTGACACACCAGTCAGTTCACACCGGGGAGAGGCCGTTCACCTGCTCAGTGTGTGGGAAGGGATTCACTCGGTCCACCGACCTACAGAGACACCAGCGAGTTCACACCGGGTAGAGGCTGATCACCTGCTGTGATTGTGGGAACCGAATCACTGAGTCACCTAAACTTGTGTAACTCTTGCTTCGGCTAGCAGCTTGATATAGAGGGTGATAGCCCAACAGGCTGGCCAAACTTGTGAAATCTCGTTTGGGTGGATGCTGTGTGATGTGTCCCCTGTGACAAATCAGTACCCTGAAATTAGAAACAGTACACAATATGTGATTAAACGATTGAGCTTTAGAATGTATACTTTGACTATAGGGTTAGTTGAGAAAATAAAGAAAGATATAGGGCCCACTCTCTCCATTCACGTCTTCGCATCTCTCCCAAGAAAAAGAGCACAAAAATCTCTCTTCCAGACTCACAAGAAAGAACATTTCTGTCATTGCATAGCCCTGCACTCCAAAACCCTCTTATCTCTCGTCGTAACCTAAACATTGCTGCTACAGAGAAACCATTACCTCAGCAGTGAAACATCGCAGATAGGCCATTACATTAGCAGTGAAACCTTACAGCATGTTACACATATGACATTCTGCCAGGTTCACACTGGGAGAAAGTTTCAGTAAGCTGCATGCTGGATATTTGTCCATCACCGTTGCTGAATGCAATTATTGCTGCTTCTCACCACACCCAGTTCTGCACCCTGGTCACTGGGCATGGGAGGAGTTTCTTCTGCTGCACATTCACCTTTAATGGTACTGGAGTTTGATAGTCTGCAGAAGTGACAAATAAATCAATTCTATTTTGAACTTTGTCTTTGGTACTTACTGAGTTCATAACACAACTAGTGTACAGTAGAGAGTCAGCTCAGGCCAGCTGGACCCTGCCAGTGATTCTGTTTCGCGACAGGCCATTTGAATCCTCCCCTTTTTTTCACTTCCCGCTCCCCCTGTGGGATGGGTTTCAGTCACCACTCTGTGGGTGAAGAGGTTTCCCTCAAATTTTCCGTAAACTGAAGAAGTCGAGCTGACAGCAGGTCTGTCTGAGATGTTCTTTGACCCTCAAATCTCTGGGCTGAGGAAGAATGACATTGGGAGTTAATCCCCTTATTCAGGGATCATTTCTAAAGGGTTGTTAGAAAACTCCACTGTCCTCTAAACACTGAAAGCAGAATGGGAAACCATTACTTGGATGTTCAACGGAGCAGGGTCAGATACCATAGGCGGGTCAGCACAGGGCAGAGTTTGCGGCTCTTGTCGTTTGGGTAATAAAGTATGAAAACTAGAAGGGAATCAGCAGCAGGGCGTGTCAACGAATGACAGACTAGCAACATTTGGATGATAATTGGCAGAGAAAATAATTTGCTTGTCTGATGACACAAACAATGCCTGTAGTGAGGTGCCCCATTGGTTGAGGCACATGTGTGTGTTGAGAATGGTTATATCCATTGAGGGAGTTGTTCCTGCTTGTTTATATTGTCATGTTATATCTGGATGTTTATTTTAGATTATCCTATTTGCAATGATGTATTGATTATCATATAAATTGTGAAATTCTGTACCTTACTGCGTCAGGCTTGAATTTATGGTGCCTTAATAAAGTTACTGCAGTCATTCATGAGTTTGTAATTTGAATCAAGATTTTGGTGAATGATATTTGCCACTTGATTGTACCTGCATAAGTAATCAGATTGAGTTAAACTGCTGCAGGATCCCAGAATGTGTTGGATTGTGTCTGGTTTCTCTTTGCATTTTCTGCATGTCTTGCCTTGTTTGTTTGTATTGTATGTATTTTTTTTTTCTTTTTGTTGATCATCTTGTCCTGTATTTCTGCAAGGAACCCCTCTTTTTCTAGGAAAAGGTCTCCAAATCTCAGTCAGGTGCTCGATGCTTCCTTGTCAACATCTGGTCTGCTCAGATCGTTGGGATGCCTCCCATGGAGGGTCATACTCATTGCATTGGTTAATATTTTCTTCCCTATAAATGATTTATTTTTCTGAGTTAGCCTCTCATTTAAGTTTTCTGGTCTGTATTTCTTATCACAATTGCATTTACACACATGGAGTGTTGAATAATATTTATTTTTTATAAAAAATATATACTTAGAAGTTGTATCTTACTGTTGTGTGATATCTTTCATGTGTGTTACACCTCTTCCTCCTCCTGTCCAAGGTAATGTCGATCTAAGTGGGTTTGAGTGTAAAAAGTATTTTCTAAAGTTGTCATATCAGTTCTTATTTCTCTTTGTAAATTTTACTGATTGAAATGGGACCAAGGTATCTTCGTTAAAAAAAATCACTGTCAGTATTGATGAAAGTGTTTATTGCCTTTATTGTATTTGTTAACTATTGAGCTCTGCTTGGCAGGTAGTGAGATTATCTGTCTCTGTTGGTAAAATAAGTAAAATCATTAGAAAGAGGTGGCATAGGGTTGAAAGGTGTAGAATCTCTGTGGGTAGAATTAGGGAATTGCAAATGGAAAAAAAAAAAATCCCTAATGGGAATTGTACAGAGACCTCCAAACAGTAGTAATTATGTGGTCCACAAATTACAATGGCAGATAGAAAATGCATGCCGAACGGGCAATGTTACAGAGGTCATTGGGGTTGTCATGCAGGTGACTGGGAAAATTAGGATGGTGTTTTGGTCTGAAGAGGAGTAATTCCTAGAATGCCTACAAGATGCTTTTTTAAAGCAGCTCATGTTTGAGACAACTTGGGGATCAGCTATTCTGGATTGGGTATTGTAATGAACTGGAATTAATTAGGTCACTTAAGTTCAAAGAACCCTGAGGGGCAGGTGATTTTAATGTGATCCAATTCACCCGACATTAGAGAAGGAGAAACTAAAGTTGGATGCGGAATAAAGAGAATTAGAGAGGCATGAGAGAAAAATTGGTCAAAATTGATTTGAAAGGAACACGGTGAAAACAGAGCAGCAATGGCTGGAATTTCTGGAAACAATTCGGAGGGCACAGGATATACACATCACAAAGAGGAATTAGTATTCTAAAGGTAAGGTGACAACCGTGGCTGATGAGAGAAACTAAACACAAATTGAAAACCACAGACAGGGCATGGAGCTAAAATTACTGGGAAGTTAGAGGATTGGGAAGCTTTTAAAAACAAACAGAATGCAACTTAAATAATTAAGAAGGAAAAGATGGAATACATAGTTCAGCTAGCCAGTAATATTAAAGAGGTTACCAAATTTTTCTTCAGTGTAAAAGAAAGATGGAAGTGGATATTGGACCACTGAAAAATGATGCTGGAGATGCTGGGGTGGGGGTGCAAGGTGATGAACTGAATAAGTCTTGTACACCACTCTTATCTGTCAAAAAACTGGCAGGAATATGGAAGTCACAGATGTTAGTGGTCAGAATGTGTAAAGTTATGTTACCCGCCAGAAGGTTCTTAGGAAACAGAGATGGTCTGAAGGTAAATAGGTCACGTGGACCAGATGGTGTACACCCCAGAGATCTGAAAGAGGTAGCTGAAGAGATATGGAGGCATTAGCATTGATCTTTTGTGAATCGTGAAGGAAATTATATCCTTTTTTCCTTCACTACTCCCCTTCTCCCGGTTTCACCTATCACCTACCACTTCTTCCACCTTTTTCACCCAAACACTTCTTCCTCTGACGTTTCCCCCCAGTCCTGATGAAGGGTCTTGGCCCGAAACGTCGTCTGTTTACTATTTCCTATATATACTGCCTGGCCTCCTAGGTTCCTCCGGCATTTTAGACAATAGACAATACATGCAGGAGTAGACCATTCAGCCCTTTGAACCAGCGTCGCCATTCAATGTGATCATGGCTGATCATCCACAATAAGTACCCCGTTCCTGCCGTCTCCCCATACCCCTTGACTCTGCTATGTTTAAGAAATCTATCTAACTCTTTCTTGAAAGCATCCAGAGAAACGGCCTCCACTGCCTTCCGAGGCAGAGCATTCCATACAGCCACAACTCTCTGGGTGAACAAGTTTTTCCTGAACTCCGTTATAAATGGCCTACCCCTTATTCATAAAGTGTGGCCTCTGGTTTTGGACTCCCCCAACATCAGGAACATGTTTCCTGCCTCTAGTGTGTCCAATCCCTTAATAATCTTAAATGTTTCAATCTGATCCCCTCTCATCCTTTAAATTCCAGTGTACAACAAGCCCAGTCGCTCTAAACTTTCAACATATGGTAGTCACGCCATCCCGTGAATCAACCTCATGAACCTGTGCTGCACTTCCTCAATAGCAAGAATATCCTTTCTCAAATTTGGAGACAAAAATTGAACACAATACTCCAGTTGTGGTCTCACCATAGCCCTGTACAACTGCAGAAGAACCTCTTTGCTCCTATACTCAACTTCCCTTGTTATGAAGGCCAACATGCCATTAGCTTCCTCCAATGCCTGCTGTACCTGTATGCTTAATTTCAGTGACTGATGATTAAGGACACCTAGATCTCGTTGTACTTCCCCTTCTACTAATTTGTCACCATTCAGATAGTAATCTGCCTTCCTGTTCTTGCCACCAAGGTGGATAACCTCACATTTATCCACATTAAACTGCATCTGCCCACTTACCCAACCTGTCCAAGTTACCCTGCATTCTCCTAACATCCTCCTCATATTTCACACCGCCACCCAGCTTTGTGTCATCTGCAAATTAGCTGCAAATGTTGTGTATATGTTGCTTGGATTTCAAGCATCCACCGATTTTCTACTGTTTTAACCAAAGCAAAAGCGGGGTCATATAATATAGCAAGAAAATAGTGGGAAGTTAGAGGATTGGAAAGCTTTCACATAACCAGCAGAGATAACTTAAAAAAAGATGTATAGGTTAGACGATGAAAAATTAAGGTAAGTGAGCCAATAATATCAAGTATCAAAAGTTTTTCAGATATATAAAGAGTTAAAGAGAGGCAAGAGTTGATATTGTACCACTGGATAATAATGCTGGAGAGCTAGTAATAGAGCAAAGAAATGGCGTCCGTATGTAATAAGTATTTTGTGTCAATCTTCACTGTGAATTTGGCCATTCAGCCCCTTCAATTCTGCTCTGCTGTTCTATCATTGCTGGTCCCTGTTCTCACTAAACCCCACGCACCTGCCTTGGCATATCCTGTAATGCCCTGACTGATCAACAAACTGTTAGCTTCTGTCTTAAATGTACCCACAGACTTGGCCCCCACTGTCGTCTGTGTCAGAGAATTTCATAGATTCTCTGCTCTGACTAATCAAAATCCTCCTTAACTGCTCTAAAAGGTCACTTCTCAGTTTTGAGGCTGTGCCCTCTGTTATGGCTACCCCTACCAAAGCAAAAGTCCTGTCCTCATCCACCCTTTCTAGACCTTTCCACATTAAGTGGAGGACAGGCCCAAGGCTGGCAAACGCTCCTCATATCTTAACCCCTTCATTCCCGGAATCATCTTGAACATCGTCTGCACTCTCTCGAACGACAACACAACTTTATAGAACCACAGAACATTACAGCACAGAAACAGGCCTTTTGGCCCTTCTTGGCTGTGCTGAACCAATTTTCCGCCTGGTCCTTCTGACCTGCACCTGGTCTAAATCCCTCCATACACCTCTCATCATGTACCTGTTCAAGTTTTTCTTAAATGTTAAAAGTGAGCCCACATTTACCACTTCATCTGGCAGCTCATTCCACACTCCGAGCACTCTCTGTGCGAAGAAGCCACCCCCCCCCATCCTCCCTTTAAACTTTCCCCCTTCAACCTTTTCCCATGTCTTCTGTTATTTTTTCTTCTTCCCTATTCTCAGTGGAAAAAGCCAGCTTGCATTCACTCAATCGACCCATCACAATTTTCATACTTTTATGCTTCAGGGATATTTTCTGAGATATGGGTACCAAATACTCTAAGTGCGGCCTAAGTAGTGTCTTATAAATTACCTGCATTATCTCCTTGCTTATAGATTCTACATCACTTTAAATAAACGGCAGCATTGCATTTGCCTTCTTTACCATATACTCAAACTGTAAATTACCCTTATGGGGGTCTTGCCCGAGGGCTCATATTTCCTTCTGTACTCATGTTGTTTGAACCTTCTCCCCAATCAGATCATCGTTCACTATTGTTTCTTTTGCCAAAATGCATTATCAGAGATTTCCCAAACTTGTATTCCATCTGCCTCTTTTTTGCCCTTCTGTGTCCTGCTGCAATTGCATTGCTTCCTCAGCACTACCAACACCTCCACCTATCTTTGTATCATCCGCAAACCTTGCCACAAAGCCATCGGTTCCATTATCCAAATCATTGACAAACAATGTGTAAAGTAGCGGACCGAATACTGACCACTGTAGACCACTAGTCATTGCTAGCCAACCATTAGGCAGTCAGCCATTCCTTTGTTATTTCCAGTATTTCTTCTGATTTTTATTCTGTTACGCAGTCTTATGTTGACACCTTATCAGATGCTTTCTGAAAATCCAATTAAAAGAAATCCACTGCCCCTCGTCTGTCTGTTCTGTTTATGACTTCCTCCAAGAACTCTAACAGATTTGTCAGGCAAGATTTCCCTGTACAGAAGCTATGCTGGCTTTGACTTATTTTATCATTAGTTTCCGAGTACCCTAAAACCACATCAGTTATAATAAACTCAAACACTTTCCCAGCCACTCAGGTCAGGCTAACTGGACTATAATTTGCTTTCCTTTGCCTTCCTCACTTCTCAAACAGTCGATTGATATTTGCAATCTTCCTGTCCTCCGGGACCATGCCTGAAGCAAGTGATTCTTGACAGGTGATGGCCAATGCATTTGTCATCTCTTCAGCAACCTCTCTCAGGACTCTGAGATATAGTCCATCTTGTCCACCTGACTTATCCTCTTTAAAAACCTGAGTGTGCCTAGCACATTTTACTTTGTAATAGCAATGGCACTCAATCCTGCTCCCTGACACTCACGGATCTCTGGCACACTGCTAGTATCTTCCACAAAGAAGTCGGATGCAAAGTACCTATCAAGTTCATCTACCATCTCTTCCCCATTTCTATCCAATGACCATCTTTTTCCAGTGGTTCAATATAAACCCTCGCCCCTCTTTTGCATTTTTATAAAGTTTTATATTATTGTTCAGTTTGATCTCATATTTCAGCTTTCCCCTTCATATAGTTTGTTTAGTTGCCTGTTGTTGGATTTTTAAAAGCTACCCAATAATCTATATTCTTACTCACTTTTGCTACCTTAAAAACACTTTCCTTGGCTTTTATACAGTCCTTAACTATCTGTGTTAGCCACAGTAGCCTAGCCCCGCTGTCTGAGAACTACTTCTGTGGGAAATATCTATCCTGTACATTATGAACTGTTCTCAGAAACGTCAGCCACTTCTGCTCTGGCGTCATCCCAAACAGTATCCTTCTCCAATCCACCTGGGGAATTAACTCTCTCATGTCTCTGTAATTCCCTTTATTCCATTGTGATATTACGCATGTGACCTATGGTTCTCCCTCACAAATTGCAGAAGGAATTCAATCATATTATGATCTCTGCCTTCTGATGGTTCCTTTACATTAACCTCCCTAATAAGATCTGGGATATTACACAACACGCAAACTAAGATAGCAGTTCCCGGAGTAGGCTCAACTATAAGTTTCTCTAAAAAGCCATTTCGTAAACATTCAATACATTCCCTGTGTTGTAACCTGACACAAATCTGACTTTCCCAATTCTCCTGCAGATTGAAGTCACCCACTTACAATTGTGTTATTTAATTTATTACATAAATGCCGAACATACAGGGGTATCTGGGGCAGAAGTGAGGATGCATACTTCTACCAAGGAAAGAAGGTGTTTCGGAAGCTGAAAGGCCTGAAGGGTGATAAGTCTTTTGGACCAGAAGTTGAGGACCCAAGGGTTCAGAAAGAGGTAGCTGAAGAAATTGTGAAGGCATTAGAGTCATAGAACACGACAACAGAGGAAAATGCCACTCGGCCAATCTAGTCCGTACCAAATCATTAATCTGCCGAGTTCCAACAACTTTCACCGGGACCAAAGGCCTCCATATCCTTCTCATCCATGGACCTGAGAAAACTTCTCTAAAGTTTGAAGCCGTCCCTGCCACTTGGTCTGGCAGCTCGTCGCACGCACTTCCCGCATCTGAATGAAGATGTTCCCCCTTAGTTTTCTCTTAAACTAATGACTAACAATCTATCAAGACTCACTGGATTTTGGAACGGTTCCGGCGGACTAGAAAATTGCAAATATCACTCCAAATAAGAAGAGAAGGAGGCAGATGAAAGAAAATTATAGGACAGTTAGTCTGACCTCAGTGGCCAGGAAGATGTTCGAGTGCATTAAGGGTGTGTGTTTTGGGTAGTGTAATTGGGGACATATGACGAAGTGGCCAAAGACAGCAGGATTCCTTTCGAGGAAATCGTGTCTGACAAATCATTTGGAACACTCTGAGGAAATAACAGACAGGATCCCATGCCTCCTTAATTTCTCAAGAAGCCTTGCATGGGGTACCTTGTTAAAGATCAAGTGAAAATCCAAGCAGACAACATCCTGTTCCTCTATTTCTATTTTCCCTGTTAGGCTGTGTACTGTGCGCATGCGTAATATTCACAGACATAGACAACCTTAACGCCTGCGCATTTGATGGGTGCTTCAGCAATGGCAGAATTTTAACGCAGAGCTTTAAGGGTCATCACGGTGCCATTAAAAATATTCTGCAAGCACCGGTTTCCTGTCCATCCCTCAGATTTTTTTTTAATTCAGCAGCGGTTTTAGCACAGAACGCGGTTCCCATAAACAATGTACTCGATATCAACGTGTATCTACTGCCAAAGTACAATCATCTTACAAATGCAGATATGAAACACAAGAGATTCTGCAGTGGCTGGAAATACAGAGACACACACATGCAAAATGCAGAAGTAGCTCTGCAGTTCATGCAGCAACTAAGCAGATGAGTACAAAGTCTATTCATGCTGAAGGGGCTCGGCCTAAATGTTATCTATTTATTCCTCTCCAGATTTGCTCCCTCCTGTTAATTTCCACAAGTATTTTGCAGAAATTAACCACCTCTTTTTCGATCAACCAGTTTCCAAATGTTTCTGATCTTTCATTTGTAGCGACATCCTGCTGGTCTGATTCCTCTTCTTCCTCCTCCTCCTCGTAAACTCCAGTCCCCATCTCTCTGTGGAGCCCCAAAGCCCCGACTGAGGCTGGAATCACTCTGGTTTCTGACTCTGCTCCATCGAAGATTCAGTCGCTAGTGTGCTCTCAGACTTTAGGGGTGCATTGCAACAACCCAGCTGTCTGAGGCACAGTGCTTTGAAATTAGTGAAAATGACCCAAAACGTTGAAAAGAGCAGGGAAGTGAGTTTCACCAACTTCGTCCAGAGCCCTGACGCATTTCAAAACCACAGTGAACTCATCGCCTTATTCAGCCTGGGGAAAATCATGCAGGAAATTTATGCATGCGCATAAGATGATGAGAGGCATTGGTTGTGTGGATAGCCAGAAGCTTTTTCCCAGGGCGGAAACGGCGGACACGAGGGAGCAGAGGTTTCAGCTGTTTGGAAGTAGGTACAGATGATAGATGAGATGTCAGAGCTAAGTTTTTTAAACAAAGAGTGGTGTGTATGTGCGGAATGCACTGCCAGCGACGGTGGTAGAGGCGGTTACAATAGAGTCTGAAATGTTTGTTCCACTTCGTGGAGACCCGCTGCTCATCACATTGAAGGGAAGCGACATGGGAAACGATTGTCTGGTTCCCAAAATCTGGAGAGAGCAAACACTCAACCCACTCTCGCCAACAATTTTTCCTCACTTTGCTTCCACCCACCCACTTCCCAACGATCCTTTGAAATGTTTTTGAACGTTTGAACTGGTTTCCTGAATATTTAAAGGGGAGTGTTCTTTTGTGCTGTTGTGGAGTCCTTGTGTCTGGGAGAATTATTTTCCTCACGCTGCCGCTTAGTCACGCCTTGATGCTGTATTTCTATTCCTTTGTCTTGTCTCGTGTATCTGTCTCTACGGGTGGTCTTATATTGCCCCAAACTTGTGCTGAGTTGTGGTCACCGCTCACTCTGACAAATTCCGCCATTTCTCCAATGTCCTGCCAGTGACCACAGTAACACTATCCGCATTTCCCCCTGATGTCATAAATTCCCCTCTCTGTAGATATCTGACCATGTCTAAAATACACACAGCCTTTGGTACACCTGTATACCTGTTCGTTAATGTAAATATCGAATTAGCCAATCATGCGGCAGCAGCTCAATACATAAACGTTGTGCAGACATGATCAAGGGGTTCAGTTCTTGTTAAGACCAAACGTCAGACAAGTGAAGAAATGTGATGGAACTGACTTTGAACATGGGATAATTATTGCTGCCAGGCGGAATGGTTTGAGAATTTCTCAAGTGACTAATCTGGAATTTTCACTCACATCAGCAAATCAAATAAACACAGGTTGCCACAATGGCGTCTTGAACACTCAACACGTCGAACCTTGTCGTGGATGGGCTGCAGCGGCAACAAGCCGCCCCGGCCTCCACTCCTGTACCCGACAACCCGGCCACTGAGTGGATATTTATGAAGTAGCCTCAACTACAGAGGGGTCAACAGCTTCACTACCTTATGGGAAATGCACTTCCTCCTCATCTCCGTCCTAAATCGAATTCCCGAATCTCGAGGCTGTGTTCCCCAAGTGTAGTCTCACCTGCCAGAGGAATTAATTTTTCTGCCTCTGTTTAACCCATCTCTCTTTCATTTTTTGACACATTTCAGTCCGATCCCTTCTTTCTTCTGTCTCACAGCCTGTCTCGCAGGAGACTCTTCGGCTTAACCACAATCAATTGATCCGCACTACCTCCTGAGCCAATCTATTTACTGTGACATAATGTTGCAGGTCCACAAAACAATTGTTAGAACACACTTAGAGTATGGTACCAACGCTGAGCCAGTACCAACTGTCCTGGAGAAGCCCAGCAAAAGCCTCGGGCGTTGGTACAACGCAGACCTCAGAGACACTGAGCAGGTAGAACAACTAAGGCAGGATACAATCAGCGGCCTCAAGCTAACCAACAACACGGCTCTCGCAGGGAGTATGAAGTATTGGTCCTTTCAGTTTGGACTGCTGTCCCGACTTACGTGGCCAAATGCAATCTAAGAGGTTTCTTTCTCTCATGCAAATCAGCTGGAGAGGCTGAGGAACTCACATTTGAGGAAGTGGCTTGGTCTGCCGAGATGCCTTAGCGGCATAGAACTTTACAGGAATGGAAACTTTGTCCCCCAATTTCCAGCCTGGTGGAGGAATTCAAAAGTGGCAAAGCAAGGCTGGAAAAGACTCTCAAAAAGGCTCGGGCCCCCAATCGTAAGAAGCTTTGCTCCTGCTCTAGAAGGGAAGAAATGGACCCCAGCCGCAGCAGTACTGGATGCAGAAGCTGCCCTCCGACACCGGGATATAGTGGGATATGTCCAACAGGGCAGTGGAGGCTTTGGAGTAATGAAACTTACCTGGAAAAAGGCTACCACAGCTGAACGCCGGCACCTGGTGGAGGAGGAGGTGTGCCACTAAACAGAAGCAGCTAGATGTGCCAAAGCAATATCCCAAGGCAAGCAAGGCTACTGCATGAGGTGGGAGGGTGTTGAGAGGAGGAAAATCACATGAAGTAGGCTGTGGAGCATTGCGTCAAGCAGACTGGCCGTCATTATCAGAGTAACATATGATGTCCTGCCCTCTCCTACAAACCTAAATCTTTGACTGGGAGAGGATCCAGTCTGTCCTTTGTGCGCAGTCCCGGCATCCCTGAAGCACATCTTGGTTAGTTGCAAGCCCAGCCTAACACAAGGCAGATACATCTGGCGACACAACCAAGTGCTAAGGCGTTTGGCAGCTGAACTTGAGTGTAAGAGAGTACCAGGCCAGGCCTCTCAGTGCCCAGACAACGGTCCCACAATTATCATCCTTCATCCAGGAAGGAGAGAAACCGCGGCTAACCCCGTGCCTCACGACTCTTGCCCACTGAGTGCAGCCAGCAACTGGGAAATGCGTGTCGATTTAGGCCAGAAAATTACCTTTCCATTTGAAATTGCAACGACCATCCTGTGGTCTGACCTGGTCCTTTGGTCCATCCCCTGTCTTTATCGTTGGGCTGACGGTCACCTGGGAGGACGCTGTCGTTGAGTCTTACGAACGGAACAAGGCTTCCAACCTTGCAGTTGAAGCAGAAGAGCGAGAATGGAAGTGAAAGTGCGCTCAGTTGAGGTGGGGTGCAGGGGCTTTGTAACCATTTCCACCGTAAGGCTGATGAGGGAAGTGGGAGTCAGAGGACAGGCCCATAGGAAGGCAATCAAAGCACTTGCTAATGCAGAAATGAGCAGTCACTGGGTATGGCTGAAAAGAAGGGATGCTGTCTGGTCTGCCAAGTGACCATCTACAGATTAACCATGCGACAAACACCCAGGGCTTATCAGCCTGTGGTGGGCCTGCCTCGGCTGAGGGTGTCTTGTGATAAAAGGCCTAAACACCCATCGATGTCGAGGTACACAAGTGAAGATGTGTCATAATAGTAGTAACATTATCTTTAAAAACTTACTTCCACTCAAGTCAAGTGCAGTGCCGAAACTTTAGGTATTGTAACATCCAGTCCTATTAATCACACTGTGTGGTCAGTCCTGAACGAGGGTCATTGTACCTGACCCTGTACAGCATGGTTTTCAGCTCACTCTCCAATGGGCCACTCGACCCACAAAGTTGTGCCGACCAGCATGAGTGGCCCATTGGAGAGTGAGCTGAAAACTTTCCAGATGTGATTAAATGCAGGGAAGTGCATTTACGCTTTGGGAACTCCAACCCGGGTAGGAATTACACAGTAAATGATAGTGAATTGTGGTGTGCAGGGGAACAGGGGGATCTGGGAAAACAGTCCCATAATCCCGAGAGTGGCTCATAAAGAAATCTCCAACACTTTGCCTTTCAGAAATCGAACCACTGAGTAAAGAATGGCGATGTTCTATTGGCGTTGTAAAGGCGAACGACTGAGTAAAGAATGACGATGTTCTATTGGCGTTGTCAAGGCGAACGACTGAGTAAAAAATGACGATGTTCTATTGGCGTTGTAAAGGACGCCAGAGAGGACAAATGTGGAGTATTATTTGCCGTTCTGGTCACCTATCCACGGGAGATATATGAATGTTTGAAAAATTACACAGAAAATTTTAATGATGTTCGCAGGGCTTGGCGATCTGCGGTAGAGGGAAATACACAGTAGGTTTGGTCTCACCCAGATGAAGCTTTTCCATCTCAGGCTGGGTGATTCGAGAACAAGAGGTCAGAGCATATGAAATGTTCAAGGGGCAGATGAGAGGGAAGATCTCGCAGAGGTCGGTGTGAGTGTGGAATGAGTTGGCTAGGGAAGTTACAGGTTTTAATTGCAACATTTAGAAGACACTTGGATCGCTACATAGACAGGAGGGGCCTGAAAGGCTCTTTTCCAGGTGCAGGTCGATGGGATTAGAGTAGAAAACAGATCGGAACAAATTGGAAGAACCAGAGTGTATGCTTATGTATGTGTTGTCCGATAAGTCTACATCCTATCCCAAAGAATCCTCTCCAGTAATGTCCATACGTCTGACGTGAAGTGGGCCTTTATGTTCCAAAATTATCCACTGGACTTCTTAAATATTGTAATAATTTTTGTCACTGACTTTCTGGAATTTTACTTGTGGCTATGGAGAAAAGAAATTTATTGTTAAAGTCCCCAGTGATGTCATCTACTGGATCTCTCAATAAAGTGCAGTGTAGCTCCCCAGACTCCTGAAAATTATTCACCCTTCCTGCTCTTTAAGAGACCGGACACGACCTCCTTAATGGTGCAGTAGAAATGTAAAAGGCATGTTGGATACGTACATGACATTGACATTTTAGTCACAGTCTCTTACAGTAGGGACAATACCTTTCAGTCCATGTGCCAAAGCGATTGAGATGTACATTCAAGCTGATTCCTTTTTCAGAAGAGATGGATCAGACGTAGGCAGATGAAACGAGTTTAGGTAGTCCCGGAACATGATCACAATCGCCGTTAAATTCACTGCAGGGAGAGTGAAGAGATGAGGTACTGGGCATCATTAAACACGTTCTTTGGGAATGGATACTGGCTTCGATTTCAGCCAAAAGTCAGGAGTGCTGGAGACGGTGAACAACTCCTTATCTAACACCAAACAAGGGTCTCGCTGTCTTTGAATTGCCTTCCTCATTGTGGGTAATCGTCGGGTGCAACAATGATCTGTACTCGTCCCGATTCCAGTTCCTGATGGGCCCGGTTTCCCTGATTTAACAGTGACTGACCAGGCCTCTGGAATCTCATTAGCTGACGGGGTCGAAGAGGGATCCAAAGGGAAGAAAGACAACAGCTGGAGAAACTCAACAGCTCAAGCAGCAATCACGGGATTGAACATACACTCGAACAGTTCCGGACGGTCTCAGAGCGAAAGCAGGAACAACTTCGTAAATGGATATTGGATGGCTTCATTAATGGATTAGTTCTACCGCAGAACACTTCATCTCGGCCCAAAACGTTGCTATTCTTTTCTCTCGGATGCTGCCTGACCAGCTGAGATCTTCCAGCGTTGTGTACGTATTCTTTGACCCACAGCATCTGCAGCTGTAGTTTCGTGTTTTAATTCGATAACACTCGTCAGTAGATCCGTGAACACTGGTTCAGTTGATCAGACCCCATTTTATGTAACAGTCAGTGAACTCCAGCTATGACAGTCTTCACAGGGAGACGTGAATCACAGGACCCGGTTTTCACCCTGTCCACAGAAATTGTGAACTTCAAAATGTAAAGCACCCTGCCCTTGTCTCACCGTTACAGAGCGTTTCCAGTATCCAAGACTGGGACAAATCTGGTCCCACTAAGTCCCTTCTAGTCACTCATTCCCTCAGAGCTGCCTGTGCCCAGTATTGATACAACACTAGGCAAAATCACACTGAGTCCCTCCCAAACACCCCTTCCCGGAGAACCTTTCCAAAACATTAGGAAGCTGCAGACAAGGTCGCACCAAAACCCTTCTTGTCACGTCTTCCTACAGAGATACCCGTCTCTAGCACTGTTGCAATTCTCGGCACGGTCCCACTCAGCGTCCCTTTGTCACACCTTCCTGCAGAGGTGCCTTTCCCCAGCACTAATACAACTGTGGGCAAAGTCCTACTGAATTCCTAACAGTTACCCTTCCCAGAGAGCTGCCTGTATCCAGCAGTGGGCCAGCTGTTGACAAGGTGTCATCAAAGTACCGTGTATTCTCTTTATAAATACCTGATCAATAGTCAACACTTCAATGTATAACTCTCTCAGTCAGACATTCCAGTGGTGCTGCCCGTCTCCAGCACTGGTATCACTCTGGTCCACGTGCCATTGAAAGCAAATACAAAGTTCGAGTCGATCTCATGAGTTGGAGGAAAGACAGAGGTTTAAGTTATTATGTCATTGAATATCAATTTTCTGATTTTTTTATTTAACAGGATCGATATCACTGATGGATATTAGTGCAATGACCATCAATTTGAAAATTTGTAAAATGATCGTAAACAGGTTCAGACCAGTCAACACACAGAAATACCGAATATGAATTGCTCCACTCACTCACTGGGAACTCCAATGACGGCAGTCAACAGTCTCAATATTTCCTGTACACTCCTTTACCTATCCAATATTGTAGACATTGTTTTTGTTCCGTGATTTGTCGCCGTGGCGATCTCTCGGAATGAAATATTGATAATGGCAAGTGCCTGGGGTTTTATTACATTCAGCTACTCTACAGGAAAAGATTTTAAAATTATTTGCAAACCGATTTCATCAGTCAAGTGCAATCCCTGCCGTGAGAGTTTGTGATTATTTTAGTGAATTAACTGTAAAATTGCAAACAATGGAAATTGTTGTGGTACTAAGTAAATTGTGAGTGGTATTCCTCCAGCAAAGGGATAATTGTTTCAAACACCATCAGAACCAGCTCTCCACCGAATCTTTTGTTGGTGCGACTCCTGTCCATCGGCTGACCAAATGCACTGAGAGTAACACGGCCATTCCACTCAGTTTCTTCACTAATTGTAATCACAGCTCATCCCACTTTATCTCCCACTCCCGATTACCAGCAACTGTGCTCAGCTTGTTCCTGTGAAGTGTACCAAACAGTTCAAAAGCATGTGCATCACCATCGCGAGAAATATATTGTCGGAGAAAAGAAACGTGCTGCGTGTTCTTTGTCTTACTCCTACATAGTACAGGGAAAAGGAGCATACAGGAACAGCCCTTTCGGCCCACAGCGTCTGTGCCAACCATGACATCACATTAAACAGATCCCACCCTATCAACACACGATCAGTCTCCTGCATTCCCTGCCTGACTCATCCTCACAAGTCATCAAGAGCTCCTGGCTTCTCTGTTTTCAGAAGTTTCTGACCATTTGTTTGAATAAGTCGGACTCAGGAAAATCGTCTAAGCCTTCAGAAGAGTCATCAATGACAATGTGCTTCCACCGAAAAAGGAAGCGTTTGTCAGACTGGAAATATTGAAGTAAATTGTGTCATTGTATTTTCCGAAATTGTACAGAATCACCTTTCAATACAATTTCCCCAGGATTAAAATTCTTGCGTTATATGGTTTGAGTTATAGATTTTCAATCGACAGTGTGTACAAGAAAATGCCTGTTCGTGGTGATCAACGAACACTTACATCTCTCCAATTTCTTCGGTGACGTGGTCACTGTCCGATCATCTAGAGTTCGTCAGGGAGGCATCCCAAACCCCAGTGGTTGGGCACCAAACGCTAATCGTGGTGACTATGTGTCAGAAAACACGACGGAGAGCTGAAGATGTGGATAAGGAAGTGTAGGTGTGCGTCCGTGTGTGTGTGTGTGTGTGTGTGTGTGTGTGTGTGTGTGTGTGTGTGTGTGTGTGTGTGTGTGTGTGTGTGTGTGTGTGAGAGAGAGAGAGAGAGAGAGAGAGAGAGAGAGAGAGAGAGAGAGAGAGAGAGAGAGAGAGAGAAGGGAGAATGTCCTGTCTGGTGTGGGGGTGGGGTGTAGTGTTGGTTATTCATGACGAATGCTGCTTTCTTGTGGCAACGCTTCTTGTAGACGTGTTCAATTTGCCATCGATGGGCGGGGGTGTGTCCAGTTCTTTACCCTACTTGGTCACTGGTGTTTCCATCCCGGACGGTGATGCAGCCAGAAAGGATACTCTCCATCGCGCATCTATAGAAGCTTGTCAAAATTTTAAAATGATACACAGAAACTGTGCAAACTTCTAAAGCAGTGGAGTTTGTTATGCTTTCTTTGTGATGCTTATTACGTGTTGGTGCAAGGTCAGATACTCAGAACCGATAACTCCAAGACATTTACAGTTATTGGCCTTCGCGATACCGATCCCCTAATGAGTGTCTGTGGATGTGTGTGTGTGTGTGTGTGTGTGTGTGTGTGTGTGTGTGTGTGTGTGTGTGTGTGTGTGTGTGTTTGTGTGTGTGTGTGTTCGTGTGTGTGTGTGTGTTTGTGTGTGTGTGTGTGTGTGTCTGTGTGTGTGTGTTTGTGTGTGTGTTTGTGTTTGTGTGTGTGTGTCTGTGTGTGTGTGTTTGTGTGTGTGTGTGTGTGTGTGTGTGAGTGTGAGTGTGTGTGTGTGTGTGTGTGTGTGTGTGTGCGCGCACGCTTGTATGTGAGACTTCTTCTGTGTATGTGTCTGTGTGTGTCTCTGTCTATGTGAGTGTGTTCCTGTGTTTGTGTCGGTGTCTATATGGGTGTGTGTGTGTGTTTGCGTCTATGTGTGTCAATGCGTGTGGCTCTATCTGTGTCTTGGACTGTGTAAGTGTGATCGCATTTATGTATGCGTGTCTCTGCGTCTGTCTAATTGTGTGTCTTTTGGGATGTTGATTGTGTGCAATTTATTTTTGTTTGATTGTATTCAGATCCCTATCCGTGTCTGTGTGTGTCTGCATCTGAATGTGTTTGTCTATCTGTGTCTGTATTTGTATGTGTGTGTATATCTTTGTGTGTGTGTGCGACTGTATGAATGTCTCCATGTCTGTTGTAACGCTCACGCTATCAGCTGATGTACGTCTAGGGGAAAATCCGTCCACCCGCCAAACCGTGTCTCCCATACGCGTGGCTTCTGTGAAACGCACACTGATATATTCTCGCAAACACAATACCAGACTGCACCATGTACGTTTACAGAGCACACTTTATAAATCTTACTAGAACAAGGTAATTAATAGCAATACAATATATATAAGGAAAGAAAAGGCGCTGAAACTTATCAGAGTTCAGTCAATTCATGCACAACCGTTGGAGCTCATTATCGAAGTCTTCGGACCACTATTCCATCATCTCCGACCTCCTCGACCCGCCCCCTGGGACCAACCTCGGGGGTCGGCCAGAGCGCGTCCCGCACGTTCTCCTTCTTCAGTTCTCCTCCCCGAGAAACCTGCGCACTCACTCCAGGTTCCCACACTTACAGATAGAACAACATTACTACCATTGGTCAGTTGCTCCGTTATCAACAATTATAACCCAAACATTGCAACTAAACAGAGCATTAACTCATCTGTTACCCACAAAGAAGCCATTTTAAGTATACAGTTAGCAGTTAACATGCAGTCAATAATCTGAGAACAACACATGAGTAACCTGGTTTGGTTGTCCAGCGTCTATTTCCACCAGGGCACTGCGGAGATAACACCAAGTCCAGCGGTATTTTAGGATAAAGCAGGAGATGAAGAAATCTGTTTACGGAGTTGAACCTATAAATGATAGAAAGTGTAATGCCAGTATTAACACCAGAGATAATCATGTAGTTGGTTGTGCTCCTTACCCACAGAACAGTAAATGACAGCTTTATCAGTCCATTATATTCCTGCAGAACGCCACAGTATTTCAGAATCTATTTGTTCCTCAGGTGGATTCAACAGCGACTGTCTCCGTTACCTTACCCTTTTCAAAATCCACGGCCGGAATCGGAAATTTATTCATGTGCTTTAAAAGATATATAAGAGGCATTTCTACACACAAGCACTCATATAGCCACACATACACGCATACCTGTACATACACACATAAACACACACAAACAGATTGACAGACACAAACACACATACATGAACACGCTCACTCATGCAAATACAGATACTGCAGATGTGGAGAAGATAGCTGAAGAACTGAAGGGAACTGTGGCGAGTTCTAGACCTCAAGGTCTAGAAAGTAAACATTATACAGGGCAGACCAATCAAAATGATGGTCTTGCATCGTTGTCGTCCCGGGCAGATGGGGAACTGGACAGAGTTTCTGTCAACACAGCGGGTATGTTTTCGATCCGGTGTCACATAGGGGGATCGGGTGCAGTGTGCTTGTTCCCTGAGCGGTGTTGCCAGCTTCTCAGTAAGTCACCAGCAGCCCATTGTTGCCATTATTCCAAATTTGAAACTTGAGCTTCCCTTATACTCCTACGCCAAAACACTCTCAGTACAACACAGGAAAAGGTGGTCACTATTTATGTATGAAACATAGATGGCGAGACACAGTCAAGTCTGAAACTATCAAAATAAAATTGAAATGAATGTAATATTATTTATAAGTGGGGCGTCACTCGAATAAACTCATACTCCGGGTACATTATGGATGGATAACAGAATGTGTGTGTGTGTGTGTGTGTGTGTGTGTGTGTGTGTGTGTGTGTGTGTGTGTGTGTGTGTGTGTGTGTGTGTGAACAATGGTTTAATAATGGTGTGTTAATAATGGTTCTTTGCCCGTACTGCAGCCGAGGAAGCAATTAAGCAGCTGTTCTCTCGTCGGCTTGAGAATTCACCCAGATTTAACCCATTTACAAAAGTCTTGGCACGTTCTCAGTTACGCCGAGAATGTACATTGTCAGTTGCTTCATATAATCTAGGTCCAGTTTCCCCCCTTCGAGGCAGAAACAAAAACACAAGACCTAATCTGATTCTATCACACTGCGGCTCTTTTCCCTGACTAGTCAGTAACTTCTCTGTTGTCTTCCCTCTCTCCTGCAGTTAACCTGCTAGCGATTGTTATCCTATCCCGAGGAAAGTGCGGTCTCTCCAAATGTATCACTCGCTACCTGCAGGGAACGGCAGAGGCCGATCTCCTGCTCGTTATCTCTGACCCTCTGCTGAAGTGGACGGTTTCCCTATATTTTAGGTCTTCTTTCCTCTATAGGACTCCCGTTAGCAGGGGAGTTCGTTGCCTGCTTTTAACCAGCACGGGGGTCTCTGTCTGGCTGACAGTCGCCTTCACCTGTGGCAGATTTATGGCCAGACGTTTTGAAAATCTGAAAACAAAATATTGCACCGAAGGAACAGTTGTTGTGGTTGTCGGGACAGTGAGTGTTCTGGGCTGTTTTGAAAGTATCCCTTTCTACTTTACATTAGAGACTTTGGAGATAATTAATGGAGTTTTCTATGGCTGTTCGACCAAAGAGAGTTTTTCTACGTCCCCCTCGTGGGCCGCATTTGAGATGATATATCGCATTTTCATGCCTTGTCTCCCGTTTGTTCTGATTTTATTGTTCAATGCTCAAACCGTTAGACGGATCATTTCCGCCAATGGAGTCCGGATGGGGCTCCGGGGCCGCAGCAACGGAAAGAAAGACAAGAACCCGGAGATGGAGAACCGAATGAAATCCGTCGTTTTACTATTCAGTATAACCGGTAGTTTTATATTTCTGTGGTTGACACGCCTGGTGTTTGATATCTATCGACGAATTGCAAACATCAATCGTTACACGGACGCGGATCCGATTTATATCGCAGACTCCACGGCGACGATGCTGCAGATCCTCAGCTCCTGCACCAACACATGTATTTACGCCGTCACTCAGAGCAAGTTCAGAGAGGAGCTGAAGAACGCGGTGATATACCCGCTGAAACTGTTAACCATTTTCGTTAAATCATTGAGCGACCAGCTTATTTCTGCAGCAGAATTAAGTCAAGTGCCATGTTCCCTCCATAAGCTATCCACTTGCCGATATATACTTGACATAGTGGTAATATATTTTTTCTCGCTGTCTACCACGTACAGATAAAATTTGTCCTTGCTCAGATTCCTCTAAAATAGGTAATTGACCCAGACGTTGTGCAACACCTGAACAGCCAGGGACGGTCCAGTCAGGTCCCGCCCGTTTTATTTTCATTCTCTCGATGAGATCTCATTCCTGGTTCTGGTGATGCTGGCAGCGTTTCACTCCGGGATTGTCCAGTCAGGATGGATCCGCTCCCTTTTCTCCACCCTGTCCGCTGCTTGTTACTCTTCCTTTTAGTTCTCTCTCTCTCTCTCTCTCTCTCTCTCTCTCTCTCTCTCTCTCTCTCTCTCTCTCTCTCTCTCTCCCTCCCTCCCTCCCTCCCTCCCCCCCCCCTTCTGCCCGGTCTGTCTGTCTCAATTTCTCCTACCCTCTCACACTCTTCCTCTTACAGCTGGAAGTTAGGGTCATTGTATTTTGTCGTCATCAGTAAAACAGTTAAAATTCAGAGAGAAGGGGAACCTGCAGGAAGAGGAAGAGACTGAAGGAAACGGTGGGATATGACGGGAACAGGAATTGGGGCTGACACCCTTCATCAGGACTCTGATTTTGTGTGTGTATTTTTTTATTTCCCCCATCAGCAGGTTTTCTCCCGTTAGTTTTCTCGCCCTGTTCATCGCACGCACACACAGTGAGATAGAGAAAGCAGCTGAATTGCGACACTTTACAGCATTTATTTCAAACGCTTCATGAGTTTCAAAATCCGATTCAGTGGGTATTTCACCGCGTTCTTTAGTACCTCTCGGGATTTGCTCGTGTTGCTCGTAAATACCCGTGTTGGTGCGGGAACTGAGAACCTGCAGCAGTCCCAATGTCTTTTCTATGACATAACGAGGATCCGAGACAGAATAATAAAAACCACTCATTGAAATCTGTCTATAGATAAAAAATACCAGCTGTGTTCCTCACAACATTATGAAACTACGGGTTATGCCGAAGAGCAAAACGATGGATTTGCGCCGGATTTCCATCTCCCGGTCCGTGTCATTCTCTCCAATCTTTTGTCCCCGGATCCCCCTGCGGGCTCGACTGGCCGCTAGAATCCGCCTGACAGTCTGAGCCTCGGGCAGCAAAATCAGAAAGAATGGGACGCAAGGGGTTAAAATACGGTGAAACATTTTCAAATGCCGCCCACGAGGGAGAATTTCTGAAGCGCGGTGTAAGAACACAATACCATCAATTATGACCAAAGGCACGTATATAAATCCCCAGGGGACACTCTCCAAACAGGCCAGCACACTCACTGCTGCGAAAACCACAGCCGCCGTCATCTCGGTGCAATATTTTGTTTTCATCTTCTCACAACAAATTGCCACAAATCGATCGACGGTGAAGGTGACAGTCAGCCAGACAGAGGTCGCCGTGCTCGCAAATATCAACCAGGAACGGAGTCTGCACACAGGAGCGATGTCCAGGAATGAACGGGGAAGATAAAACCAAGCAGTCCTCGTCAGCAGCGGATCAGAGAGAACGACCAGGAGATCGGCCGCGGCCATTCCCACCATGTAGCGAGTGACACATTTGGAGAGACAGCAGTTTCCCCGGGGACCGGATCACAATCGCCACCAGGTTCGCTGGAAGAGAGAGAAAGAACCACAAGTTGAGAAGTACTGAGCAGAAGAGAATCGAACAGTTTGAAGGTATCTTGTAATATTTCCACATTATTGCTGCATTTACCGTTGGGAGGATCGAGAGAGGTCACGGAGCCGACAGAGACAGAAGAGTTGACATAGTAAATTAAAATAAATAACACCCGAATACGCATTCCTTCGCTGCGTGAAGTGGCAGCTGAAAGATAAAATTGTGTAACTGCCACCACAGAGATACTACGGGATGGAGCATTTTCTACCCGCCCCTTGCGTCTCGTGTGGATGAAATGAATACATCCGAAAGCCAACAGCGGGATTTTCCATTGGACAATCATGAGCTTCCCTGGCGATCCCTGTCGGCGTCGGAGCAACCGAAATACGGAACAGAAAAAGGAAGTGCTGGAAACACTGATACAGATAAAACAGGATATGTATGTAAACGATTGAGAACTCAGAACTGTTCTCAGAGAGGACGCTGACACTGGTGGTGCCTCTCTCCATAAAGATGCTTGGGGCTCTGTACTTACAGAATTTCCCGTGTTTGTTTCCTACCCCAGCGTTTGCTACCGCAAACAGTTTAAAATAGAACAATCAATGAACCAAACAGACTTGACTGATCGCAACAGAACACTGACTGATCCCAACCGGTTGTGAATTCTGTCACAGCCTCACAGACACACATGACGCTTCCCGCTGAATGCAACACCGGGAAGCCGTGGAGAGGCAGTCAACATCCAGCAGCAGCGCGGTGCCGTAGCCAGATGTCTGTAACAGTGTCAGGTGTAGATAGAAGTGAACACATCTCACAGCATCGATAACTATGAAGCAACATGTCGGTTCTGTTGATTGGCTCAGCCACGATTTCATTGTGTTTTCCATCATTTTATTTTTTATGTTCAGTCACAGCGCTCAAAGTTATTAAAACAAAAATCATAATCCAACACATAGAACTCACATTTCCTAAAGTGCAACTAACAGATGGTTTGATCGTAAGCCCAGCTCAGAAAATCGGAAACAGACAATTGCAGACAATCAACTGATGTAATCTCTGCGGCCTTGTAAACACAATATTTGCAAATTCAGTGCGGTTGCTACAAGGCCTAAAGCACAGAGACCCGAAGATCATATTATTGAACACAGACAGTTGAAAGAACCCTGACTGACAGATGTTGGCCGAATCGCCGAATCTCTACGGCGGTTTGTTTTTCTGATCCAGATCCAAGAATCCACAGTCCCGGTGTTGGCAAACCACTCCTGAAATACAGAAGACTGGAACAGGACGTGGGACGGTGGCAGCCAGCCACAGCCCTTCTATCCGCAGGATGACTGGATACACCATTTTAGTGCATCTCTGTGTCATCTGTTGCTCCTGAATTCACAGCTCCGGCAGACAATCTGAGATGATGCTTTCAAAACAATCCTGATATATACAGAGTATCTGTCTCCAGAGAAACGGTTATACACCTGACCCACTTTCTTTGCTATAGTTACTTGAACAAACACTTTAATTCATCACCATTGTCACCCATATTAATATCGTGCGGTTGTGGGCAAATAATCAAAAGTTTTCGGCATTACATCAGCAGCGAATGACATGGTGGAAAGAATGGCAGAGCTCTACTGAAAAAGACTCAGCTTCGTCACGGAGCAGACACGTACTGAGATACCATGTTTTTGTTGGCCAAAATTTCATCTGTAAACGGAGTTGACACCGTCACCGACCGACACTAACGTTTTCCCATTTTAAACTGACTCTCAGTCCTTCAGCTCCTATCAGGCCGCGTGTGCGCGCTTATGTGCGCACACACATACACACACACACACACACACACACACACACACACACACACACTGAATGCTTCACGCCACCGTCTGACTTTGACCTCTCCCTCACTGACCCAGCTTCCTTTTCCAACTTCAATCAACTCTGATATTCCCTTCTGTCCAGACACAAGTTGCTTACAGAGCATCAGTTCCACCTTCTGAGAGAACAAACATTCAGTCCCACACTGAGCCCAAGGCACAGATACACATTTGCAATACAACTGTTATACTGAAAAACAGGCGGGCAATCTTCTAGCAACACACACAAAATGCTGGTGATATGCAGCAGGCCCGGCGGCATCTATAGGAAGAAGTAAGGTCGACGTTTCGGGCCAAGACACTTCGTCTGGACTAACTAAAATAAGATTTTGTGTTTTTTACATATTTTTTTATATCTGAGGGAAACTCTGAGGTTTATAGAGAGAAGTAAAAAGTTGCAAAGATGTTATTAATCTCTTTTGGATTTCTTGTCAGTTTTTGATAGGTGTCTCTTATCTGCGGAATTAGTCGTGATGCAGATTGACCCTTCAACTGATGAGCCCTAAGCCGGCTCGCCTTGTCACCATATTCATATTAGAGGCCACGTGACTTAAGAATTAATTGTTCTGATAGGTGTGTAGATAGAAAATTAAACTTCGCTTGCAAATCAGCCCGGCTTTTAAATAATTCCGCAGTGGGTGCCTCAGAATATTGCCTATCCAGGTCCAAAATAGATTGTGATAACACTTGCATTTCCTTCCTACACTCTTTATTGTCATGTGAAGTAAAATATATTATTTGACCTCTCAAGTAAGCTTTTAAAGTTTCCCAAAGTAAAGAGTATGATAGCGACTCAGTTTTGTTAGTCTCGAAGAATGCGTCGTTAACCGATATATAACTGCAACATTTCTCACTGGAAAGCAAAAGGGGATTAATTCTCCACAGAGGCCGTTCTCTAGGAAAATACAGGTCCAGTTTCACGGGCGAGTGATCAGATATAACTATAGAAGTGTACTCAATTTGGCTAATCATTGATATCAAGGAGCTATCTATAAAGAAATAGTCCAGCCTGAAATAGAAGTGGTGAACATGAGAAAAGAAAGACAATTGTCTAACTGATGGATTCAAATTTCTCCAAGGATCTATATAAACTTTTTGTTTCACAAAGCTCCAGAAGGCCTTTACTATACAAGCAGATATTCCTCTAGAGCTAAATCTATCAGGCAGTTGGTCAATAGCACTGTTCAGATCTCCTGAAAAGATTAGCTGGTGTGTATTCAGGTTAGGTGTTTAAGACAGAACCTTATTTGCGAAGTGGACGTGGTCCCAGTTAGGGGCATAATTATTTACCAAAATTACAGGTATTTGAAAGAAAGATCCAGAAACTATAATAAAGCGAACATCAGGGTCACTGATTACATCAGATGGTGTGAATGCATTCTTTTGGTGATTAGTATTGCCACCCCCCGGACATACTATTAAATCTAGAATGAACAACCTGACTAATCCATGCTTTACGAAGTCCATTATGGTTTTCCACTTTTAAATGTGTCTCTTGTAGAAATGGTATATCTGCTTTTAATTGTTTCAGATGAGAGAATACTTTAGCTCTTTTAACAGGACTATTGAGCGCCTTTACGTTCCGAGAAATAAACCTCACAGGGTGGCCTCCATCAGCAGCACTCATGTTAACCAAATCAAAAGACACACAAGGCCCACAATCAAAAACTGTGCGAGGGCACAAGCTGCACACAATAACACACAATGAAAAGAAAGTCTGGCCAATCCGTGACACACAAAAGAACAAGCTGCCATGGTAATCCCTCAAAACACTCTCCCACCCCTTTACACAAACAAGAAAAAACAATTACCCCCCGAAACCTAGATCTACCTCCCCAACTGAGGATGATCGCAGGCATTACCAAACAAAAAAACTTCCAAAGTTTTCCCCAAAAAAACAAACGTTCAATCTAATCTGGTGGCTTCCCTCCGTAGAATTTATGCCAACACTTATTGTACATTTAATATATTTCGGCTAAAGATAACACAGATGATGGATTGGACACGACTCGTTGAGCACGCGAAAGCACGAGTGTCCTTGGGAAGAAGTTTGTCCCCAGCACTTCGTCAAATAAACTCGGACATAAACTTAACAGGGTCTGAACCTTCCAAATTTTCTGGAATGCCAACCACTCTCAAATTTGATCTCCGCGACCGATATTCGAGGTCGTCCAGTTTCCCCTTCAGATGTAAGTTTTCGCTCTGCAGGGCTGCAATGGCGGCTTCGGCGCTCAGCTGTCGGTCAATATTATCATTCGGGCCATCTTCAACCTCACGAATACGTTCGTCGTGCGACTCGTAATAAGACATAATTTGTTCCATTGTAGTATTCACTGATGACCAAGTATCTTCAAGTTCTGTTTTTAGGGCAGAATGCACCGCTTGCGTCATGTCAGTAAAAGTACTAAGCGAAGCCTCTCCAAGTCATCTGATGGCGCAGGTCCAACAGCGTGCAACTGCATTACTGTAACATCAGCTCTCTTGCTGGAGGCTTCGCTATCTTTTTCCCGTTTTACCTTGAGGGTGCATTTTGTTTTCAATGTCTGTGTCCAGCAGCGTCCCGCATTGTTCACAATGTTCACAATATTCAGCTACCTCGAGAATACGACAACGATGAACAGGGAGATTTTCAATAAAAATCTGGAGCCACACTTCCACACACCTACTCACTCCACGCTCAACCCGGAAGTCCCCCAAGCCTGAACAACATTCTGACTGTAATAACTCATCCATGATTGTATGATGAAGCAGACCATTCTAAAAAATGGCTTATGTTCTTGTGAACCTTGTCACATCTTCGCTTTCTTCCACAATCATATTATTGGGCCTTATAGTCTACTTAACAACATCTATCTGTCATTCAGAGCATTCCGAAATACATCTGTTTATCTCGCATGTGGAGAGATTACTGTAAAGTTGTCAGGGTGTCCGAGTTGGCTAAGGCGCCAGACTTAACGCAAGAAAGTCGCATCCCGGTAAACACGAGTGTGCTGGTCTCCACCTGGAGGCATGAGTTCGAACCCCACTCCTGATTAAGTAATCTGTTTTTCACGTGATGTTTTTATAATGCAATCACTGTAATTTTACGGCAGCGATCAAAGTGTGGTCTGTTTGGGAGGATGAGAAAGACGCAATTAAGATAAAGATTTTGATTTAGTCACAACAGAGAGAAGAACAACGGGTCACATTACATGGGATCCGGGCTGTGGAGTTTGATGAGAAAGAGGACTGGGTGAAGAGGGTCTGTGTCACCTTCTCAGCCGCGGCTGTTTTTTGGACAGAATAACATCGGGGCCATTCAGACACGTTGTTGGTCTGTATATGGAAACGGCATTTTACATCGTCGTTCTTAAGCGTATCCCTGCCGCGGAGATCAGTACTGTGCGTTTAACACCTTTCTGGATTTGGAAATATTGGATCGATTATTCCGGACTGGATTATATTCACTTGTTGTTGTTTAACAGGCCACTCTTCCTTGTTTTGCAATGCAGATGTTTTAAGTCGTACAGCACAGTAAATAGCCTTCGGCCCAATTGGTTCAAAGTTCAAAACAGAGAGTAAATTTTGCATCACATCCTTTCTATATACATGTATCATCAAGTACAACGATGAGACTCAATTTCCCGCGGGCATCAAAGAAACACAATAAAATCCATGAAGGACCGCACTAACAGGACGGTCAAAACACTCAATATGTGTAACATAACAAACTGTGCAAAGTCAAGTGAAAGAATAATGATAATAGCAATATTAATTGTTATTTTACGCAATAATCCAGGGCGACTAAGAAGCTCACTGGAGTTTGTTTAGATTTAACCTCTCAGAGACAGCAGATGAATTACACATTGACGGAGGACCGAATATACACTATTTGAAATTATTCACGTAAAGCTCAACCATTTAATGCAGATAGTAAATATGATTTCAAAAGTAATAAAGATAAAATCTGGATAAAATAAGCGTATTAGATTAAACGTAAAGGAAGTTGCAATTGCGGTAGCACAATATAAAAGAGAAATGCAGGATGAATAATTTTATTTTATATGTTAATGACTTGGATGCTGGAATTGATGATCATACGGACAGGTTTGTGGTCCAGATGAAGTTAGGTGGAGGTGCAGGAAATCTGGAGGAAGTAGAAAATCTACAAAAGGACTGAGGAACATGGGAGAATGGGCAAAGAAGTTGCAGATTTCCAGACACATCGTCAGGAAAAGTATGGTGCTGCAATTGAGCAGAAGAAATAACATGGAAGGCTATTTTCTAATCGCAGAGAAAACTGGAAAATCTGAGGTGCAAAAGGACACAAGATTGTTCGTCCAGCATTCCCTGAAGGTTAATATACAGGTTGCGAAAGTGGTGAGGAAGGCCAATGCGATGTTCGCGATCATTTCCAGAGGAATGGGGTATGGATGCCCCGATGTAATTTTCAGGTTTTAAAATGCACTGATGAGACCTTACCTTGTGTATTGTGAGCAGTTTGGAGCCCCTTGTCCGAGACAGATTGTGCTGTCACTGGAGACGGTTCAGAGGTGGTTTAGAAAATTAATCCCGGGTTGAAACCTTTGTCATGCGAGAAGCATGTGCTGGTTATGGGTCTCTACTCAGGGGAATTCAGGAGAGTGAGTGGATCGCGCAACAAATCACCCCTTGGACAGTCTCTATCATTCGTGTCACCCAGCTGACTACTGGACCGCCTCTCCCCGTGACTATCACTCGTGTCACCCAGCTGACTACTGGACCGTCTCTCCCCATGTCTATCACTCGTGTCACCCAGCTGACTACTGGACCGCCTCTCTCCGTGACTATTACTCGTGTCACCCAGCTGACTACTGGACCGTCTCTCCCCGTGTCTATTACTCGTGTCACCCAGCTGACTACTGGACCGTCTCTCCCCATGTCTATCACTCGTGTCACCCAGCTGACTACTGGACCGTCTCTCCCCGTGTCTATTACTCGTGTCACCCAGCTGACTACTGGACCGTCTCTCCCCATGTCTATCACTCGTGTCACCCAGCTGACTACTGGACCGTCTCTCCCCGTGTCTATTACTCGTGTCACCCAGCTGACTACTGGACCGTCCCTCCCCATGTCTATCACTCGTGTCTCCCGGCTGACTACTGAACCGTCTCTCCCCGTGTCTATCACTCGTGTCTCCCGGCTGACCACTGAACCGTCTCTCCCCGTGTCTATCACTCGTGTCTCCCGGCTGACCACTGAACCGTCTCTCCCCGTGTCTATCACTCCTGTCTCCCGGCTGACCACTGAACCGTCTCTCCCCGTGTCTATTACTCGTGTCACCCAGCTGACTACTGGACCGTCTCTCCCCATGTCTATCACTCGTGTCTCCCGGCTGACCACTGAACCGTCTCTCCCCGTGTCTATTACTCGTGTCACCCAGCTGACCATTGAACCGTCTCTCTCCGTGACTATTACTCGTGTCACCCAGCTGACTACTGGACCGTCTCTCCCCATGTCTATCACTCGTGTCTCCCGGCTGACCACTGAACCGTCTCTCCCCGTGTCTATCACTCGTGTCTCCCAGCTGACCATTGAACCGTCTCTCCCCGTGTCTATTACTCGTGTCACCCAGCTGACTACTGGACCGTCTCTCCCAATGTCTATCACTCGTGTCTCCCGGCTGACCACTGAACCGTCTCTCCCCGTGTCTATTACTCGTGTCACCCAGCTGACCATTGAACCGTCTCTCTCCGTGACTATTACTCGTGTCACCCAGCTGACTACTGGACCGTCTCTCCCCGTGTCTATTACTCGTGTCACCCAGCTGACTACTGGACCGTCTCTCCCCATGTCTATCACTCGTGTCTCCCGGCTGACCACTGAACCGTCTCTCCCCGTGTCTATCACTCGTGTCTCCCAGCTGACCATTGAACCGTCTCTCCCCGTGTCTATCACTCGTGTCACCCAGCTGACTACTGGACCGTCTCTCCCCATGTCTATCACTCGTGTCTCCCAGCGGCTGAGGCGCTCCTGCTCCATGACTAAACTTAGCTTCCCTCTGTTTCATCAGCTGCGGATGAATGTCAGGAACCCCGCTGGATCCAATCAGCGAGACCTCTCTCGGAAAGAGATGCCCTCGGTTGCTTTAATACTGTGGCAAGTACTCTTGGAGAAATCAAACTCAGGACTGCCAGTGGAAAAGGCGTCTTCGCGTTCCAACACGTTATCAGTTAATCTCCATTTCCATTCCTCGAACATTTCAGCAAATGTAGGGCTTTCGGTCGCTCTAGCTGCTCCCAGAATGTAACATGACAGGTTTAGACGGGATGCAGCTCGCAGTTCCTCCTTTCCGCTCATCATCCTACTTAGCAGGAACTTGCACCTCCTTAAAAGCAGCTCTGAACACATGGTGAATGGACAAGGTGCTCAAAAAGTTATCTCTACTTCTCTCTTTGCTTGCTCCTTGGAACCTTCTCACAAGAATAAAAATGTTCCATCCGTTTCCATAGTCTCAGTTACTCCAACATCTGCTTCCATAAATGCAAGCTTCAACGAAAAGTAGCCATTGTATGGGTACTTATCAGTACTAAGCCCCAGAATTCCAAGGGCACTAACAGGCAGCAATGGCAAGTACATGGATACGGATTGTAAATGACACTAGAAGACACTAGACATCAGGATATGACAGCACAATACAGACCCTTCGGCGCTCGATTTTGAGCCAAACCATATATTTCTTTCATCCATTTGCCTGTGCAAGAGGCTCTTAAATACCCCTAATGTTCTAGCCTTCACCACGATCCCTGGCAAGTCATTCCAGGCACTCACAACCCTCTGTGTCAAAATATTACCCCTGATATCTCCCATAAACTTCTCTCCCTTAACTTAAATGCGTCTGTATGCACTCAGGTGTTTGCTATTCTTGCCTTGGGAAACAGGTACAGGCTAGCACCTTATCTATGCCTCTCAAAATCATGTAGACTTCTATAAAGACCCCTCTCATCCTTCTATGCTCCAAAGAAAAAAGTCCCAGCTCTGCTAACCATGCCTCATAACACTTGTTTTCCAATCCAAGCAATGTCCCTGTAAATCTCCTCTGCACCCTGTCCATAGCTTCCACATCCTTCCTATAATGAGGTGACCAGAATAGAAAACAATACCCTAAGTATAGTCTCGCCAAAGTTTAGTAGAGTTGCAACATGACCTCCCTACTCTTGAACTCAATCCACCTATTAAAGAAGCCTAGCATCCCATAGGCCTTCTTAACTATTCTATTAAACTGCGCAGCGACCGTGAGGGATGAATGGAATTGAACCCCAATGTCCCTCTGTTCATACTCTCTTAAGTGACCGACCATTAACCCTGTACTCAGCCTTCTGGTTTGTCCTTCTAAAATGCATCACCGCACACTTAATCGGATTGAACTCGATCTGCCACTGCTCTGGCCAACTCTGCATCCCGGACATACCCTCTTGTAACCTTCGACAACCTACAGCTCCTTCCATTACTCCTCCAATCTTCGTGTTATTCGAAAAATTACTCACCCATCCTCCTGCCTCTTTATCCAGGTCATTTATAAAAGTCACAAAGAGCAGGGGTCCCAGGACTGATCCCTGCAGCACCCCACTAGTCACGACCTCCAGGCGGAATACCTTCCTTCCACAACTAACCCCTGCTTTCCCCCTGTAACCATTTTTTTATCCAAACAGCAAGGATTCACTGATCCCAGGCCTCATGACTTTCTGAATGTGTCTCTCGCCGGGGACCTTGTCAAATGCCTTGTTAAAATCGATGTAGACGACATCTACCGCCCTACCCTCATCAATTTATTTTGTTACCTCTTCAAAAAATGAGGTAAATGAGGCTCATGAGGCACTATCTTCCCTTCAGAAAGCCATGTTGACTATCCTTGAGTAGACTGCACCTCTCCAAATGCTCGTAGATCGTATCCTTAAGAATCTTTTCCAATGGTTTGCAGACCACCGACGTAAGACTCACCAGTCTATAGAAGGTCTCTCCAGGTTTCTCTGTTACCTTTTTTAACAAGGAAACCACATTAGCCGTTTTCCAATCCTCCGGCACCTGCCCTGCAGCCAAAGAGGATTCAAAGATCATAGCTACTGCTCCAGCGATCTCTGCTCTCACTTGCCACAGCAGCCAGGGATATATCTCGTCCCGACCTGGGAATTTGTGGTTTTTAGGAAGATCCAACACTTCTTCTTCCTTAATCTCCACATTCTCCAGCACACAGGCCTGTTCTATTTCGACCTCACCCTGATCAAGATCCTTTTCACTTATGAACACTGAAGCAAAGTATCCATTTAGTAACTTCCTGCGCCTCCAGGCACATGTTGACCTCTTTATCCTTTTGCGAACCCATCTGCATTCTTGTTATTGTTGCTCTTCACATACACATAGAACATCTTGGGGTTTTCCTTAATCCTAGATGCCAAGGCCTTCTTATGCCCCCTTCAAGCTCTCCTAAATCCATTCTTAAGCTCCTTCCTGGCTAGCCAATATTTCTCATGAGCCTCTCCTGCTTCCTGCTTCTTATATCTAACATATGCTTTCTTCTTTCTGTTGACGAGTTGCCTCACGTGTTTTGTCAGCAACGGTTCCCTTTTCCTACGACATTTTCCTTGCCTCAGTGGGACAAACCTATCCTGAACCCAGCAGAAGTGTTCCCTAAACTTCCTTCACAATCCTTCTGTGCTTTCACCTTTGAACATCTGTTTCCAATTTACTCCCACTAGTTCCTGCCTCATCCCTTCAGTTAGCCATTCCCCAGTTAAGCACTTTCCCATTGCCTGTTTATCCTTTTCCATAGCAATGCTGAAGCTAAGGGGGTTGAGGTCACTCTCACCAAAATGCTCTGCCACCAAGATGTCTGCCACCTGATCAGGTTCATTACCTAAAACTAGATCCAGTATGGCTTCTCCTCTCATCAGCCGGACCACATACTGTATCAGGAATCCTTCTTGAACAAACCTGACAAATTCAGCCCCATCTCTCCCCCTTGCAGTCAGGTGGTGTCAGTCAATATGAGGGAAGTTGAAATCACCCAAAACTACAACGCTGTATTTCTTGCACCATTCTAAAATCTGCCCGCTTATCTGCTCCTCGGTGTCCCCAGGGCTATTTGGGGGCATATAGACTACTCCCAGCACACGTGATTAATCCCTTCCTATTTCTGACTTCCACCCAGACCGACTCAATGGACACGCCCTCTGCAGCTTCCTCCTCTTTTCTATAGACGAGAAACTATCCCTGACCAGTATTGCTACTTCACCCCCCCCCACCTTCCATCCTATTCCTTTTAAAACACCTCAAACTCGGTACCTCCATCAACCAATGCTGTCCTTCCTCCAGCCAGGTTTCAGGAACGGCCAGTGTCATAACTCCACATACTGATCCATGCTCTAAGTTCATCCACTTTATTCCTAATACTGTTAGCATTGAAATAGACAAATTTCAACCCCTCTGTGGCTACATTTATGTTTTATCGCCTGCCTGACCTTCCTCACCAACTCAGAACACATAGCATCATGCCCTTTTGTTTGTACCCTAATCTCTGCACTTACATTTTGATTCCCAACCCCTGCCAAACTAGTTTAAACCCTCTCCAACAGCTGTAACAAACCTGGCCGCCAGGATATTGGTCCCTTTCCAGTTCATGTGCAGCCGGTCCACTTTGTGCAGGTCAGACCTTTCCCAGAAGACATCCCAATGTTCCAGAAGTCTGAACCCCTGTCCCCTGCACCAGCTCTTCAGCCACCTATTCAACTGCCATAACTTCCAGTTCCTACCCTCTCTTCCTCGTGGCACAGGCAGCAATCATGAGATTACCACCCTTGCTTTTTAACTTTTATATTAACTTTCTATATTCCTTCTTCAGGACCTCTTCCCTACTCCTATCTATGTCATTGGTCCCCACTTGGACCACAGCTGACTGGTCACCCTCTTTCCTGAGAATACCGAGAACTCGATCCAAGATATCACGGACCCTGGCACCAGTGAGGCAACAAACCATCCAGGATTCTCGATCTTTCCCACAGCACCTCTTATCAGTCCCCCTAACTATCGAATCCCCAATCACTACTGTTCTCCTCTTTTTCCTCTTTTCCCTCAGCAAAGGGGCCAGTCACTGTGCCAGAGACACGACCAGTACAACTTGTCCCTGGTAGGTCATCTCCACCTACAATATCCAAAACAGTAAACTTATTGTTGATGGGAACGGCCACAAGAGTGGTCTGCTCTCTCTGTCTATTCCCCCTCCCTCTCCGGACAGTCACCCAGTTAGTTACCTGTCTCCTGACTTTTAAGCGAGACTGTCTCCCTGAAACTTCGATCTATTACTGTCTCTGCCTCCCGAATGATTTGAAGTTCATCCAGCTCCAGTTCCCGAACTCGGTTTGACAAGAGCTGAATCTGGATGCTTCTCTTGCTGGTGTAGTCATCAGAGACAATTGTGCTGTCCCTGACTCCTACATCCTACAATCGGAACACTGGACTGCCCTATCGACTGCCTCCATCACCAACTCCTAAGTTAATTAAATTATATGAAGAACCTTACCTGGCCTTACATACTGGGAGCTAGTTCGTCCTCCGCCTCTGCTCGGCGAAACCTCTCGAGTCAAAGCCAAAGCTCCACCGCTGCTCTGGCCCCACTCGCTCACTGGCCGCTCCGCTTGAGCTACCCCTCTTTTTATTTGTTTGTTGAGCTATTCAATTTACGATTACCCAATCAGACTGCTTGGTCATCTGACCTCGATTGTCCAATCAGCTGCTTTCTGCTGAGTCTGAGCTATTCAAATCTTTTCATTATTATTGTCCAAAATAACAAGAGTACATCGAAGTAAATAACACTTACAATGTGTCAAGGAAAAAAAAACATTGTTTCAAAGATTGAAAAATATGATGACACAAAAAAAGAAAAGAAAGAAATACTAAAGCAAAGAAAAGTTAGGAAAAAAAATATTAAGTGTTCAACCCCGGAGCCATACAAAAAGATTCTAAAGATAACCATCAAACGGCCAGCAAGAAAAAAAATACGATTAGAGCATGGAGAAAATGATCAATTAACTCAAATTGTAATGACGAGCAAATGAACCCCTTCTTTTCTCAAAATCAAACACAGGTGCAAAGGCTCATCTTCTAATTTTCTCAAAACTAAGACATAGCATCACTTGAGAGAACCATTGTAACAGAGTGGGAGCCGACATATCTTTCCACTTCAACAGACTGGCCCTCCTAACTATCAATGTAACAAATGTAATAACATGTTGGTCAGACAAAGAAATAGTTTGGATATTTTAAAGAATTATTCCAAAAAGTACAGTTAATTTGTTAGGTTGTAAATTAATTTTAAGTGTTTTAGAAATTGTAGAAAAAACTGACTTCCAGAACTGTTTCAGTGTGGAACAAGACCAAAACATGTGTGTCAGTGTAACTGTCTCAGTTTTACATCTATCACAATAACTATCAACATCAGGAAACATTTTAGACAATCTCTCCTTCGTCAAAAAGTAATGATGTACAACTTTAAATTGAATCAGTGCATGACAAGCACAAATCGAAGAAGAGTTAACCAACTTCAGAATCCGTGCCCTGTCCTCCACCATTAAAGTCAATTTAAGTTCCAATCATGTTTAATCTTAAATAAAGGACACTTATTCCATTGTAATAGTAAATTATGAATTCTTCCAATGGAACCCTTCCGCAAAGGGTTCATAATCATATTAGAACCTGTCAAGCCGCCATTCAGTATGTAAGGAAAATTAGTTAAATATTTTTGTAAGAAATGTCTAACTTGAAGGTATTATAAAAAGTGTGAGTACGAAAGAGAATATTTATCAACTAATTGTTCAAAAGACATCAGTCTATCTTCTTTAAATAGATCCAAAGTAAAAAAATTGGATCACTCAAAGAATGCTTAAAAAATTTCAAAAAATTAAACTACAAAGTTTAAATTCTTTAAGATAAAAAATTACGGAACTGGAGCCAAATTTGTAAAGAATACTTAATCACAGGGCATACATTTAAATTAGCAACTTTAGCTAATTGTATAGGTAAAGCAGCTCCCAATAAAGAGGTTTCACAGCTTTTTCACACTGTTTCACAGCTTTCAATTCCAAATCTACTCAAACTGGCCGTTCGTTCTTGTCAACCCAATGTAACTAAAAGGACATATATTGCACATTAACAGCCCAGTAATACATTCTTAAGTTAGGCGACGTAAGACTTCCATCCTTTTTCACTTCTTCTAAGTGACATTTACTAATTCTTTGTCTTTTATCATTCCAAATAAAAGATGAGATAATAGAATCAATCCGATCAAAAAAAAAACATCTTCGTCAAAAAACAGGGATATTCTGAAATCAATACAACAATTTTGGCAAAATCATCATTTTAACTATATGGATCTGACCAACAAGTGAAGATGTAACTGGGTTCCATCCACTAAATAAATACTTCATAGAATCTACTCTGGGAACAAGATTAGCTTTGTAAAGATCCCTTTTTTTTTAGAGATTATAACGCATAAATATCTAAAAGAATCCATAATGTTGAAAGGAGTATTACATATATGGAAACAGATTAATTTCAAGGAAACAGTTCATTTTTATTAAAATTTATTTTATATCCTGAACAATCTCCAAATTCATTAAATAATTTTAGCAAGGCAGGGAGATTCCTTGGGATTAGATATATAAACCAGAAAATCGTCAGCGTAAAGAGAAATCTCATTCACAAGAATCCCATGAATATCTTTAGCTTCAGGAAGAGTTATACCAAGGGATGCTAATTTTAAGTTAAATAACAAAGGACTTAATAGACAACCTTGTCTTGTCCTCCATGAAAGCTGAAAAAAAGAGATCTACAATTATTAGTAATAGCAGAGGCAATAGGAGTTTTATATATCATTCTAATCCAATTATTTAAATTAACACCAAAACAAAATTTCTCTAAAACATTAAATAAATATTTCCATGCAAATTGATCGAACGCTTTTTCAGCATCGAGAGACGACACGTTGTGGGGTTTTAATAGAAGACGGGTATATAATGTTAAATAATCTCCGAACATTTGAAAAGGAATAACGGCCGTTTATAAAGCCTGTTTGATCTTTAAAAATAACTTTACCCTAAAATTTTCCAACCAATTGGCCATTATCTTTGACAGGATCTTAGCACCATCATTCAGTAATGAAATAGGTCTATATGAGGCCCGATCAGAAAGACCTTTATCCTTTTTAAGAATTAAAGCATTAGAAGCGTCATAAAAAGTAAAGTGTAAATCGCCTTTCACAAAAGAGTCCTTAAACATTTCCTACATATACGGAGAGAGCAATTTTCAAACTTTTTTATATAATTCTACAGGGTGGCCATCAAGTCCAGGGGCCTTACCAGATGGCATTGAAAAGATAGCTTTATGAATGTTGGCTTCAGTAATTTGGGCATCGGGTTTTTTTGATCCTTAACAGAAATTCGAGGAAAAACAACCTTTCATTAAAAAAAAAAATCATTTTACAAGAATCGGCAGGAAATTTAGATTTATAAAATTCATTATAAAAACCTTGAAAAATCTTATCAATGTCTTCATATTCCCAAGCCAGGGTACCATCTTCCCTACAGATTGTCAAAATTTGCCTTTTGGCTCAGGACGTTTTTTATTGAGATGCAAGCGGTTTGTTATTTTTATCTCAAAACATATAAAATTGACTTTTTAGCTTAAGCAAATAGCCTTCAATAGGATGAGTTAATAATAAATTATATTGTGATTGAAGTTCCATCCTTTGTTTAAATAAGTCAATATTAGGGGAAATCGCATAAATATTATCAAAGTCTTTAACTTGTTTTGAAATCTTATCCATTTCTACTTTAGCCTGGTTCTTCAGGTTAGCAGAATAAGAAAAGATCTGATCACCTTAAAATGCTTTAAATATATGCCATATGATTAATTTAGATGTACACCCTATAACATGAAAAAGAAAAAAAAAATATTTTACCTGCTTTTCAATGAAGCTAACAAAGTCTGAATTCTGCAATAATGTCTGAGACAGGCGCCAAGGTGGGTGGGCAAGGATGGCATCATCGAAACCGAAAGACAAACTGAAAGCTGCATGAGCAGATACAGCGATAGTGTCATATTCACAATTCTTAACACTAGGCAAGAAGCAAGGGTCAACTATAATCTAATCGACCCTTGAATATTTTCTATAAACATGTGACAAAAATAATATTCTCTATCATCAGGGTGTAAATGTCTGCATAATTCAATCAATCCAAAAAAACAGTCAACAAGCAATTAATAAGTAATGCAGAGTGATTTGGAAGTTGCTGGTTGGTTGAGCTCTTGTCAATCAAAGGATTTAAAAAACAGTTAAAATCCCTGCCCATTATCAACATATATTCATTTAAATGAGGCAGTAAAGCAAATGCATTTTTTTAAAAGATTATCTAAGTTAGGACCTGAAAAATTGACCAAAACAGCTTTTCTCTTACAAATTACCCCTTTAACAATTAAAACTCTACTAAAGAATCTGACTTAATATCCTCTTGAATGAACAAAATACTGGATTTAATAAAAATAGAAACTCCTTTAGTTTTACTTTGAGAAGTGAAGTGAAATTGCAAAGTCTTTCACGATCCAAAAAACCTATTTTGATCTCCCGCCTTGATATGTGTCTCCTGGGTAAAAATTGTATCAGGTTGAAATCGATTAATGATTTTAAAAGTCTTTTTTCATTTGATAGGATGATTCCAACTACGTACATTCTAACTTATTACATTAATCTGTTTTGATTCCATACAATAACTTTATTCTATTTTACACATGTGCCGAGCACATACCAATGCGGGATGATCAAAAATGGTGCCAAAGGAGAATACAACCACACAGAAAACACGCACCACCCAATGGGAAAAAAAAACTCTAATTCTAACCCCATTTCACTCACCCCACAGCCCAGAAAAAGCAAGCACCCAATGATAAAACACACAGCCAAAAGACTGCTCTGTCTGTCCGGAAAAAAAGATTAAAAGAGTTTCTCTATCCCTCCCCCAGTTAAAAAATTAAACCCACTGACCTTGTAAAAGGAACGACAAAGTCTTAACAAAGGAAAAAGTTTCCATTCCAGCATCTACAAACTATCCCATGTTTATATTTAATCATTTTTTAAACAAAGAGGAAACCAAAAATTGTTATCTCTTAAAAAGAAAAACCAGCTCCATCATAAACTTAACATTAAATCCCCTAAAAAAGCTTTAAATTCTGTTATAAGATGCAATAATATTCATTATATAAAACACGTACTAATATATTGAAACAAATTTAAAAAACAAGCAATTATTAAAATCTAAAACATATTACATAGAGAAACCAAACATAGTGTTTAATAACAGATCAACACAATCTTTAAAACTAATATTGTAACGTTCTCCTTCGCGTGTACTAATAACGCCGAATTTAACGTCGAGATAAACAAGTCAATGAGACCAGATCGCAGTAAGAATAACCATTTACTGTTCAGTCTTCACATTAACATATGGTGAAAACTGTTGATAAAACTAACTAACTAACTAACGAAAGCATAAACATTATCGACCGTCGTTACTTCTAACAGGATCGGCAGTAACATCTTAGTTCAATATATCGATTATCTATTAACTTACAGCGTTGCACTCACTGTGATTTCTCATGCCTGCAAAACAACTTCTGCTCAGGTGTGCCTCGTGGTGAGCCCCCACCCTCACGTTAATTTCAAACCGGTACTTTCCCACATGACGCGGCGAAACCGGATGTGACGTCATCGCATGCCGATATATTTTACATGCAATGAATATACTTTAAACACTTCTAATTCTAACTAGAAAACACTATAAAATGAATTACTAAGCGAAAATATTATAAACTAAATAACTGTCGTAAAGACAGCACAATCCCCGCTTGACCTTCGTAAGGTCATAATGAACAGAGTACAAACTTAGTCTCTTAATCAGTCATTATGTAGAAGTAGAATATCTTCTGTAACTGGCCTTTGGTAAATTTTCACATCGCCTTGGTCGGTAGTCTTCAATTCGATCTTCCTGACGTGTCCATCCCCGCCAGGGAATGTAGCTGTGATTCTGGCCATTGGCCAGCTGTTGCGGGCGATTTGCTTGTCCCTGAGCAGGACTAAGTCTCCAACTTGAAGATTCCTGCGGGGTTCTGTCCACTTTTGTCTCTGTTGCAACAAAGGTAGATATTTTTGTCTCCAGCGAGACCAGAGCTGATTTGCCAGAGCCTGGACTTGTCTCCATTGCTTTGTGTACAAATCCTCGTCTGAGAAGCCTCCTGGTGGAGGGGGAGCTCCTGCCTTCTGCGTAAGGAGCATTGATGGCGAAAGTATGAAGGGGTTTTCTGGGTCAGAAGACACAGGTAGGAGTGGTTGTGCGTTTATAATGGCTGTGACCTCTGCCATTAGGGTGCACAGTACCTCGTGGGTCAATCGGGTGCGTTGCTGCATCTCAGGTTTCCTTTTCCGAGTTTTCCGTAAGGACATGAACCGTTTGACTGCCTGCTCTTTGTTATCTGGTGAGCGCTGGCGCGGTTCTCTGAAAGGCGATGGGGCAACCCCATTATTTGCTTCATCTCTGAAGACCTTGGTGTCCTTTGTTTTTAAAGAAATGGCATCTTGAGCTGATTGTGCAAGTTTATTTCTGTGCTCGGTTTGAACGAAAACTGACTGATCTGGCGTCTCGTCAGTTACTTTACGCTTGTTAACGTCTTGTTGTGCTTCCTTGATATACATGGAACTTGTGCAGGGTTGAAAAATCGAATGGCGGCCACTCTCTAGCATATTGGTCTTGAGTGTGTCAACCGTCGATTTGTGTACGTCACCGAGACACTCCTCTCCTATCACCACCCAGCCCAGATCCAGACGTTGCGCGAAGGGGGCGTCGAGTGGTCCATTGACCTGCTGCCTAACCTTGTGTACCTGGATAACATCTCTTCCGAATAGCAGGAGTATTTCCGCTTTTGGATCCAGTTCTGGGATGTGTTTGGCGATGTGGTGGAGATATGGCTGGTGTAGCACCGCACTTGGTGTCGGGATCTCAGTGCGGTTATTCATGATTCCATCGCACTCTAAGAGCGGAGGGAGACAGATGACGACTTTACCATCCAGGGACTCGATCTGGATGCCTTCTGCCTTCCTTCCTTGGGTTTCCATGTTGCCTGAGCAAGTTTTGAGGTAGTATGGGAACCGCTCACTCTCAATGTTGAACAATTTAAAGAACTCAGGACTGACTAGTGAGCGATTGCTCTGATCGTCCAGAATCACATAGGCTTTGATGGCCTTGTCTTTGGATTCCTTAGGGTACACCTTAGTGAGGCAGATCTTGGAACAAGAACGGCTTGACTGAGCTTGTCCGGAAACTTCTGTACAGTTCGAGCTGACAACTGTTGTCCTGGAGTGAGCCTCTCCCTCCACGCTGTCCTGTTGTGGGGGTGAAGGAGCGCTGTCGGTTTGCGGTGACAGGCCGGAATGCCTGGCCCCGACGTGATCCGTGCTAACACATTCCGGACACTTCACGGCGATCGTACACTCTCTGGCGAGGTGAGAGGTTGAGGAACAACATCTAAAACATATTCTTTTCTCCTTGAGAAGGTCCGTCCTCTCTTCAAGGGGTTTTTCCCTAAACATTCTGCATCCTTTGAGGGGGTGAGGTTTGTTATGCAATGGACAATACTTGCTAGGGTCGTTGTTGGTTGTAAGGGCTTCAGTCTTGAGCACTGAGACGGGTTTATCAATGTTGAAAACATTGGAAGAGGATCTACTTGGCTTGGTGTAAATCGTACTGCTTCCAGGACCCACGAGGCTAGGGTCGTTTCGCTTCTTCGCCTCCCTGCACACAAACCTAGTGCGGAGCTCAAAGGGAGGTGGTTGATCATCGTGCTCTTCCTTGTAATCTAAAGCAACGGACAGCCACCTGTCCTGCAGCCCAAAGGGAAGTTTGTCCACGACTTGTCTAATCCCGGATGGAGTATCTAGGTATACTAGACCAGCTGAGTAGCCGTCTTCTTTGGCGCCTTGGATCTCCATGAGTAAATCTCCGAATTCTCTTAACTTAATGTGATCTTTGGCTGACACCTTAGGAAAGTTTTCCAGACGTCGATATAGCGCCGCTTCAATAGCTTCGGGGGACCCATAGTCCTCCCGAAGTCTCTCCCACGCTTTGCTTAAGGCTAGTTCGGGTTTCTTGATGTACACTGAACGCATGCGTCTCACCTGTTCGCGTGATTCTTTTCCCAGCCATTTCGCCAGAAGGTCCAACTTTTGGGTTGCACTGAGCTGGACTCCGTCGATCGCGTTGGTGAATGTGGAGTACCATGCAAGGTAATTTTCAGGTTTATCGCCAAACTGGTTCAGTCCCGAAGTGACGAGATCCCGTCGTGCTAAATACTGCATCATGGCATCGGCTGTAAGCGGCATGCGGGCTGGAGAAGTACGTTGGCGCCTGTATGACTGAGAGAGTACGATTCTCATGGAATTTGCCGTCCTGGATTCAACCTCTGCATCTCTTCGCATCAAACTTTGTAAGTTTGGTGTCGAGAAGTATCGGTTGTCAGCTCTTTCATTCTTGACTTCGTCACGGAGTCGTGAGGGTAAATTTTCTTCCTCGTATGGATGTGATGCAATCGTGACTCTCTGAGGTTCCTCGTAGCTGGGGAAGTTATCGAATACGTATGGAGAGGGGAGACGAGCCTGCCTGTCTGTTTGATATTGTACATAGTCGCTTGTGCGTTCCAGTCTGGTCCTTTCTAAAGTAGATCTTACTTCGGTCAGATCACGCGACCCTTCAGCTTCTTCTCTGTACTCTGCTTCCGCCTTGGCAGCTTCTTCTTCTCTTTCTAGCTGCAGCACTTGCAACTCTGTCGATATTTTTGCCATTTCCAACTGGGTTTCGGCTTCTCGGGTGTCCCATTCCTTCTGGGTTTCGGCTTCTCTGGCGGCCCATTCCTTCTGGGTTTCGGCTTCTCTGGCGGCCTCTTCTCTTTGTCTGGCGGCCCTTTCGGCTTCTCTGGCAGCCTTTTCTTTCTGGATTT
Source organism: Hypanus sabinus (assembly GCF_030144855.1). Classification (NCBI taxonomy): domain Eukaryota; kingdom Metazoa; phylum Chordata; class Chondrichthyes; order Myliobatiformes; family Dasyatidae; genus Hypanus; species Hypanus sabinus. The sequence goes on from NC_082723.1 coordinate 3,499,257, forward strand.
CGGCTTTTCTGGCAGCCTTTTCTTTCTGGATTTCGGCTTCTCTGGTGGCCTGTTTCATTTTCAAAACTGCTTCTTGTCTGGCGTAACGCAGTCGCAACTTGGCGGCTTCTGCCTTGGCTCTTGCCTGGGTGGACTTACTTGATGCCGCTCTACTGCCCTTGTCGCTGGGCGCTATCGACTTGATCCCGGATCGAGCTGACATTGCAGCACTTGGAACACCTGATAACGCCTGGGTGGGCTTACTTGATGTCGGTTTACCGCCCTTGTCGCTGGGCGGCGTCGACTTGATCCCGGATCGAGCTGACATTGCAGCACTTGAAACACCTGATAATGCCGCTTTTTCACTGTAACGTTCTCCTTCGCGTGTACTAATAACGCCGAAGTCAACGTCGAGATAAACAAGTCAATGAGACCAGATCACCAGATCGCAGTAAGAATAACCATTTACTGTTCACTCTTCACATTAACATATGGTGAAAACTGTTGATAAAACAATACAAGATTGATACAGTATTTGTTCCTTCCTTAATATCACATTTCAATTGTAAATACTTGTAAAGGTGACTATAACTACATTACACTAAGGTGCAGTATACAGGGAGAGTTTACCTGCTCCATTGACTACTTTAAATACACTTCCATGCAAACTATCCGCGACTCTTTAACTAACGAAAGCATAAACATTATCTACCGTCGTTACTTCTAACAGGATCGGCATTAACATCTTAGTTCAATATATCGATTATCTATTAACTTACAGCGTTGCTCTCACTGTGATTTCTCATGCCTGCAAAACAACTTCTGCTCAGGTGTGCCTCGTTGTGAGCCCCCACCCTCGCGTTAATTTCAAACCGGTACTTTCCCACATGACGCGGCGAAACCGGATGTGACGTCATCGGACGCCGATATATTTTACATGCAATGAATATACTTTAAACACTTCTAATTCTAACTAGAAAATACTATAAAATGAATTACTAAGCGAAAATATTATAAACTAAATAACTGTCGTAAAGCCAGCACAAATATTATGCAAATAATTGAAACCACTGCTAAGTATATATAAGAGAAGGAAATAGCCCCAGTAGTAGGAAAAACTACCAGTTAGTTAATTAAAAATATAAAAAAAATATCAAACTAGATATTAGGTTAAAGGAATAAGTCCTTTTATGTTCTTTTTCTCCGTCGAATGTCCATATAACCATTTAAACAGTCATACTTGAACCATAAATCTTCTTACCAAAAAATGATGATATGCAATAATAAACAAGTCCCCTAATCTTCTTTTAGTAGTCGCTCAATGAAATGTCCAAGTAGCCTTCATAAATCTTCTTTTGGAAATGCTATTATGCAGATAATATGCCAGACAGTTCAATCGGCAGTCGCAGCAGGTACAGTTTAAACAAACGTCAGTGCAACTTTAGGATCACAAAATGTACGAGGAGGAGAAACTTTAATCCTTGTTGGGTTACGCAAGGAAGGAAACAATTTCTTATCATATGCCTGTTTCATTACCAGAGCAAATTTTGATCTTTGTTCCATTACCTCCTTCGAATAATCTTCATTAAAACCGAGCTCAGATGTCTCAAATCTAAAAACTCTGTTTTCTTGCCTGTCGCATTATTTGACCTTTAATCTTAAAATAATGAAAACAAACCAGAACAGCCCTTGGTTTGTGTGGATCTTGAGATCTTGAAGTAAAATTTCTGTGTGCTCTTTCTACAGTAGGCGGCTGTGATAATATAGAGGGAAATAAGGTATGAAAAAGCTTACCAATGTAAGCAGTTAAATCTCCATTTTCAATTCCTTCCTGCAGCCCAACAATTTGTATATTCCTTCGGCGAGACCTAGTTTCAAAGTCTAATGTTATTTAGATATCTTTCCAAACGAGTTTTACTTTATTTTACTTTCAAGCAATTTTTGCTTAATTATCTTCAATTCCTCTTTGTTTGTAGTGACTTGAGCTTCCAGATCCTTAGGTTTTACCAGAAATGACATCATTTCATTACTATTCTTTTGAAATTAGTCTTTAAATGAACTGTGTCCAAGCCATATCTTCAGCCCACAATGGCATTTCATCAGATCCTTCCTTTTGCATCTTTCCTTTCCGGTTGCTTTATCACTAGGTTCAGACAAGTACTTCCCACTCCTCAAGGACACACTGTTCCCCTTCAAGAATCAGCAACTGAAGATATTAAATTCGGTTTAAACTAGGGAGAGAGGGACAAAACTAGGAGCAGTTCAGAAACTGCTGTTACTCCATTCACAGACAGGCGCAGTCTCCAGGAGCTGTTCAAATCTTGATTGACATGATTGCACAATCCATCTGCCAAAACTGCTGGAGCCAAAGCCTCAAAGCTCCACTTCTTCACTGGCCACACTCCACCCCACTCAATATTAAACTCCAGTCCCATTAAAGGTGAATATGCTGTAGAAGAAACTCCTCCCATGCCCAGAACTGGATGTGGTGAGCAGCAGCAATAATTGTAGAGCTCAGCACTGATAGTCACTCTCAAAATAGCTTTAGCAACAGTAATGGACAAATATCCAGCATGCAGCTTATTGAAACTGTCTTCCCTGTGTGAACCCGGTAGAGTGTCACAAGTATAACATGCTGTGAGATTTCACTGCTAACGTAATGGTCTCTCTGTTCTGTTTCACTGCTGAGCTAATGGTTTCTCTGCAGCAGCAATATTTAGCTCATGACTGGAAATAACAGGGTTTTGGAGTGCCTAGCTATCCAAGGAGAGATATATTGTTCTTTCCTGTGAGTCTGGAAGGTAGATTTTCACGGTCTTTTCCCAGGGAGAGTTGAGAAGACTCGAATGGAGAAAGGGCCCTTTTACTTTTTTTTGTTTCCTTTACTAATCCTATAGTCAAAGTAAGAATTAAATAGCTCAATTGTTTAATCGCATATTGTGTACCACTTGTTATTTTTGGGGTACTGATTTGTAACAGGGGACACATCATACAGCATTCACACAAACAAGATTTCTTAGGTTTGGCCAAGCTCAGGGGTTATCACCCCCTATATAACGTTGCTAGCTGAAGCAAGATTTACACAAGGTTAAATGACTTGAGTGAATCGCTCCCAACATTCACAGCAGGTGAACTCTCCCCACTGTGAACTCAATGATGCAAATTTGGTTGATTTTGCTGAAAGAATTACTACTCAAAGTCTCAGCAGCTAATCGGCCTCTCTCCTGTGTGAAATCGCTTGTGTGTCTGTAGATGAGATGACTGAGTTAATCCCTTCCCCCACACTGAGCAGGTAAAAGGCCTCCCCCAGTGTGAACTCGCTGATGAAACTTCAGTTGTGATGAGTAAGTGAATCTCTTCCCACAGTCTGAGCAGGTGAACAGCCATTCACCAGTGTGAACAGACCTGTGCAACTGTAGGCGGGATGATCGAGTGAATCCCTTCCCACAGTCTGAGCAGGTAAACGGCTTCTCCCCAGTGTGAACAGACCTGTGCAACCGTAGGTGGGATGATCGAGTGAATCCCTTCTCACAGACTGAGCAGGTGAATGGCTTCTCCCCAGTGTGAACTCGCTGATGTACCTTCAGCTCAGATGAGCAAGTGAATCCCTTCCCACAGTCTGAGCAGGTGAAAGGCTTCTCCCCAGTGTGAACAGACCTGTGCAACCGTAGGTGGGATAATTGTGTGAATCCCTTCCCACAGACTGAGCAGGTGAACGGCTTCTCCCCAGTGTGAACTCGCTGATGTACCTTCAGTTCAGATGAGCAAGTGAATCCCTTCCCACAGTCTGAGCAGGTGAACGGCCACTCTCCAGTGTGAACTCGATGATGTACATTCAGATGACTGAGTGAATCCCTTTTCACACACTGAGCAGGTGAATGGCCTCTCGCCAGTGTGAACTCGCTGATGAACCTTCAGTTCGGATGAGTAAGTGAATCTCTTCCCACAGTCTGAGCAGATGAACGCCTTTTCCCAGTGTGAACTCGCTGATGTACCCTCAGTTGGGATGAGCAAGGGAATACCTTCCCACAGTCTGAGCAGGTGAAAGGACTCTCCCCAGTGTGAACTCGTTGATGTACCTTCAGTTCAGATGAGCAAGTAAATCCCTTCCCACAGTCTGAGCAGGTGAACGGCCGCATCCCAGTGTGAACTCGCTGATGTACCTTCAGTTTAGATGACTGAGTGAATCCCTTCCCACAGTCTGATCAGGTGAATGGCCTCTCTCCAGTGTGAACTCGCTGATATACCTTCAGTTTAGATGATCGAGTGAATCCCTTCCCACAGTCTGAGCAGGTGAATGGCCTCTCTCCAGTGTGAACTCGCTGATATACCTTCAGTTGGGACGAAGAAGTTAATCCCTTCCCACACACTGAGCAGTTGAATGGCCACTCTCCAGTGTGAACTGACTGGCGTCTCAGTAGGTGACATGATATAGTGAATCCCTTCCCACAGTCTGAGCAGGTGAACGGCCTCTCGCAAGTGTGAACCCTCTGATATTCTTTCAGTTTAGATGAGCAAGTGAATCCCTTCCCACAGTCTGAGCAGGTGAATGGCCTCTCCCCAGTGTGAACTCGCTGGTGTGTCATTCGGTCAGATGATCGAGAGAATCATTCCCCACACATTCAGCAAATGACCAGCCTCTGCCCAGTGTGATCTGACTGGTGTGTCCACAGGTGGGATAACTGACTGAATCTCTTCTCACCCACAGAACAGGTGAATGGCCTTGTCCAGCGTGAACTTGCTAATCTAACTTCAGTTGAAATGACCGAGTGAATTCGTTCCCACTGTCTGAGCAGGTGAACGGTCTCTCCCCAGTGTGAACAGACCTGTGCAGCCGTAGGTGGGATAACTGAGTGAATCCCTTTCCACAGACTGAGCAGGTGAACGGCTTCTGCCCAGTGTGAACTCGCTGATGTACCTTCAGTTCAGATGAGCAAGTGAATCCCTTCCCACAGTCTGAGCAGATGAACGGCCGCTCCCCAGTGTGAACTCGCTGATGTACCTTTAGTTTAGATGACTGAGTGAATCCCTTCCCACACACTGAGCAGGTGAATGGCCTCTCGGCAGTGTGAACTCGCTGATGAACCTTCAGTTGGGATGAGTAAGTGAATCTCTTCCCACAGTCTGAGCAGGTGAACGGCTTCTCCCCAGTGTGAACTCGCTGATGTACCTTCAGTTCAGATGAGCAAGTAAATCCCTTCCCACTGCCTGAGCAGGTGAACGGCCGCTTCCCAGTGTGAACTCGCTGATGTACCTTCAGTTTAGATGACTGAGTGAATCCCTTCCCACAATCTGAGCAGGTGAATGGCCTCTCTCCAGTGTGAACAGACCGGTGCACCTGTAGGTGGGATAATCGAGTGAATCTCTTCCCACAGTCTGAGCAGGTGAATGGCCTTTCTCCAGTGTGAACTCGCTGATGTACCTTCAGTTGGGACGAAGAAGTGAATCCCTTCCCACACACTGAGCAGGTGAATGGCCTCTCTCCAGTGTGAACTGACTGGTATGCCATTTGGTCAGATGACCGAGTGAATCCTTCCCCACACATTCAGCAAATGACCAGCTTCTGCCCAGTGTGATCTGACTTCTGTGTCCACAGGTGGGATAACTGACATAATCCCTTCTCACACTGACAACAGGCGAATGGCCTTGTCCAGCGTGAACTTGCTGATCTACATTCAGTTGAAATGACCGAGTGAATCCGTTCCCACTGTCTGAGCAGGTGAATGCGTCCCTTTCCCCCCCCCCCCCGTGTAAAATGACAGGTACGTCATTTGGTCTGATGATCGAGTGCATCCCTTGCTCCTCTTCTTAAATATCTGGGCAGAGACAGCAAAACTGGCGTGTTGTGTTCGAGATTTCCAGAGAAAAATTCCTTGTCATATGTAACCTGTAAAAAGATTTACAAAATCGATCAATGGGTGTGGGACAACATTTCAGATGAGATCACTTGAGTCGGCAAGGTGTGAGTTGACATCACACTGTTACAGTGAAGTTCAACCCAAGTTGGAGAGAGAAATCATCTTCTAACTGGGCACAATGCTAGCCAATCAAACTCTCTGATGCTCTTCCTGTCTCTATAACATAGGGGCAGTTCTGCCATCTCCAACCGGTGATCTGGCTCAGTTGTCTCTCTGCATTGGTTTTATTCCCTGTTTCCAATGAGCTGCATGGGTGCTTGGTCCCACTGGAGATGAAACACTCTCTACTCCACTCTCTGTGTAACAAAACTTACCCATGACATCCCCTCGGTATCTACTTCAAAGCACTTTAAAACTATGCCCCCTTGTGCTAGTCAGTTCAGCCCTGGGAAAGAAACCTCTGACTATCCACAGGATCAATGCCCCTCATCATCTTATCCACCAAAAAAAAGGCTCTAAACATACACAAGAAAATTATACATTGCTTTGAGGATTTATTAGAAGTCTACAAAACTATGAGGAAAACGATAGGTTAAATGCCAGCAGCTCTTTCCACTGAGGTAGGGTGGGATGACAACCAGAGCTCGTGGGTAAGTGAGGAAGGTGAAAATTTAACGACAGCATGTGTGAAATGAGATGACAGCACAAGTGATGAATGTGAGCTCGGTTTCGCCATTTAAAAGAAGTTTGAATGGGAGCCTGGATGGTAGGGGTATCGAGGGTGATGGGCCGGTGCAGGTATAGACGCATCAGACAGCTTAAATGTTTTTTTTTTTTTTGCATTGACTATATGGGCCAAATAGCCTGTTTCTGTGTTGAACTTCTCCATGTTCCTATGATGGAGAAGCTGGTCTAACTTGCTTCGAAGGGAAAACAAGTAGGAGTGACAATGGAACAGCAATGGCTGGAGTTTCTGGGAGTTTCTGGGAGCTTAAATGAGAAGCCAAACAGAGGGCAACCAAAAGAGCAAAAACTATTGGGAAGCTTTTAGGCACCAAAAGAAGACGACAAAATAAAGTCAGATGAGCTCAGGAATTGGAATGATGATTAATGAGTCAGTCGTTAATGAGTCTTGGCAGCACCCAACAGTCTGAGGCATTTAGAGGGACAAAATATCCCGGGCCTCAATATCGCTCGAGAACCAAGGTTCCCTGCACCAGTTACCTTTCAACTTTTATTTTGACAGGCACATACAAACTCCACACCCTCAAAATTTCACTTCTGAAGGCCTCCCACTTACCAAGTACTCCTTTGCCAGAAAACAGCCTGTCCTAAACCACACTTGTCCGATCCTTTCTGATACCATCAAAATTGACCTTTCTCCAATTTAGAATCTCAACCCATAGTCCAGACCTCTTTTTCCATATTTACTTTCAATTTCATGGCATTATGATCACTAACTTTTGTCACTATCCGTGGATCATTTCCTTACAGCTTACGGCACACTTATACATCCGAAATTCTAGGTACTGATTAAGGGCACATTTGACAAACTCTACCCCTTCTATTCCTTTTACTGTATGGGAGTCCCAGTCAATATATGGAAAGTTAAAATGACTTACTAAAACCTTTGTTTCTTCGCATGGTCTGCGATCTCTCTACAAATTTGTTCCTCTATATAGCTCAGACTGTTGGGTGCAACCAAGTCCCAATAATGGCTAGAATATCATAAATCCCTGTCCTCAGCTCATGTGGAGTCTGGACAGAAGGAATGGAGACAGGTTAACCCCTACTGACATCAATGGATCTGGGGTTGAGAGGGTGAACAACTTTTAAGTTCCATGGCACAAACATCACCAAGGATCTCACATGGTCTGCATACACTGGCTGTGTTGTGAAAAAAAAGCACAGCGCCTCTTTCACCTCAGATGGTTGAAGAAGTTTGGGATGGGGACCCAAATCCTAAGGACTTTGTACAGAAACACAATTGAGAGCATCCTGACTGGCTGCTTCACTGCCTGGTATGGGAACTGTACTTTCCTGAATTGCATGAACCTTTACTGTAAAGGGAAGAATGGATTAATTTAAATACCAGCAAATTCTAGAAGCAAACATCACACTGTCTGTATAGTGGAAAGTGAGAATTCCCAGTTGTCTGTGTTCGAAGGTGTGTTAAAAGTTAGCCAGGAGATAAGAGGTGGTGAGGTGAATATTATTATTGAAGGGAAAGGGAAAAGTGTAGTTCCTAAATTGAATGAATAAAAGTTAAAGTCTGGATCGATGTCAGAAGAAGCAATCAGGCTACGGAGACAAAGGCTTGGTGCCTGCGAATCAATTACAGGTTGAGTTGGAATGTAAAGGTGCCCCACACGCTATTGTTATTCAAGAGTGTGGTGTGAAAAAAGCAGAATTCGAAATGCTGTTTGAACAAAGAGGAATCGTTTGCAGATCTTAAATTGAGAACTAATAGCATGAAGGGTCCTGAAGAGAAAACTAGCAACTTGCTTAAAATTAAAGAACTGTGAGGAAATTCGGAAAATGGTCTAAGTTTGGAACACATTGTTGATAAAATAACTCCTCTGAAAGGAACCTATGAAAACCTATTCCACACTGGTGCACAAGCTCACCACGTGGGAGTTAACTGGAAATGGGGCGAGGGTCGACGGGATGCCATTTTAAATAGCAGGATACAGTTTTAAGGGATTTCTTCAAAGCATGTGAATTATAAAGACAGCCCCCACGGAAGGTTGACTGTTAAGTTTCAAAAGTACAATACAGATGAGTATTTGCATGAACTTTTGTAGTATGCATGTAAGATAAGATCACAACTCTGTAGTTTTTGTTTGCTGGAGAAAAGGAAAATAAAAATAGGTAGTTATTAAATTGGAGTCTGATGCTACAAGACTTTAGTAAGGTACAAGATGTTAAGATATTAAAGGAAATGACCATGTAATCGTTAACTGTTTAGATGCTGAATTGAATGTATGACTGTATTACTGTAGTGTTAAAAAAAAACTCTTTTGTACTGTGTTAGATTCTGAAATCCTGTAGGACTCTGTATTAATTCATTTTTACCGAGAGTAAAAAAGCATTGAAGGAAGGGGGTGTTACGAATGTGCCACAACTCTGCTTGGTACCGTTACGTAACCCATAACTGGATAACTTACCAGCAAAGATAGAGAGGTCCATTGAAGTCTGATGTCACTATTTTCACACGTTTTTATTTATAAAGGGGCACAAAAGTAAGGTTAATACAAACACACAGATAATGCACGTCATCAATACTCAATCTAAAGCGCTGGTATAGTAATAATCATCAATAAGAAGTGAATGCTGTTGTCTAGGGGTTAATATATTGTCCGTTGGAAATATAAAAGTCACTCAGAAGTGTGCAGGCTTCAGCCTTTTGGGAATCGCTGGGTTTCACGTGGGGCGACCGAGAGAGACAGATTGGGGAGAAGAGGAAAAACTTGCCGGGTCTTTATGAAGCTTCCGTGGAATCAGGGCAGCGTTTGTTCCCTCTCCCCGATGTTAGATAAAAGCGGTTTTCCGTGATTCCAGCCACAAATTCCAATCCCGGAATCTAACGCACGTGGCTTCCTTCAGAATGGCTTCCCGCTGCTACGGGATCACTCTCGTGCCTTCTTGGTGCGTCTGAAGGGGCTGTCCCACTTAGACCCTCCTTTATACTTCCTCACGGGGTCGCAGGTGTCAATCAGGTTGGGATGATGCAATCTCTCTCCCAACCAGCCCAAGTTGCCCGAGGGCTTTTCACATGGTCTCCATGACACAATAGTCGCTGTCGCCTTATTTTGCATCCCGGGTGGAACGTGCTATTCGGCACATATCTCTCTCTCCCACTTCCTGAGTCCAGTCAGCACGTCTCGCTCTCTCCCACTTCCTGAGTCTATTCAGCACGTCTCTCTCTCCCGCTTCCTGAGTCTATTCAGCACGTCTCTCTCTCTCCCACTTCCTGTCTAGTCAGCACGTCTCTCTCTCCCGCTTCCTGAGTCTATTCAGCACGTCTCTCTCTCTCCCACTTCCTGAGTCTATTCAGCACGTCTCTCTCTCTCTCTCTTCCTGAGTCTATTCAGCACGTCTCTCTCTCTCCCACTTCCTGAGTCTAGTCAGCACGTCTCGCTCTCTCCCACTTCCTGAGTCTAGTCAGCACGTCTCGCTCTCTCCCACCTCCTGAGTCTATTCAGCACCTCTTTCGCTCCCACTTCCTGAGTCTATTCGGCACGTCTCTCTCTCTCTCCCACTTCCTGAGTCTATTCAGCACCTCTCTCTCTCTCTCTTCCTGAGTCTATTCAGCACGTCTCTCTCTCTCCCACTTCCTGAGTCTAGTCAGCACGTCTCGCTCTCTCCCACTTCCTGAGTCTAGTCAGCACGTCTCGCTCTCTCCCACCTCCTGAGTCTATTCAGCACCTCTTTCGCTCCCACTTCCTGAGTCTATTCGGCACGTCTCTCTCTCTCTCCCACTTCCTGAGTCTATTCAGCACGTCTCTCTCTCTACCACTTCCTGTCTATTCAGCACGTCTCTCTCTCTTCCACTTCCTGTCTAGTCAGCACGTCTCTCTCTCCCGCTTCCTGAGTCTATTCAGCACGTCTCTCTCTCTCCCACTTCCTGTCTAGTCAGCACGTCTCTCTCTCCCGCTTCCTGAGTCTATTCAGCACGTCTCTCTCTCTCCCACTTCCTGAGTCTATTCAGCACGTCTCTCTCTCTCTCTTCCTGAGTCTATTCAGCACGTCTCTCTCTCTCCCACTTCCTGAGTCTAGTCAGCACGTCTCGCTCTCTCCCACTTCCTGAGTCTAGTCAGCACGTCTCGCTCTCTCCCACCTCCTGAGTCTATTCAGCACCTCTTTCGCTCCCACTTCCTGAGTCTATTCGGCACGTCTCTCTCTCTCTCCCACTTCCTGAGTCTATTCAGCACCTCTCTCTCTCTCTCTTCCTGAGTCTATTCAGCACGTCTCTCTCTCTCCCACTTCCTGAGTCTAGTCAGCACGTCTCGCTCTCTCCCACTTCCTGAGTCTAGTCAGCACGTCTCGCTCTCTCCCACCTCCTGAGTCTATTCAGCACCTCTTTCGCTCCCACTTCCTGAGTCTATTCGGCACGTCTCTCTCTCTCTCCCACTTCCTGAGTCTATTCAGCACGTCTCTCTCTCTACCACTTCCTGTCTATTCAGCACGTCTCTCTCTCTCCCACCCTGTCTATTCAGCACGTCTCTCTCTCTCCCACTTCCTGAGTCTATTCAGCACGTCTATCTCTCTCTCTCTTCCTGTCTATTCAGCACGTCTCTCTCTCCCATTTCCTGAGTCTATTGAGCACGTCTCGCTCTCTCCCACTTCCTGAGTCTATTCAGCACGTCTCTCTCTCTCCCTGAGTCTATTCAGCACGTCTCGCTCTCTCCCATTTCCTAAGTCTATTCAGCACGTCTCTCTCTCTCTCCCACTTCCTGAGTCTATTCAGCATGTCTCTCTCTCCCACTTCCTGAGTCTATTCAGCACGTCTCTCTCTCTCCCACTTCCTGTGTCTATTCAGCACGTCTCTCTCTCTCCCACTTCCTGGGTCTACTGAACCCCTCCCCCCTCTACGGGTGCTCTTACGATTCTCACACAGAAGGGGGCTGGGACCATAACAACTCCCCTCTTAAAACGTTTTTACCAGCGGTCAAAACGGAGTGGTACACAGTCTTACAGGATTTTTGAATCTAACACAATACACAAGTTTTTCTTTTCATAGTGTACTACCATTATACATTCATGTCAGTATCTAAATAGTTAACGATTACAGTGTCCCTTTCTTTAATATCTTAACATCGCGTAAAGTCTTGTAGCATCAGACTTCAATTCAATAACCACCTACTTATTTTTTTCCTTCAGCTACAAAATGAAGGAGGTGTGGCCTTAGCTTAGGTGCATTTACAAAAGTTTATGCGAATACTAATCGTTTCAGTCGTTTTACTTAACCGGCAGGTCTCCAAAGGGGCGGTCTTTATTATTCACAGTCTTTGGCGCAAACCCGTTCAACCTGCTTTGCTGTTTAACAATGGCATCCCCATTAACCGTCGCCTCTTTTTCGGTGAGCCCCCCCGTGGGGAACTTGAGTAATTTTTCGTGGTGAACTCCCCCCATCCCGCCTCGTTCATCAGGGTTATTTTAGCAACACCATGCCCCAAACTTAGATCATTTCAACCCAATTCTTTGATTTTACCCAGGTGGCTGGCCCTTTTGTCAGTACCCTTCAGGGTATTGGTGTTTGATTCGAACTCTTTGCTCAAGTAGCATTTCGAAGGCGGCCTCTTCACACCCCATCCTGGCATAACAATAGAGTGGGGGGCCCCGCTATCCCCCGGCTCTCTCTGTGAGCAACCTGCCAGGTTTAAGAATTCTTCCTTCGATTTGGAAGCTACAGACTTTCCGTTTCCTTCAATAACAATCCTCATCCCCCCATTCTGAAATTCTGCATTAACTTTGAACCCACCTTCGAGTACAAACACCGGAGAACTCACACTTCCCCCGGTTAACCCTTTTCCCACTGAACCAAGTCTATCTGACCCACAAGGACGGCCGCCCCGTTCCACTGAATCAGATACCTCAGACTTCTTCTCAGCTCCGTTACGAGGTTCAGCACCACGAGCATCCCCATCTTGGACACACTCAAACGGGACATTGGCCCCTTCCAGGCTTTCAACACCTGTACCTTTTTCAAATTCTAACTTCCCCCGATCCTCCCAGTTACTCTCTGGGGAGCTCCCACCCGAGGAAGGCGCAACCCTGCAAGCTGAAACAACCTCCTCGGCCTTTTCAGCAGACTTCCTCGAGGCAAGGGTACCCTTTCCATCTAGGACTGCCCTCACCTCATTATCGGGAACACCTTTAGAACTCTCAAGTTCTTCAAACAATTCTGCCAAACCAGACAGATCATCCATGTCCAACTCTGGACCATTTAACAGCTTTATCTGTTTCTCATCTTTATTTCCTAACTTTAGGACCTTTCTCTTCGCTAAGGGCAGATCTATCTCCTCCCATTTACCCCCTTTCACTTTACTACACTTTGTCTTACCACACTCTAAACCCTCATGGCACAGGGTCAGCGAAGCCGTCTCGGCCAAATCAAAACTGGCCAGATTTAATGTGCTCTCGTTCTCAGCTGCCTCTCTCGACATGCTGCGAGTGACCGCGCCTGCGAGATAGTCCTTGGGCGCTAGGGGCGGGGCCACCACGCTCGCCGGTCGGCAGCATTTCTGACCAAACCTTACCCCCTGCTAAGTCGTTCTCCAGCAGAATGTCCACGTCAGCTCTCGGGAATTCTGACGGGACTCCTATTTCAACTGATCCATACACCAGCTCACAATCCAGAATGACTTTATGTAAGGACACCATTTCTATCCTTTTATTTATTCCTTCCACCTTTACCATGCCCGTTTTCTGACCAAATTCTAGTAACTTACTGCTGATCAGAGACAGGTCAGCCCCTGTGTCTCTCCAGATTCGTACGGGAACTGGTGTGTCTCCCTCCATCACAGACACTGTTCCATGTGACAGAAAACTCTCAGAGCCTTCTCGTACTCTGTCTACCCCCCGGATCTCTAGTCGATTTACTGATTACCACGGCACACCCTATAGGGACTGCGGCTTTCCCTCTTCCTATCTCTTTCCTTGGAGCAAAGCATCGAGATGCAATATGCCCCTCCTTTCCACAATTAAAACAGGTCAAACCCGGAAACCTCTGTCTGTCTTGCCTTTCCGCTAGCTCCCGGTGGGACCTCTGCCTCACTCGTCGGACTTTCTCGATCGTTCCCACGGTCTCTCTGGGGACCTTTATTCAAGGGAGTCTTTGTCTTGTGGGTTAGGACATATTCGTCCGCAAACCTAGCAAATTCTGAAATGGACTTATCCGGCTTCTCATTCAAATACATCCCGATCTCCTCCGGAACACAACTTTTAAATTCCTCAATCAAAAGTAACTCCCTGAGACGCCCATAATCCTCGTCCACTCCTTCCGCGGTGCACCAACGGTCCAAGAGCACCCGCTTCTCATGGGCTAGCTCGGTATATGTTTGATTCCACCACTTTCTTAAATTTCTTAACTTTTGTCCATAGGCCTCAGGTAACAATTCGTAACTCTGGAGAATGGCGTCCTTTACTTCAGCATAATTCTCCGCATCTCCCTCCTCCAGGGACAACGCTACATACGCTCGTTGGGCCTTCCGCGTTAACACACTTTGTAATAACGCCACCCACTGCTCTTGTGGCCAGTTCTGATTTACTGCCACCTTTTCAAAAAGCAAGAAATAACTATCGACATTTGTCTCCTCAAACGGGGGCACCAATCTCAACTCCCTACTAACATTAAACCTTGATCTCTTTGCTCGTTCCTCATCTTCTCAATTTCCCAGTCATGTTGCCTCTGTTTCTCTTTCTCGGCCCGTTCCTTCTCTTTCTCTGCCCGTTCTTTCTCTTTCTCGACTGCTTCTAGCTCCTTTAGCTGAATTTCATGCCGTCTTTGCCTCTCAGCCGCTTCCAGCTCTTTTAACTTAATTTCCTGTTCCAACCTTAATTTCTCCACCTCTAAATGAACCATCCCACTTGATGGTACCTTTTCAGGGATATCGTCCAATACCTCAGCTTCAAACACATTCTTCCCAATGTAATACTGAGTTATGGCCCTTCGCAACTCCCACTTTGTCATGGACGACCTCACTTCTGCGAGGTTCAACCCCTTCGCCAAATTTAACAAGTCTGATCTGGTGGCCACCTCTAGCGCCCCTACAGTCGGGTTTTTCATAAATTCACCCACGTCCATCTTTGCTGGTTTCCCGCCGGGCTACCAGTTTCAAGTTTTGGACTTACAAGCCCGATTCACTGGCCTCCCAATTTGGTGTCAAATCCCGAGACGAGAAACCCAAGTTGTTACGTATCCCGTAACTGGATAACTTACCAGCAAAGATAGAGAGGTCCGTTGACGTCTGATGTCACTATTTTCAAAAGTTTTTATTTATAAAGGGGCACAAAAGTAAGGTTAATGCAAACATTCAGATAATGCACGTCATCAATACTCAATCTAAAGCGCGAGTATAGTAATAATCATCAATAAGAAGAGAAGTGAGTGCTGTTGTCTAGGGGTTAATATATTGTACGTTGGAAATATAAAAGTCACTCAGAAGTGTGCAGGCTTCAGCCTTTTGGGAATCGCTGGGTTTCACGTGGGGCGACCGAGCGAGACAGATTGGGGAGAAGAGGAAAAACTTGCCGGGTGTTTATGAAGCTTCCGTAGAATCAGGGCAGCGTTGGTTCCCTCTCCCCGATGTTAGTTAAAAGCGGTTTTCTGTGATTCCAGCCACAAATTCCAATCCCGGAATCTAACGTATGTGGCTTCCTTCAGAATGGCTTCCCGCTGCTGCGGGAACAGTCTCGTGTCTTCTTGGTGCGTCTGAAGGGGCTGTCCCCCCGAGACTCTCCTTTATACTTCCTCACGTGGTCGCAGGTGTCAATCAGGTTGGGATGATGGAATCTCTCTCTCAACCAGCCCACGTTGCTAGAGGGCTTTTCACGTGGTCTCCATGAGACAATAGTCGCTGTCGCCTTATTTTGCATCCCGGGTGGAACGTGCTATTCGGTACATATCTCTCTCTCCCACTTCCTGAGTCTAGTCAGCACGTCTCGCTCTCTCCCACTTCCTGCGTCTACTGACCCTGTAACGTTCTCCTTCGCGTGTCACGAACGCCGAATTTAACGTCGAGATAAACCAGTTAATAAGAACCAGATCGCAGTAAGATTAACCATTTACTGTTCACTCTTCACATTAACATATGGTGAAAACTGTTGATAAAACAATACAAGATTGATACAGTATTTGTTCCTTCCTTAATATCACATTTCAAGTGTAAATACTTGCAAAGGTGACTATAACTACATTACACTAAGGTGCAGTATACAGGGAGAGTTTACCTGCTCCATTGACTACTTTAAATACACTTCCATGCAAACTATCCGCGACTCTTTAACTAACGAAAGCATAAACATTATCTACCTTCGTTCCTTCTAACAGGATCGGCATTAACATCTTAGTTCAACATATCGATTATCTATTAACTTACAGCGTTGCTCTCACTGTGATTTCTCATGCCTGCAAAACAACTTCTGCTCAGGTGTGCCTCTTGGTAAGCCCCCACCCTCACGCTAATTTCAAACCGGTATTTTCCCACAATACGCGGCGAAACCGGATGTGACGTCATCGCACGCCGATATATTTTACATGCAATGAATATACTTTAAACACTTCTAATTCTAACTAGAAAATACTATCGAATGAATTACTAAGCGGAAATTTTATAAACTAAATAACTGTCGTAAAGACAGCACACTCCCCGCTTGACCTTCGTAAGGTCACAATGAGCAGAGTACAAAACTTAGTCTCTTAATCAGTCATTGGGTAGAAGTAGAATAACTTCTGTAACTGGCCCTTGGTAAATTTTCACATCGCCTTGGTCGGTAGTCTTCAATTCGATCTTCCTGACATGTCCATCCCAGCTAGGGAATGTAGCAGTGATTCTGGCCGTTGGCCAGCTGTTGCGGGCGATTTGCTTGTCCCTGAGCAGGACTAAGTCTCCAACTTGAAGATTCCTGTGGGGTTCTGTCCACTTTTGTCTCTGTTGCAACAAAGGTAGATATTTTTGTCTCCAGCGAGGCCAGAACTGATTTGCCAGAGCCTGGACTTGTCTCCATTGCTTTGTGTACAAATCCTTGTCTGAGAAGTCTCCTGGTGGAGGAGGTGCTCCTGCCTTCTGTGTAAGGAGCATTGATGGCGAAAGGATGAAGGGGTTTTCTGGGTCAGAAGACACAGGTAGGAATGATTGTGCGTTTATAATGGCTGTGACCTCTGCCATTGGGGTGCACAGTACCTCGTGGGCCAATCGGGTGTGTTGCTGCATCTCAGGTTTCCTTTTCCGGGTTTTCCGTAAGGACGTGAACCGTTTGACTGCCTGCTCTTTGTTATCTGGTGAGCGCTGGGTGGTTCTCTGAAAGACAATGGGGCAACCCCATTATTTGCTTCATCTCTGAAGACCTTGGTGTCTTTGGGTTTTAAAGAAATGGTATCTTGAGCTGATTGTGCAAGTTTGTTTCCGTGCTCGGTTTGAACGAAAACTGACTGACCTAGCGTCTCGTCAGTTACTTTACGCTTGGTAATGTCTTGTTGTGCTTCTTTAGGGTACACCTTAGTGAGGCAGATCTTGGAACAAGAACGGCTTGACTGAGTTTGACCGCAAACTTCTGTACAGTTCGAGCTGACGATTGTTGTCCTGGAGTGAACCTCTCCCTCCCCGCCGTCCTGTTGTGGGGGTAAAGGAGCGTTGTCGGTTCTTTCATTCTTGACTTCATCACGGAGCCGCGAGGGTAAATTTCCTTCCTCGTATGGATGTGATGCAATCGTGACTCTCTGAGGTTCCTCGTAGCTGGGGAAGTTATCGAATACGTATGGAGAGGGGAGACGAGCCTGCCTGTCTATTTGAGATTGTACATAGTCGCTTGTGCGTTCCAGTCTGGTCCTTTCTAAAGTAGATCTTACTGCGGTCAGATCACGCGACCCTTCAGCTTCTTCTATGTACTTTGCTTCCGCCATGGCAGCTTCTTCTTCTCTTTCTAACTGCAGCACTTGCAACTCTGTCGACATTTTTGCCATTTCCAACTGGGTTTCGGCTTCTCTGGCGGCCCTTTCGGCTTCTCTGGCAGCCTTTTCTTTCTGGATTTCCGCTTCTCTGATGGCCTGTTCTTTCTGGATTTCGGCTTCTCTGGCAGCCCTTTCTTTCTGGATTTCGGCTTCTCTGGCAGCCTTTTCTTTCTGGATTTCGGCTTCTCTGGTGGCCAGTTTCATTTTCAAAACTGCTTCTTGTCTGGCGTAACGCAGTCGCACCTTGGCGGCTTCTGCCTTGGCTCTTGCCTGGGTGGGCTTACTTGATGCCGCTCTACTGCCCTTGTCACTGGACGGCGTCGACTTGATGCTGGATCGAGCTGACATTGCAGCACTTGAAACACCTGATAATGCCGCTTTTTCACTGTAACGTTCTCCTTCGCGTGTCACGAACGCCGAATTTAACGTCGAGATAAACCAGTTAATAAGAACCAGATCGCAGTAAGATTAACCATTTACTGTTCACTCTTCACATTAACATATGGTGATAACTGTTGATAAAACAATACAAGATTGATACAGTATTTGTTCCTTCCTTAATATCACATTTCAAGTGTAAATACTTGCAAAGGTGACTATAACTACATTACACTAAGGTGCAGTATACAGGGAGAGTTAACCTGCTCCATTGACTACTTTAAATACACTTCCATGCAAACTATCCGCGACTCTTTAACTAACGAAAGCATAAACATTATCCACCGTAGTTACTTCTAACAGGATCGGCATTAACATCTTAGTTCAACATATCGATTATCTATTAACTTACAGCGTTGCTCTCACTGTGATTTCTCATGCCTGCAAAACAACTTCTGCTCAGGGGTGCCTCGTGGAAAGCCCCCACCCTCGCGCTAATTTCAAACCGGTATTTTCCCACAAGACGCGGCGAAAACGGATGTGACGTCATCACATGCCGATATATTTTACATGCAATGAATATACTTTAAACACTTCTAATTCTAACTAGAAAATACTATCGAATGAATTACTAAGCGGAAATATTATAAACTAAATAACTGTTGTAAAGACAGCACAGACCCCCCCCCCCCCCCCAACGGGTGCTCGTGCAATTCTCACAAAGGAGGGGCCTGGGATCATAACAGTACAAAGTACAAAGTACAAAATCCAATACTAGCCCCCATCCTTTTTAAGAATCGCAAGATCGCTATTAATTCAGGTCTGAGACCCAGGAAATGAGAGAGAGAGACGTCCAAAATACATAAGGCTTGGAATGTGTCCTGGCCTCAGCGAAACAGAGCCACTGAAAACGGCCATTGTCAATTGGAGACAGAATTGTGTATTGAGTACTGTACTATTCATTGAAGCCCTCACGGGGTGACCAGAGTGGGCTGGTTGAGGGATTGCATCATCCCAACCTGATTGACATCTGAGACCCCGTGAGTAAGGATAAAAGAGGGTCTGGGGAACAACCCCTTTAGACGCACCAGGAGAAACGTATGAGACCGGTGGGGACTTGTGTGTGTGTGTGTGTGTGTGTCCATCCTTGCCTGGAACATTGTGGCATAGTGGAACAAGCCAATGGTACTTTGAAAGATAGGTTGGCAAAACTTACACAGGAAACTAGTACTACTTGTTGATGTAACCAGAATGAGAGTGCACCCTATCAAGTGGGAAATAGCAACTGTACCGAGAATCAAACTTATGATACCCCTGAACCACTAAATGGAACTTATTGGGGTTGTGGAAATTTTGCCGATCCCTTGGTGCCAGGAGAAAGAACAGGGCAGCGGCATGAAACCTCACCCTACAAGACGGGTTCTCGAGGGGGACGAGGGTCGGAGTGGTTGTTGCTACTTGGCCGACCTTGTGCCACACTTGAGGATCCTGACTCAGCCTCAGGACCATCCACTGGAATAGGCAACGAAGGGGTATAACGGAATCTGAGAGATTATGGATGATTGCCTCTCCCTCCTATGGGGTAAGCCAGAAATTCCAGGGAAATAATTAATTTAACAGCCGCTCTAGAAGAATTGGCCAATAATACAGCTGGAGCAATGACTGACACTCAAGCACAGGTAACTGAGATGATTGCAATTCGCCAAACAGTGCGACAGAATCGGATGGCCCAAGACTTTATATTAGCAGAAAAAGGAGGGACCTGTGCCATCATAGGTAAGGAATGCTGTACTTATATCCCTGACGAATCTTCCAATATTACTGACTTGTCTAAACACATAACCCAAGAGATTCTGAAAATTCAAGATGTTGGCAGTAAGCTACACAATGTTGCGACCAGTAAGGCTTGGGAGGGTGGTCCTGACCCTTCAATATATTCGGGGACTTCTGGAGGTAGTTTTTGCATTTTTGAAGTCTGATTCCATTAATTTTGATTATTGTCTGTATCCTACGGTGCCTCAGGCCATGTTTTCTATCATGTTGTAGAAGCAACAATCTGTTCAGAAAGGTTATCGTGCAATAATAAAAAGGAGGAATGATGAAGTTTTCAGGGTATTGGGAGATGTAAGAAATGATTCTTGGACTCTTGTAAATAACGGGTTAAAATTAAGTGCAAACTTAAGTGTGCTCTGTTCTGGATAGTGTGCAAATTTCTGTTTCGTCCTTCACTGACAAATCTGCTTGCAGCTTGTTTAGATTAACGACTCAGAGATGTCTCTTGGGAACGTGATGTGGAGTCGAGTTCTCATGGGACACAAAAAGAACTGAGTTCCCTCCTTTCGCTGACGAAGGAGAATAACTGTTAAGGATTGGACAGAACATTCATTTTTAATTAAAATCCTGATTTAGTGTACTCTGTCATCTTAGAAATTAAGTTTTGTTCCGTCAGACTTGCTGGGAGTACCGATTGGACTAAAGTGCTCTTTGTTTCCTAGTTCTATAAACTGTAACGCTTCAGCATGTTACACAGAGGTTCGTCACGAGCCACCAGAGGGAGAGGAATTCTGTCTCTCCGATCCTTGGCTCCGAGCTTCTCACCGGCTGAGTTTGAACAAATAAACTGGTCATAAGGATAGAGTAAAGAACTGCTTGTGGTGTGGTTATTGTTCCGGCGAATTTAAGTTTACACCATAAAAAGTATCTCATCCGGATACATCACACCTTTGTGTGGCTACTCTCTTCTTTTGAATTCAAGAAACAGCAGAGAACTGTGGACTTCGGTGAGCACATCATGGAAAGAAGCCTCCCCTCCATGGACTCGCTCTATACTTCCTGCTGCCTCAGTAAATCAGGCAACATAATGAAAGATACGCAGAACCCGGACCATACATTCTCAATTCTCAACCACCCATCGGGTCGAAGATAAATGAAAACATAAAAACAGAAAACGTACCACCAGGCCTAGGGACATTTTCCATTCTGCTGTTATAAGCAAACTGAATGTTCCTCAGAATTAGAAGACGGACTCTTGTCTTCACAACGTGATTTTTTCTCTGTGACCATAATGCTTTGTTACACTCTGTTAATTTTTACCATCATCTACTGTTGTAATGTGTTGATCTGAGAGGATGGCATGCAAGACAAGTTTTTCACTGAACCTCGGTACATGACAATAACCTACGATTCCCCCACTTTAACTGTGTGGAAATATCAGACAGACTGAGCTTCTCCTCTGGAACTTCTGGAGGGAGATTTCACTGAAGTGTACAAATGTTTGAGAAGCCCGGGAAAACAGAGCAGGCTTCCATCTTGCATTAATCGGGTTGTAAGGTCGCTAGGTGCTTTTTAGACTTATTCTATTAATCCAGTTCAGGTATGGGGGAGACAGTCAGAGCAGTGGCGTGCTCCGTATGCAGTATGTGGGAAGTCAGGGTCAACACAGTTGTCCCTGATGACCACACCTGCAATAGGTGCGTCCAGCTGCAGCTCCTATCAGACCGAGTTAGGGACTTGGAGCTGGAGCTGGATGAACTACGGATCATTCGGGAGGCAGAGGCAGAGATAGATAGTTGTCAGGAGGTAGTCACACCAAAAAACCAAGAAGTAGGCAGATGGGTGACGGTCCAGAGAGTCAGGGGGAGCAGGCAGAGAGAGCAGAGCACCTCTGCGGCCATTCCCATTTACAATAAGTATACCGTACTGGATACTGTTGATGGGGATGGCCGCAGGAATGAGTTGTAGTGGTCCTGCCTCTGGCACAGAGGTTGAACCCACAACTAGAAAGGGGTGGAGGGAAGAGAAGAGAGCGATAGTTTTAGGGGATTCTATAGTTAGAGGGGCAGATAGGAGATTTTATGGGGCAGATCGGGAGTCTCGGATGGTATGTTGCCTCCCTGGTGCCAGGGTCCGGGACATCTCAGATCGGGTGCAGGCTATTCTTGAGAATGAGGGCATGAAGCCAGATGTAGTTGTCCATGTAGGGACCAACGATGTAGGTAAGGTGAGTGAGGGGGTCCTGCTTAGAGATTTCAGGGAGTTGGGAGTGAAGCTGAAAGGCAGGACCTCCAGGGTGACAATCTCTGGATGGCTACCTGTGCCACGTGCGTGTGAGGTGAAGAATAGAATGATTATGCACATTAATACGAGGCTGAGAGCATGGTGCAGGAAGGAAGGGTTCAGGTTTTTGGATAATTGGTCTTTGTTCCAGGGACATTGGGATCTGTTTCGAAGGGACGGTCTACATCTGAACCGGAGGGGTACTAACATTCTTGCAGGAGTGTTTGCGTACTGCGCGCATGCGGAGTTGTCCAAGACAGTGGCAAGCTTGACGCCTTCGCATTTGATCGGTGCTTCAAGCGACAGCGAAATTTTAAACGCAGGGCATTATGGGTACACGAGGCCATTTAAGGTTTCTGAAGCACCAGTTTCCTGCCCATACCTCAGTTTGTTTTATGTGTAGAAAAATCAACAGGTTTTTTTTTTTAACTCAGAAAGCGGCTCCCATAAGCGATACACTCAATATCAACAGGCATTTCGTTTCTTTATTGCCAAAGTACAATCCTTTTACAAATGCGGATATGAAACACAAGAGATTCTGCACTTGCTGGAAAACAGCGACGCGCACACACACAATGCTGAAGGAGCTCTGCAGTTCAGGCGGCAACTAGACAGAGGAGTACACCGTCCAGACATGTTGAAGGGTCTCGGCCTAAATGCTGTCCATTTATTCCTCTCCACATTTCCTGCCTGATCTGCTGATTACCTGGAATGTTTTGCAGACATTAACCATTTTGTTTTTCAATTGGCCAGTTTCCAAATATTTCTCATCTTTCATTCATAGCCACACCCTGCTGGACTGGTTCCTCTTCCTCCTCCTCCTTGTAACCTCCAGACCCCATCTCTTTCCGGAGACCTAGAGCCCTGATTGGTGCTGGCAACTCTTTGGGTTCTGACTTTGCTCCACCGAAGATTAACTCGCTGGTCTGCTGTCAGGCTTTAGAGGCGCATTGCAACAACCCAGCTGTCTGAGGCACAGTCCTTTAAAATTAGTGAAAATGACCCAAAATTTGAAAAAAAAAAGTAGGGAAGAGTTTAACCTCCTTAGTCCAGAGCACAGGGGAAGGTCAAATACTCAGCAAGCTCATCTTGTTACTTAGCCTGGGAAAATCATGTAGGAAATTCATGTACAAGACGATGAGAGGCATTGATCGTATCAATATTCAGAGGCTTTTTCCCAGGGCTGAGCTGGCTAACACGAGGGGGCATAGCTTAAGGTGCTTGGAAGTAGCTCAAGGGAGATGTCAGAGGTATATTTTTATACACAGAGAGTGATGGGTGTGTGGAATGCACTGCCAGCGATGGTGGTAGAGACGGGTACAATAGGGTCTTTTAAGAGAATCGTCGGTACATGGAGCTTAGGAAAATAGAGGACTATGCGCTAGGGTAATTCTAGTCAGTTACTAGAGTAGGTTGCATGGTCGGAACAATGTACAGTGAACTGTAATTTGCTGCAGATTTCTATGATTCAACGAAATTCACAGGAACTCTTTTCTCCCAAAGAGTGGTGACAAATTGCAACAAAGAGGTAAACGGCAGAGATAATTTTTAAAATACTGATATGGGACAGAAAAATGGGCAGGGACCAGATGGGCCGAGTGGCCTGTCTAGTGTATATTGTGAGTGTGGTAGAGACACAGGATTTGACACAGAACTGTTTTATCTTTCACGTATCCGCACTATTAAACATCAGTCTAGTTCAAGGCTAACATCAGCAGAACAGACTCCTCCAATGCTCAGTGACCAGGTTTCAGTCCTGGGTGCGATGAGCAGCTGAATGAACTGCCGAATCTGACAGTAACAGTCCCTCATGAACCTGCAGAGGCCCTCAGTCACCGTGATGGTTAAACATTTAACACAGAGTGTGGTGAACTACATATACCTGTCTGGACATGCCCCCTGCTGACTGCTCCTGTGGCTCCTCCCACAGACCCCTGTATAAAGGCGATCAAGGCCTGAGCCCGGCCTTTCAGTCTCCAGGATGTAGTATGGTGGTCACTAACTGCTTGTTCCTTCTTCCAGTCAATTAAAGCCGATATCTCGCCTTACGTCTCAGAGTGAGTTATTGTTGGTGCATCACAGAGCTGATTTGAACTTCCACCCAGACGTGAAGTTGCTGGTGCTGCAGCAGCTGGGATGATCGAGGGAAACTCTTTGCTCACTCCGGACAGAAATGTGGCTTCCACTTATTGTAAACTCAGCGGAGCATCACAAGGTGGGTTAACTGAATGAGTCTCATCGCACACACGGAGCAGGTGAACGGCCGCTTCCCAGTGCGAAGCTGCTGGTGTATCTGCGATGGCTGACTGAATCCCGTCCAAAATGAGAGCCGGAGTATGACGTCACAATGCTGTCAACGTCACGGCATTGTATCCAATCAGATCCCGTACGTGGACACGTGATCGTGCTCTCCTGGTAGCGAGTGGGGCGCTGTCTTTTCCGGCATCTCCGCGTCCACATTCAAGGATCAGTGGCATTCAAACGCTGGTGAACTGACAGATACAGCGGACTATCGTTCTGTTGTGTTTGTGATTACCACACACAGATCTTTTGACATTTCTACACTGTTAAAAGTTTACAGACCACGTCAGTGGGTGAAGGAGAACATTTCAACTCAGGTAATTTTAGTCTCCTTGGTGCCTTCAGAAAAAAGCAGTGTTGCAGCACAAAACAATTTGGAGGAAAAAGATTTAATCTTCTAACTGGATACAGTTCCGGCATCATGGTCAATATCAAAGTCTCTGCTTCCCTCTCTGTGTCAAAATGGATCATTGGTCCCCTTCATCAGTCTGTGACTTGGCTCAGTTTGTCTGTCTCCTTCGCATTCTGAGCATGCGCCACACACCGACTGCGATCACATTTTATTTCCACGGCTGCGACTAGAGACTTTCTGATTATTATGTCTGTCCTAGCATCTGTCCGTGGTAAACAGAGTCAGCAATGGTATTGATCCTCAGGAGTAGGTGAATAGGCTTTTTCGTTGGAGATCGATAAGCTGCCGGTAGTGTGTGGCTCGATGAGTGGTTCATTTTCAGACTGGAAGGAGGAAGCGTTTGGAGTTCCCCAGAGATCAGTCCCTGACCACAGTTGTTCACAGTTGCGGAGGCAGCGAGATGTGAGATGTCCCAGTCTCCTGATGACACAGAAAGACTGGAGTTGGGGTAGGGGAGGCTATTTACATGCAATTTCGTAGCTTTGCATTCAGTACATAGTGCACTGTGTACAATGAAGATTTTGTGAATAAAGCGCCATTCTCCAATTTAGGATCTCAAGCCGTGGAACAAGCCTATCGCTTGTACACTTAAGTTGTATTTATGGCATTGTGATAACCAGAAACTATCGCTCTCCACGACCTCTCTATCCAGTCCTTTCAATATCCGACTTCATTCGTAAATTTGGCCACAGGGCCATCAACACTGTTATCCGATACATTGACATAGAACGTAAAAAGAAACGTTGCTAACCAGACCCCTATGGAGCTCTGGGGTAATAATCTCAGGATTGCTGCCTGTGCCCCTGCTAGCGATGAAAGAATATCATGATCAGGTGTATTAATGTGTGGCTGAGAGACGTGTAGGGGGCAGGGCTTCAAATTCCTGGATCACTGGGGTCTCTTCCGGGGGAGGTACGACCAGTACGAAAAGGACAGGTTACACCTGAACCCAAAAGGGTCCAATATCCTCGCGGGCACAGATGAAAAGGAAAAGAGGAATGACACCTGGGTGGAGCATATCTCTGCAATAGAGAAACTGTTAGAAACGCTGACCAAGGCTATTCTCACTGTAAACCTTGCTAAATGTGAATTTGGCCATACTATTGTCATATATCCTGGCTATGTGGTATGCCAGGGCCAACTGGCACCTGTGCAGGCCGAGGTTCAGGATATTGTTGAGGCTCCCATTCCGACGGGCAAGAAAGCATTACAGACTTTTCTTTTTGGAAATGGTTGGGTATTACCGTAAGTTTTGAAAGAACTTTGGAGACATCGCTCTCCCCTAATGAAACTCCGAGGGAAGTGTGAAAGATTTGTGTGGACTAACTTTTGCAAAGAGGCATTTGACCACCTGAAAACCATTCTGTGTTATTACCCTGTGCTCAAAGCACCTGATTTCAATAAACCATTTTGAGTCGCGGTAGTAGCTGCTGGGGCAGTATTTTTGTAGAAGTATGACGATGCAATTGTACATCCAGAGTCTTATTTCTCAAAAAAATTAATATGCATCAGGAAAATTACACCACTGTTGAAAGAGAGATGATAGCACTCATTTTAGCATTGTAACATTTCGCCGTCTGCATATGTCCTGCGGAGAGACCACTTGTGGTTTACACAGACCATAATCCATTCGTGTTTCTGAGTAAAATGAACGATAAGAACAGAATGTTGCTCAACTGAAGTCTGATCTTGCAAGAGTATGACATGGAAATAAAACACGTGAAAGGTACTGACAACGTTATAGCAGCTTGTTTGTCTAGATGGTAAGTTTATGTTTAAATGCTTTGCTATGTTACCTGATAATTACACATGTATTGGTTTAGTGCGTCGCCCTACAAAATGCTTTGGTTTAATTTGAATGCATTGGAAACCTGCTTCATCGTCTCTGTTGTGGACGAACTTAACGGGGTCATTCCTTAACGTGACTCTACATGAGAGCACAGTTCTGCAGTAGGTATTGCTTCACGGAGGAGGTTTTTCTGAGGTCAGTCTCGGGACACGATGCCACTGGTTTTGACCTGTGGGTTGACAGCTCTATCTCAGACTCACGCTACTCCGATAACACACACTGAGTTGGATAATTTGGACAACACAAACGGTGCTGTTCCGTGTAACCGCAGAATTGCGATGGCGATCAAACTAGGACTGTTAACGATGCAGATGACTTCCCTCGTTTGTAAAAGTGTTTCAGGTTCATTCGGAGAACTGTGAGTTGTTTCAGATCCTGTTGTCCCAGTAGGCAAAGTTGCTGGCGGGTTCACATGCTGTCTGGATCAACTCATGTTTGTGATAGTCAGTCGATGTCCTAGTTAATTAATGAACTTCAGTTTGCACAAGATGATGCAACACTTGCCGTTGGTGTACTTAAAATCACGAGTTGTTTTTTCTTCCTCTGCACTGCAACAGACTGTGTCATCGCTCTGAAACAGAGGCTGCGGACAACCAGTACAGCAAGTCAGTCTGAGGTAAGCCGTCCTATCTGGCGACTCAGCGGTGGAACTATAGTCACTGGTTGATGGAGACAAGGGATCATACCGTACGTATCGTCCTTGCTCTCTCCCTCTCTCTCTTTCTCTCTCCTACTCATACCATTTCCTACCACTCTATCTCTGTTCCAGCTCCTTTCTCTCCCATTGCCTCCAGGCTCCGTCTTGCAATTTCATCTCTCTTTCTCTCTGTCTGTCTCTCTGCGTCATTCTTCCCTCCGTCTCTGTCCGCATTATTCAATATCCCGCCCAGGCCCTCCGTTTCTGGTACAATATTTGTATCCACCTCGATCTCTACCTGTTACACGGACGTGGCAGGAAGAACGAACCGAAGTGCAGGACTCTGACATGGAGGCAGGATCAGGAGGGAGAAACTGAGTCAGGACTAGGGACGCTTGATTCACGAAATGATACGGGTTGAAGACTTGAAGCTAGGTTCCTCTTCTCTGAGAGTCGACCAACAATCTGGCAAGGGCCGAACGGGGCTGTCGGAGCCTTATCCTCCGGTGGTAATGGAAACCAGATGCTGGTGCTCGATAGGAATTGGGAAAGACTGGGAATCAAGTGTGGGGATTAAGTGTAGGGAGGAAAGGGAAAATTTGGGAAATGCCAGCCAGGACCATGACACCAACGTCTTCCGAACCTCGATCTCTACCCTCCCATATAGTCTTCATCCCATCCAAGGATACACAGAAACATAGAAAACATACAGCACAATACAGGCCCTTCAGCCCACAAAGCCTCTCATCATCTTATATACCTCTATCAGGTCACCTCTCATCCTTCGTCGCTCCAAGCAGAGAAGGCCGAGTTCACTCAATCTATTCTCATAAGGTATGCTCCCCAATCTAGGCAATACCCTTGTTAATCTCCTCTGCACTTTTTCTATGTCTTCCACATCCTTCCATTCAGTGAGGTGACGATAACGGACCACAGTTCTCCAAGTGGGGTCAGACCAGAGTCCCATATAGCTGCAACATTACCTCTCGACTCTTAAATTCAATTGCACTATTAATGAAGGCCAACACACCTTACGCCTTTTTAACCTGAATCAACCTTCGCAGCTGCTATGAGCGTACTATGGACCTGGGCCAATAGGAAGATCCCTCTGATCCTCCACATTGCCAAGAGTCCAACCATTAATACTGTATTCTGCCATCATATTTGCCATAACAAAAATAATATCTCACACTTATCTGGGCTGTACTCTATCTGTCATTCCTCAGCCCAGTTTTGTAACTTTTCAATGTCTAGCTGTAACCTTTGATAGCGGTCCACACTATCCACAACACCTTCAACTTTTGTGTCATCAGCAAACTGACTAACCCATCGCTCCACGTTCACATGTTGGTGGTTTATGTTCCTGAACAGATCCTGGAGGCACTGCACTCATGACCGAACTCCAAGCGCAATATGACCCGTCTACAACCGATCTTACCTTCTTGAGACAAAAGACAATAGACAATAGACAATAGGTGCAGAAGTAGACCATTCGGTCCCTCGAGTCTGCACCGCCATTCTGAGATCATGGCTGATCATTCACTATCAATACCCAGTCCCTGCCTTGTCCCCAAATCCCTTGATTCCCCTATCCATCAGATATCTATCCAGCAACTTCTTGAAAGCATCCAGAGAATTGGCCTCCACCGTCTTCCGAGGCAGTGCATTCCACACCTCCACAACTCTCTGGGAGAAGAAGCTCTTCCTCAACTCTGTTTTAAATAACTGACCTCTTATTCTCAATCCATGCCCTCTGGTACTGGACTCTCCCAACATCTGGAACACATTTCCTGCCTCAATCCTATCAAATCCTTTAATTATCTTAAACGTTTCAATCAGATCCCCTCGCAATCTCCTCAATTCCAGCGTGTACAAGCCCAAACTCTCCAATCTCTCTGCGTAAGACAGCCCTGCCATCCCAGGTATCAACCTAGTGAATCTACGCTGCACTTCCTCAATTGCCAGAATGTCCTTCCTTAAACCTGGAGAGCAAAACTATACACAATATTCCAGGTGTGGTCTCACCAGGGCCCTGTACAAATGCAAAAGAACATCCTTGCTCTTGTATTCAATTCCCCTTGTAACAAAGGCCAACATTCCATTTGCCCTCTTCACTGCCTGTTGCACTTGCTCATTCACCTTCATTGACTGGTGAACTAGGACTCCTAGGTCTCTTTGCTTTTCTCCCTTACCTAACTCGACACCGTTCAGACAATACTCTGCCCTCTTGTTCCAGCTTCCAAAGTGGATACCTTCACATTTATTCACATTGAATGACATCTGCCAAGTATCTGCCCACTCACTCAGCCTATCCAAGTCTCCCTGTATTCTTCTAACGTCTTCTTCGCATGTCACACTGCCACCCAGTTTAGTATCGTCAGCAAACTTGCTGATATAGTTTTCAATGCCCTCATCTAAATCATTGACATAAATCGTAAAGAGCTGTGGTCCCAATACAGAGCCCTGTGGTACCCCACTAGTCACCTCCAGCCGGTCTGAGAAACACCCATTCACTGCTACCCTTTGCTTTCTATCTGCCAACCAGTTTTCTATCCATGTTGAAACCCTGCCCCCAATGCCATGAGCTCTGATTTTACTCACCAATCTCCTATGTGGCACCTTATCGAATGCCTTCTGAAAATCTAGGTACACAACATCTACTGGCTTACCCTCGTCTAACATCCTTGTTACACCCTCAAAAAACTCCAACTGATTAGTCAAGCATGATTTGCCCTTGGTAAATCCATGCTGACTCGGCCTAATCCTATTTCTGCCATCTATATGTGCCACTATTTCGTCCTTAATAATGGACTCAAGCATATTCCCCACGACTGACGTTAGGCTAACAGGGAGATAGTTCTCCGTTTTCTCCTTCCCTCCCTACTTGAAAAGTGGGACAACATTGGCCACCCTCCAATCTTCAGGAACTGATCCTGAATCTAAGGAACATTGGAAAATGATTACCAATGCATCCGCAATTTCCTGAGCCACCTCTTTTAGAACCCTCGAATGCAGACCATCTGGACCCGGGGATTTATTAGCCTTCAGTCCTACCAGTCTACTCATCACAGTTTCTTTCCTAATGTCAATCTGTCTCAATTCCTCTGATATCTTATGACCCTGGCCCATCCATACATCTGGGAGATTGCTTGTGTCCTCCCTGGTGAAGACAGATCTAAAGTATGCATTAAATACTGTTGCCATTTCCCTGTTTCCCATAACAATTTCTCCTAATTCATTCTTCAAGGGGCCAACTTTGACCCACCCCTCCACACAATGAACCACACCTCCACACAGTAACCCACCCTCCCACACACTGACCCACCCCCTACACACAGTAACCCACCCCACACAAAGTAACCCCCCCACACCCTGAACTCTCCACACTATCTTCTTTCTGTTCACATAGCGATAAAAGCTTTTGCTATCCCCTTTTATATTCCTGGCTAGACTGAGCTCATACCTGATTTTTTCTCTCCGTATTGCTTTTTTAGTTAAGATCTGCTGTTCCTTAAAACTTTCCCAATCATCTGTATTCCCACTCATCTTAGCCCTGTCATACTACTTTTTCTTTAATGCTATACAATCTCTGACTTCCTTTGTCAACCACTGTGGCCCCTTCCCCCTCTTTGAATCCTTCTTTCTCATTGGAATGAACTGCATTTGCATCTTTTGTATTATGCCCAAGAATATCTGCCACTGCTGATCCACTGTCTTTCCTGCTAGGGCATCCGCCCATTTAACTTTGGCCAGCTCCTCCCTCATGGCTCCGTAGTCTCCTTTATTTAATTGCAACACTGACACCTCTGATCTGCCCTTATCCCTCTCAAATTGTAGATAAAAACTTATCATGTTATGATCACTACTTCCTAATGGCTCCTTTACTTCAAGGTCTCTTATCAATTCCTGTGCATTACACATCACCAAGTCCAAAATAGCCTTGTTCATGCACAAGCACATGCCAATGTTAACTCCCTAATCAACTTGTACCCAATATCCACGCTACTGTTTGGGGGCCTGTACACAACACCCATTAGGGTCTTTTTACCCTTACTGTTCCTCAGCTCAATCCACACAGACTCTACTTCCCCTGTTCCCAAGTCACCTCTTGCTAAGGACTGAATCTCATTCCTCACCAACAGGGCCACCCCACCCCCTCTTCCCATATTTCTGTCTCTACGGTAGCAAGTATACCCGGGTACACTCAATTCCCAGGCCTGATTCCCCCTGCAGCCATGTCTCCGTTATCCCAACAATATCGTAGTTCCCCATTTTCATCTGAGCTTCAAGCTCATCTGTCTTATTTCTGACACTACGCGCATTCAAGTATAGAATTCTTAGCCCATTCCTCCTCTCTTTGCTTAAAACACTGTCGACTGTACCTAACCCAGCTCCTTGAACTTCCATCGGGCAAATTGCACACTGAATTTTGATGACCTTCTCAAGATCACCCAAACCTTGTACACATTTAACCCGATGCACCTTCTGACCAACCCTCTGGATCTGGATCCCTGCCCCCTGCACATCTAGTTTAAACCCCCCCGAGCAGCACTGGCAAATACTCCTGCAAGTATGTTAGTACCCCTCCGGTTCAGATGTAGATCATCCCTTCGAAACAGATCCCTATGTCCCTGGAACAAAGACAAATTATCCAAAAACCTGAACCCTTCCTTCCTGCACCATGCTCTCAGCCTCGTATTAATGTGCATAATCATTCTATTCTTCGCCTCACTCGCACGTGGCACAGGTAGCAATCCCGAGATTGTCACCCTGGAGGTCCTGCCTTTCAGCTTCACTCCTAACTCCCTGAACTCTCTAAGCAGGACCCCCTCACTCACCTTACCTACATCATTGGACCCTACATGGACCACTACATCTGGGTTCATGCCCTCACTCTCAAGAATAGCCTGCACCCGATCTGAGATGTCCCGGACCCTGGCACCAGGGAGGCAACATACCATCCGAGACTCACGATCTGCCCCACAAAATCTCCTATCTGCCCCCCTAACTATAGAGTCCCCTAAAACTATCGCTCTCTTCTCTTCCCTTTCTAGTTGAGGGTTCAACCTCTGTGCCAGAGGCAGGACCACTACAACTCATTCCTGGTAGGTCATCCCCATCAACAGTATCCAGTACGGTATACTTATTGTTAATGGGAATGGCCGCAGGGGTGCTCTGCTCTCTCTGCCTGCTCCCCCTGCCTCTCTGGACCGTCACCCATCAGCCTACTTCTTGGTTTTTTGCTGTGACTACCTCCTGATAACTCCTATCTATCTCTGCCTCCACCTCCCGAATGATCCGTAGTTCATCCAGCTCCTGCTCCAACTCCCTAACTCGGTCTGATAGGAGCTGCAGCTGGACGCACCTTTTGCAGGTGTGGTCATCAGGGACAACTGTGTTGACCCTGACCTCCCACATACTGCATACGGAGCACACCACTGCTCCGACTGTCTCCCCCATACCTGAACTGGATTAATAGAATGTCTAAAAAGCACCTAGCGACCTTACCTTCTTCTCCTCAGCGTGCAATCACACAAGCTTACCGAAGTCCCCTTACGCCGAAGCCCACTTAGCCAAAGCCCAGGACTCTGCTTCCACGGACCCCGCTGCCCGCTCTGAAAAGAAGTCCTGCCTTTTAAAGTGCGCGCTCGACGCTGACGTCACTCGCGCCTGCGCAGTTCCCCCTCCTCCACAGGTATTGGCCAGGTCGGCTTAAATCCTACCTACACGGTCGAATTCTCTGAGCTCCCAGCTGAATCACAAGCTGTAACTTGCTCCCGATTAAAATGACCACTCTGAAAAGAAGTCCTGCCTTTTAAAGTGCGCGCTCGACGCTGACGTCACTCGCGAGTCAAGTCCATTCTGGATCCTCAAAGCAATGTCCGCTTGAATCTCATCCCTCCTTACTTTCTGAATAAGCCTTGCAGAGGGTACCTTATCAAATACCTTGCTGAAATCCATATTCACTACATCTATTGCACTTCCTTCATGAATGTGTTAAATCAGATCCTCAAAAAATTCAATCTGGCCCGTAAGGGACGACCTGACCTTGACAAAGACATGCAAACTATTCTTAATCATATTCTACCTCTCCAAATGTTCCTAAATCCTGCCTGTCAGGATCTTCTGCATCAACTTGCCAACCAGTTAAGATACACTGATCTATAATTTCCTGAGATATCTCTATTCCCTCTCTTGAATAAGGGAACAGCATCTGCAAAACTCCAATCCTCCAGAATCTTTCCCGTCCCCATTGACGATGCCAAGATCAGCACCTCAGGCTCAGCAATCTCCTCCCTCGCCTCCACAGTAGCCTGGAATATATCCCATCCGGTCCCGGCGATTATCCAACTTGATGCTTTCCAAAGTTTCCAACATATCCACTTTCATAATACCTACATGTTCCAGCTTTTCACTCTGCTGCAACTCATCACTACAATCATCAAGATCCTTTTTCCAAAGCGACTACTGAAGTAAAGTAATCATTAAGTACGTCTGCTATTTCCTCCGATTCCATGCACACTTTCGCACGTCACACTTGATAGGTCCTAATCTTCTTCGTCTTACCTCTTGCTCTACACTTACTTAAAGAATGCGTTGGGGCTCTCCTTTATCCTGCCTGCCAATGTATTTTCATGGCCCGTTCTGGCTCTCCTAATTTCCTTCTTAAGCTCCTTCCTATTAGCCTTATAATATTCTAACATTACGTAGCTCTCTGAACCTTTTTTAAGCTTTTCTTTTCCTCTTGACTGGATATATTACAATCATTTCACACCACGGGTCCTGTATCCTACCATAACATTTCTGTCTCATTGGAAAGTACTTATGCAGAACTGCACACAAATATCACCTGAACAATTTTACATTTCATCCGTACTTTTCCCTGAGTACATCTGTTTCCAATTCATGCTTCCAACTACCTTCCTGAGAGCCACATAATTCCCCCTACTCCAATTAAACGCTTTTCTAACTATTCAGTCCTATTTCTCTCCAGTGCTATTATAAAATAGATAGAATTATGATCACTAACTCCAAAATACTTTCCCATTGAGAGAGCTGACACCAGAACAGGTTTATTTCCCAATACCAAAACAAGTACAGCCGGTCCTCTTGTAGACTTATTTACATATTGTTACAAGAAACCTTCCTGAAAAACGCAACAAACTCCACCCCATCTAAACACTTTGCTCTTGGAAAAACCGATATTTGGGAAATTAAAATCGCCCATCACGACAACTCTGTTATTTTTTACACATTTTGCAGGATCTGTTTCCCTACCTGCTCCTCGCTATCCCTGTTACTATTGCGAGGCATATAAACACCCAGAAAAGTCATTGACCTCCTCCTGTTCCGAACATCCACCCACAGAGAGCCCGCAGATGATCCCTCCATGGCTTCCGCCTTTTCTGCAGCCGTGACAGTATTTCTGATCGACAGTGCCACGCCCCCACCCTTTTTGCCTCCCTCCTTGTCCTGTTTGAAACTTCTAAAACCAGGCATTTGAAGTAACCATTCCTGTCCCTGAACCATCCCTGTAATGGCTACCACCTCATATCTCCAAGTACTGATCCACCCTCTCAGCTCAACCGCTTTGTTCACAACAGTCATTGCGATAAAAAAAAAATCGCATCTCAATTGTTCGGCCTGAGCGCGTCCCTTCTCTATCCCCTGCCTATCCTCCTTCTCGCACTGTCTACAAGCTTTCTCTATCTCTGAGCTATTTGTAAACCACATCTTCAGTTCGGTTCCCACCTGCCAACAGTTCTAGTTTAAAGTCTCACCAGTAGACTTAGCAAAACTTCCAGCCAAAATTTTGAACCCATGCGATTCAAGTGCTACCTGTCCATTTTGTACAGGTCACATCTGCCCCGAAAGAGGTCCCAATGATCCAGAAATCTGAATCCCTGCCCCCTGCTCCAAACCTTCAGCCACGCATTTATCCTCGACCTCGTTCTATTCCTGTTCTCACAGTTGCGTAGCACAAACTGTAATCCCGAGATTACTACCGTTGCGGTCCTGTTTCACAACTTCCTACTTAACTCTCTGTAGTCTTTCATCAGGACCTCTTCCCTCTTCCGACCTATGTCACTGGTACCAATATGTATCACGACCTCTGGTTGTCCTCCATCCCACTGCAGGATATCATGGACGCGATCTGAAATTTCCCATACCCTGGCACCTGGGAGGCAAACTGCTATCCGAGTTTCTTTCCTGCGTCCACAGAATGGCATGTCTGATAATTAACTACAGAGTCTCTATCACTGCTACTTTCCTCTTCCTTTCCCTCGTCTTCTGAGCCACAGGGCCACACCCTGTGCCAGAGGCGCGGCCACTGTCGCATCCCCAGGTAGGCTCTCCCCACTCCAACAGTACTCAAACAGATGTACTAATTGTCAAGGGGTACGGCTGCAGGAGTACTCTATAGTACCTGACTCTTCCGGTTCCCTTTCCTGACTGTGATGCACCTGTCTGTCTCCCGTGGCCCCAGTGTGAACAGCTGCCGATAACTCCTTTCTATCACCTCCTCGCTCTCCATGACAAGGCGAAGGTCATCGAGCTGCCTCTCCAAATCACTAACGCGGACACTTAGGAGCTGCAGCTCGACACACCTGATGCAGATATGGCCGACCGGGGAGCTGGGAGACTTCGGGAACTCTTACATCTGACACCGAGCATAGAAAACTAGCCTCACACACAGAGTTGCTCATTTCCAGAATTAACGTAGGTAAACCTACCTCGCCTCGTCCCGTTGTCCCATTACCGCCGAAGTCCGTTGAGCCAAATCCCTATCAGTCTGCTACCTCTCACTACGCTGTGCGCTGGGTATGGCGGTCTTCTTTTTCAATCTTTCGCGCTCCACCTGCTGACTTCACGCCTCTGGGAAATCTTGCCTCTCTTTTACCCCGAGTGGGAAAAACTGCATTCGCTCCGGGTATCAGCCGTTGCTCGAAGTCTTCTTGCGCTGAAGGGACAATGTATCAGACAAAACAGCGTGCCGGAGATTTTGGTGAGGTTAAACATGGGGTTCGGTTAATGACCACACAACGAGCCGTGGATCTACATGCATCTCTATCATGTGCGCAGTCTCTAGGAAGTGGGGAATCACGGTCAGTGGTGCTCAGGTCACAGCGACGGCAGCCCGTGAGCTGAAGGGTGTCACAGGTCCTATTGCTAAGGTTTCTGATAACTCTCACCAGAGATGCTTGAAGATCTCAGTAGTCCAACAGAATCAGGAAGAAAAGAAGCACAGTCCTGGTTTCGGGCCGAAGCACTTCGGCAAGACTGGGGAAAAATTACATTTGAGGAGTAGTTTCAAAAGGCGCCAGGTGGGAGAGTGAAACACCAGGTGTGAGGCGAAACCTGGAGGACGTGGTGGATGAAGTAAGTAGAAAAGAGACAGAAGACCATATCAGATAGGAAAAAGAGAAGGAGCACCAGAGGGAGGCGATGAGCGGTCAAGGAGATATGGTGAGAGACGGAAACGGAGATGGGACATAGAAAGGGGGTAGTGGGTTCAGCGGGTTGGAAGGCATAACTCGAAGTTTGAAAAATCGATGCTCAGCTCATCAGCTTGGAGGCCACCCAAACAGAATATAAGGTGCCGTTCCTCCATCCTAAATGTGCCCTCATCACAACAGAGGTGGCAGCCATGGATGGGCATACCGCAGTGCGAATGGGAAGTGGAATTATAATGGATGACACCTCGAACGGAAAGCCTCTTCCTGAGAGCGTATGCGGCGGTGACGGAGGAATTGAGAGAAGGAGATAGCATTTTTACATGTAACAGGGCGGAATGGGGTATTGATCCTCTCGCCCCACCCCTCGGCCCATTTCCATACGGATCGCCCCTATGCGATTCCCCACTAATCTCCCTCCTGACACGTATCTTTGTAAGCGGAACAAGTGTTACACCTGCACCTACATCTCACTCACTAACACTCCGTGCTGTAAATAGTCTTTTCATATGAGGCGACTCGTCACCTGTGCGACCGTTGGGATCATTTATTGTGCTCGGTGCTCTCGGTGTGGCGTCCTTCATATCAACGAGACTCGACCGAGATTGAGAGACGACTTTGCCAAAGACCTACGCTCATCCCGCCAGAAAAAGCGGGATCTTCCAGTGGCCAGCGATTTTAATTCCAATTCCCATTCCCATTCCGATATGTCCATCCGTTCCTGTCGTGATGAGGCCACGTTTGATTTGGAGGAACAACACCTAATATTCCGTTTCGGTAGCTGCAATCCGATGGAGCGAAAATCGATGCCTCAATCTTCCTACAATGCCCCATGCACCCTCCACTTTTCACCATTACCATCCCCTTTACCCCTTATCTGCTTGCCCACCAATCGCCTCTCTCTGGTAGTCCTCTCACCCATGTTTTCTTTCTTCCACGACCATCTGTTTCAGAATGAAGTGCATTGTCGCTTCCGGTGTGGCCTCCTGTATATCGACAAGACTCGACGTAGATTGGGAGACAGCTTGGCCAAGCATCTGCGTTCAGTCTACCAAAACAAGCGGAATCGCCCACTGGCCAGCGTTTTTAATTCCAATTCACATTCCTCTGTCCATCCATGGCCTCCTTCGCTGTCGTGATGAGGCCGCACTTAGGTTGGGGGAAATAGCACCTTATGTTCCATTTGAATAGGTGGAACCTGACGGCATGAAAATCGATGTCTCAATCTTCCTGTAATGTCCACATTCACCCTCCACGTCACTATTTCCCATCCCCCTAACCCCCCCTCACCTAATCTGCTTGCCTGCCCTTCCCCTCCCTCTGGTGCTCCTCCCCCTTTTAATCTTTCTCCCATGGTTGTCTGTCTCTTTCACCAAACAATTTCCCATCTGCTTAGTTCATCACTGCCCCTGCAGGCTTCACCAATTACCTGCTCTCTCTCTCTCTCTCTCTCTCTCTCACTCTCTCTCTGTCTCTCTGTCTCTCTCTCTCTCTCTCACTCACTCTCTCTCTGTCTCTCTGTCTCTCTCTCTCTCTCTCTCTCTCTCTCTCTCTCTCTCTCTCTCTCTGTGTCTCTCTCTCTCTCTCTCGCTCTCGCTCTCTCTCCCCCCCCCCCACCAGCCCAAATGTTAATTTTAATTTTAAATAAAATAATAATTTCACTCCTCAGCTTTCTCATTTTCTCCAGTCCTGCCAAGGAGTTTCGGCCTGAAATGTCAACTGCTGTTTTGTTGTGTTCCTCCAGAATTTTGTGTGTGTTGCTCTGATTTCCGGCTTCTGCAGGTTTTGTCTTGTTTGAGAATTCGAGATCAAATTTATTATCACTGACGTTCACTGTGACGTGAAACGTGTTTTTATGGCGGTAGTACTGTGCAGAGAATTCGCCATAAGTACATATTTAAAGAGAGACTGGTAGATAGATGGAGAGATAGATCAATGGATCCAGAGGCAGATGGACACGCACCAATGGGCAAAGTCTGAGCAGGATGTTTTCCCTGTCTCAGATGTTTTGGATCAGGGACCATCATCCGGGGATGACATTGACAATCAATCTCAGAATGAAGTGTATCATCGTTAACATATTCGGTGCAACTTCTTCTGTTCCAACATCACAGCGTGAGAGTGAAAGTTGTAAATTGTAAATAGATATTTAGGGCAGACAGGGCGATTCCTGTGAAAAACAGAAACGTAAGTTAGTCTGGGCAGCAGAGAAAGTGGAAGGGCACTTTGAATGAATTGGTTTATCTCAGGTACGAGGTACCGTGCAAAGCTTATTTTTACACTCCGCACCAAACTCTCTCCTTCTGTCCGACAGCCGTACCCTCAACCCGCTTTTACATATTCCTTACCGTGTCCGTCCAATTCCACTCAATAACTCCTCCTCTCCCGCCTATTCTCTTGCACTCCCTCCTTCCCCACATCCCGAACAGAAACTCTGCAGAGTTTCTGTCTTACCGTGACATGGAGGAGGTTACCTGAGATGTTCTAACCGATGGAGGACATGGATGGTCCGCACAGTGGGACCGTTATCCCATGTAGCAGAGGTTTCAATAGCGCACATTATAAATTTAAGAGGCGAGGTGAGAGGCTCACCAGGATGGTAAAGTGACCCGATTCACCTAGGGCTGTAGAGGATGCTAAGCAGAATGCGCTACGGCGAAGTGGGAGAGAGCTTTGATAGCGTTACTCCGTCACTCCATCCCGTGTCTCGAGATGAACCAACTTAAATTGTGGCATTATAGCTAATGTGCAAAATCTTTCTCATGTTGGGGACAAGAATTGGCTCGAATGGCCGATGGGCTGTTTGTTGTATAACCCTGTGAATGGCCCTATGCCCATGGCAAATACTGGATAGTGACTGTTTCTGTTCCCCAAAGGTTAACCATGCTGCCTGTGATTCTGCTTGTCGCCTCGCTGGTCAGCGTGGAAGGCTTGAGCAAAGGGTAAGACGTGAGCAAAATTCCTTTCATTCTGCAGCCCCACATCTGCCGCTCTATCCCGGTTCCTTGCATCCCTGCCCAGTGCTGCCTCCGTGCCCTGCTCCGCATCCGACCAGGCTCTGCCTGCCTGGCCTCCCTCCTTCCATCAGTCTTCCTGTACCAGTCACCCTGAGTAGTGGGATTAAACTTTTATACTGAGCCACATCAGTAACGGTAGACAATCAGCAACATCTAATATGAGAGCTACGAACTGAGCTCTTTCATAAAATATATTGACGCTCCACTCTCTAGCACGGCATCCATCAACAAACCAGCCTCCCCCCAGATAACATCCCCCATGTTCAGCTCACGGCTCTCTCAATGTCGTAACTTGTGACACTGCCGGGTTTGATCTGACAGCCCTTCTCTTCTGACGGCACACATCAGAGAATCCACTGTTTTGTGGAAAGTGTGGGATGTTTGTTTGCATTGTCTATTGAGCTTCTGATTCTCTCATTGTGGTTTTGCTTCCAGTCGTTGCTTGGGATATGATGTCCACTGCACCACTGCGGATTATGAGGTAATGTGATCGCTGTCTATTACTTTTCTCATCCTCCTTCCCCCGGACGTCCCGTCTCTCTTTCAGCCACATCCGTTCCCCGGCGAACCTCCCTGTCACAGGTCATTGTTCACTGTTGACACTTGAGCCTCTAATTACCTGACCGCCACGTGCAGATCCCTGCCCACGTCATTCTTCCTCAGGCCGTAGGGACGAATTGTCTTGGCTTCGCTATCATTGTTTCTGAACTATGGAGCTGCTTATCCCTCAGCACTGGGGAGTCAGATGTAGCTGGAGAACTGCACCCAGCTGACTCCCCAACTTGCTGCCCCATGGAAGGAAAGGTGAAAGGTAATTTGATTATAAGAAAGATGTGTCTTTTGGAGATGGTACGAGCAAACTTTATTTGAATATTTACTGAATTAGTGGGTTCGTGCTTTGATAAGAACTTGCGGACACTCGGAATGCTTTCTTTGTAGTGGCGGTAGCTGAGGCGATGTCATTAAGAGTTTAAAAGTTTGAGAAGGAACGGTAGCATGTATTTTACGTGAGAGGCGGTAATAGCAAAAACGTGTTCATGAGGCCGTCAATTGTGAATTGTTTTGTCTGTACGTGGAAGGACTTCAAAAACAACATGTTGAGACGACAGAACTTCTCTGTGTTTCTTAGAACAATAGAGAAGGGTAACAAGTCCATAGAATCCAGCTATGGAGCTAATTAGATTGAGGAGACCTTAAGTACCTTTTTATGCATGTGTTTGTCCTAAAGAATTGCCCACGAGTTCTATGGAAGTGAGGCAAAGCGGCAGAAACATCACGGATTCTGTACAGATTGCAGATGAAGAGGTGTTTTCTAACCTGAGGCATACCCGAGTGGATAAATACCCAGGAACTGATAATGTGTTCCCTCCGACGCCACAGACAGCCAGCTCAGATATTGCTTGGTCCTGAGCAGAAACATTTAAAGCATCCTTTGCAATTGGAGAGATACCAGAGGATGAGAGGGTAACCAATGTTATTCCGCTGTCTTTAAGGCTTTAAACATAATCCACAAAATTATAGGCCGAATTTCTGACAGCAGTTGAGGAAACTTTATTGGAAATTATTCCAAGAGACGTGATGTAAAAGTACATGGATGCATGTTGACAAAGTAAGTACCTTCGGCGTGGCTTCGTGCCTGGTAGGTTATTTCTAACCATTTTATAGAGTTTTTCGAGGAAATTACCAGGAAATAAATGGATGAAGGCAGGGATTTTTGGGAGAAACCAGATAGTGGCAGTAGATATTGCCTCTCAGACTGGGCCTGGGAGTATAGATGTGTTATAGGCTGTATTGTGTTCTTTGTTGTTTTATTTCATCTATAGCAACGCGACTGATGATGATATGTTAACTGGGTCAGCAAAATGCCGATGATACGAAGTCTAGGAGTGTAGTGGACAGCGAGGAGGACTCGCACCAGCTGGCAAAGTGGTCTAAATTATGGCAGGTAGAACTTAATGCAGACAAGTGCAAAACTTTACACTTTGGCAGGACTAAACACAATAAGTCTTACACAGTGAACGTCAGGGCACTGAAGAGTGTGGTAGAACAAAGTCATCTGGAATACGGTCGTTGAAAGTGTAGATAGGGTCGTAGAGAAGCCCTTCAGCATATTAACCAATGTATTGAGTACAGGAGATGAGGTGTTGTGTTGAAAATGTTTCAGACAATTTAGAGTATTATCTGCAGTTGTGGTCACCTACATACATGAAAGATGTAAATAAGTTTGAAAGATTATAGTGAACATTTACAAAGATATTGCCGTATCCAGAGCACCTGCATTACAAGGAAACATTGAAAAGGTTTGGGAAATATTTCCTGGAAGATAAAAGATTGGGAGTGGTTTTGAAAGATGTTTACAATGTTACGAGTGGTGTACATTGGGTAAATGCAAGCAGGCCTTTTCGACTGGGTTAGCATGGGACTACAACCAGTCTCCTGGGTCGAATGTGAAAGCTGAAACGTTTAAAAGAAACATGAGGGGGAACCTCTTCACTCAGAATTTCGTGAGTGTGTAGAATGATCTACCCACACAAGTCAGGCATGCGAACAAGATTTGACCATTTAAGAGAAGTTTGGATCGTTACATGGATGATAGGTGTCTGGTAGTCTTTGGTCTCGGTGCAGGCCGACTGGAGCAGCAGTTGTAATAGTCATTGCATGGATTAGTTTGCAGAAGGGCTTGTGTTGTATTCTCTATGACTCTGTGAGGTTTTACAGACAACATTTTTCACCCCGAGTGCCCTGAGTGCCTCGAGTGTGCGACCTGCGTTGTTAGACCATAAGGCCATAAAATATAGGTGTAGAACTAGGTTATTCTGCACATCTAGACTTCACCTTTCAAATATGGGCTGATACAATTCATCCAGTCATCCACAATCCACTGCTTTTACCCCATACCCTTTGGTGCACTGGCTAATCAAGAACCTGTCTATCTCTGCCTTAAGTACACCCAGTGACTTTGCCTCCAAAACCGCTCGTGGCAACAAATTCTACAGAGTTACCGCCCTCTGAATAAAGTAATTTCTCCGCATTTCAGTTTTAAAAGGACGTCCTTCAATTCTGAAGTCCTGCCAAATTGTCCTAGAATCCTCCACTTGCCATATCTACTCTGTTCAGGCCTTCTAACATTCTAACCGTTTCTACAAGATCATCCCTCTTTCTCCTGAACTCCAGGGATTACAGCCCAAAAACTGCCAGACCGCCCTCATACGGGTATCCGTTTCAACCTTCTCATTTTGGTGGAAACAGATAAAATAGAGATTTTCCCGAGGCGTTTAGACAGGCACACGAAGGGAAATGTTAGGGTCAGGACAATGTGAAGAGAAAGGAACTTAGTTTCGGTAACCAGTTGATTACGAATTTAATTGACCCGACTCGGTACTGTGTTCCTCTACATCTCCATGGTTCCTGTTCTATGTTCGATTTGTCACAGCTACATTTTTACCGACAGTAAATCCGCCGTTATCATTTGCGCCCAACACAGTCTGAGGATGTGCCACGGTAATTCGCTAGGATTGATGA
The DNA here is from genome assembly GCF_030144855.1 of Hypanus sabinus. Classification (NCBI taxonomy): domain Eukaryota; kingdom Metazoa; phylum Chordata; class Chondrichthyes; order Myliobatiformes; family Dasyatidae; genus Hypanus; species Hypanus sabinus. The sequence continues at coordinate 3,542,395 of NC_082723.1, forward strand.
GCTTCGAGTGCCACCATATCTTCCCACCAATGACTATCCATGACCAATACGTTCTTGTAATATGGGAGAACACCAGAGGACCCAGAGGAAACCCACGCGATCACGGGGAGAACGGAGAATTCTTTGCAGCCGAGAATGATGATGTGGACGGTGGGGAATTGAACCCATTTGCGAGTGCTATAAAACTCTAGTTGGTTGTTACAATAAGCTGCCGCCTTGCCAGGGTACCTTCGGACCACGAAGGGACTACTGATACATGTGCGCATTACTGAGTGTATCTGTTCAGAGGAACTTCTGCCACTTTAAGCCCTTACGCTGGTCAGTGTCATGACATTCTGTCCGTTGCTATGCTCATATCGTTCTGCCTCCCCGTAAGCTAGTCTTCCTCCTCAATTCCGAAACGCACATCACCGAACCCCACTTACAAATCCGTACAGTAAGAACTCCATCCTCCGTCAACAGTTCCGCCGTTACAATGAATCGGTCTGGGTCGGAGTGCACGTCAGCCTGAACATCTCTCACAGAGCTGGCATCGGAACGCTGAACAGCTATTGCCAACGGCAAAACTCGGAAGGTAGGAGAACGCCCAATTTTGATGGTATCAGAAAGAATCTGTCGTCTGTCAACTGGGACAGGCTGTTTCAGGCACTTATGTATTTGTTAAGTTGGAGGCTTTGAAAACTGTCGTTATGAGAGTACAATGCTTGTATGTAAAAGGTAAAAATTACAAGTGTAGAAAACCGTGGTTATCTAGAGATGTGGAGGCGCAGGCTGAGAAGAACTGAAGATGTATATCACGTATAAGCAGGTAACAACAACATATGTATTTATGGAGTGACCCTAATGCAATGGAACACATAAAAAGAAATCAGGAGCGCCAAAGGAAGGCATGAGTTTACCCCAAAAGACAAGTAAAGGGGAATGATCGGAGAAACTACATATATGTTAATAAAAAAAACATTGCAAAGGACAAAATTTAGTCCTCTGGGAAACCTGAATGGTATTCCATGTGTGTAATCAAAAGAAGTGGGGAGGTCATAAATGATTTTTTAAAAATCTGTATTTAGTCAGTAGACCGCTACAGAGGCTATAGCCCAGAGGCAAAGCGGCAACATCTTCACAGAGGAGGACGTGTTTATTGCCCTGTCGCAACTTAGGGATGCAAGTGGAAACATCACCGGCGTGTTAAAAGTGATAGTCAGCAGTATGTGATGTATCAGAGGACTGGAGTATAGGTAATGCTGTTGCTGTAATCATGAAGCAGGAAACTATCAGGCGGCCAGCCGGGTACTAATAGTGGCAAAATTAGTTGAAGGTATTCTAATCGAATGGATACTTAAGTATCTGTTGTTACGAATGTGCCATAACTCTGAGTGGCCGAAGGGTACAAAGTAGCCCCCTCCTTTTTGAGAATCGCTAGATCGCTATTAATTCAGGTCAGGGGACCCAGGAAATGAGAGAGAGATATGTTTGGAATGTGTCCTGACCTCAGCGATACAAAGTCACGGATACCGGCCATTGTCTCTTGGAGACAGAATTGCGTATTGAGAACTGTACTATTCATTGAAGCCCTCAGGGGATGACCAGAGTGTGCTGATTGAAGGATTGCATCATCCCAACCTGATTGACATCTGAGACCCCGTGAGTAAGGATAAAGGAGGGGTCTGGGGAAGAACCCCTTTAGGCGCACCAGCAGAAACGCTAGAAATCCCATGACAGCGTAATAGCGACAGCCGGTGGAGAGCCCACGTGCGTCCTTTCCTGTTGCCGGGATTGGGGCCTTACCACGGAAGAACGGCTTTAGCTAAAAAGAGAAAACACCACCGACGGAACTCTGGAAGGATCGACATCATAAAAAGGAAACGCTGGCAAGCTCGAAAACCTGTCTCTCTCCAAGCAAAAAAGCTGCAGCCTGAATGAACTGATTGACTTTTATATTTCCCTCGGACAATACATTATCCGCTAGACAACGATAGAGCTTATTTCTTATTGATTATGATTATACCCGCACTTTTAGAGTTAGTATTGACAACGTATATTATCGGTATGTTTGCATTCATATTATTTTTTGTGTATTTTTACCAATAAATATTGTTAAAATTAGTACCATCAGACTTCAACGGACCTCTCTGTCTTTGCTGGTAAGTGACCCAGTTACGGGGTTCGTAACACTGTTTTAACAGTGTTTAATCAGCTTAGCTTCTTCTCTATACATTATTGAGGCCGTTGCCACTAAAGCTGATGAAAGCAAGGCTATGGACATTGTATACATGGATTTCAGTAATCCAGTTGAGAAGGGACGCGTGGGCGTTTGGTCAAGAAGTTTCGATGCATTCAAGATTAGGTAGTAATTTGAATTAGACACTGGCCTTGCGGAGAAGCGAAGTACATTGTTGCCACTCTGGCTGGAGACCTGTGACTAGTAGAGAGCCGTAGGGATTGATGCCGTGTCCGTTGTTGTTTGCCATCTATCTAAGGGATCTGAATGATAATGTGGTTAACTCGATTCGTAAAGTTCAGGGACCACACTAAGATCGGGAATGTAGTAGACAGTGAGAAATACTGTCATGGCCGGCAGCGGAATTCGGGCGAGCTGGAAATTGTGCATAAAACGGCAGATGGAACTTAATTCAGTCAAGTGCGAGATTTGCAACTTCGGTCGAACCAGCCACGCAGCTCTTAAACAGTGAAAGACAGGGCACTGAGGAGTGCGGCAGAGCAAAGGAATCTGGGATTACAGGTCCATAATTGACTGAAAATAGCGTCACAGGTTGATCGGGTCGTAATAAAAGATGTTTGTAGATTGGTCTTAACTAAAAGTATTGAGTAAAGGTAATGCAAAGTCATGTTTAAGTTGTCAAAACTGAGAAATAAACAAGTTTGCAATAGAACAGAAGAAGTTTTATAGGGAATTCCTGGGTCTTAAGGACCTCAGCTATAAGGGAATATTGAATTGGTTAGAACTTTAATTTCTGGAATACAGAATATTTAGAGGAAATTTCACTGAAGTTTAATAATTATGATGGGTATAGATAGGTTGAACCATGCAGGCGTTTTCCACTGAGGCTAGGTGGGAATAAAAGCAGAGGTTAAGAGTGAAAGTTGAAAAGTTTGAGGGGATCCGCCTTAACTCAAAGGTCATGGCAACGTTTAAAGACCAGGCAGCAAATATTGGTGCATGCGAGCTCGTCTTCAAAATTTAAGCGAAGTTTGGATATTAACATAGATGGCGGGAGTATGAAGGGTTAGGATCACAGTGATGATCGAAGGTATCAGGCAGTTTAATTCGTTCAGCACGGAGCAGATAGGCAGAATGGCCTTTTTCTGTGCTGTTCTCTTCTATAACTCGATGACTCCATGACTCAGACTGAACTGGATGAGGCAGTGTAAATTGGAATATTAAGCTTGCAGATGACAAGAAGCTTTGCTGACTTGGAGATAATGTGGAGTATTGCTGTAGGCTGCAGCAGGACAGAAACAGGATGTGGCGGTAGGCTAATAAAGAGTAGGTGTTGTTCAACCCCGACAAGTGTGAGGTTAGATTGTAGAAGGAAATTTGGGATCCGCACCACAGATCCATTACACCTACAGCAGAAATTGATATGGTTATTGAGAACGCGTGTGGTGTGTTGCCCGGGGTGGTGTCAGAGGCAGGCACAATAGATCACTTAGGAAACTCCTTGATAAGCATTTGGAGGTCTGTGTGGGAGTTAAGATTCAGATTGATCTTAAAATAGCTAGTAATGTAGTCAAAACACCGCGGAACGTAGGGTTTGTATTGAAACTAACGCTTTAGTATATTAGTGTTTCCAAAGAAATGTATTAAGGATTATAATATTCTACAACACTTTTAGGGATGGAAATCCAAGTGACTAGACAAGTTCTTGTTTCATTCTCCGGGTATGGAGCGCCTACAGTCTACCTCATGCTTCCCGAAGAGCTCTGGGACAATCCTCCAACAGCAACCGACCCACGAGTGAGTACCAGCTGAAAGCGGACAATACGGTGTGTGTCTGACCCCCATCCCCCTCAATCTCTAGAGAGGCAGGTGTTCAGGAAGGAGACTCGCAGAATCGTCTGAATGTAAACTCTTTATCAGCATCTGAAATCAGACACAAGTACTTGACCAGGAGGAAAAACTGGAGTTGGTTGAGGTGTTTGAGATTAAGTCCCAGGGATCAGTCAGCACCAAATAATGTCAATGTTTTCCAGGACGGTGTGGAATTCGGCACCTCAAGACGCTTTTGCTGTCCAATATAAAGGAAGAGTTTGGGGTTATTTAAATGCTCACTGTGCAAAAGGACGGACATAGCATGATTATCTGAACGGGAAATCATGCCTGACAAATATGCAGGTATTCTCTGAGGAAACGACAGGCCGGTCTGAAAAAAAGCGAGGAAGTGTGATAAATCAGTGTATCTGAATCTGAACCTGAGGCAGATGCAGTGAGTCGTGGTGGGCGTGTTTCTAACCGATTGTTTCTGTTCCGGGATACTGAAGGGAGAGGAGGTGTAGGGGGAAGTATCGCGGGTCCGGAATCTGGGCGGTGAGTGGAACTGCAAAGTGATCTCAGATATGACTTGACAACTGATTGAATGGAAGAACAGGGTGGAAAGCGGGGGGGGGGGGGAGGCGGGCTGGTGAATCGGAATTTCCCTGTTGCCATATTACGCTGTTTGCATCTCTCAGGTGTTCGTCACTCGTTTACCAATGATGGATGTATTCGCCTGGCAAATCCGTCCGTTTCACGATTCCGACGAAGGTGATTTCAACCGCACGCTCACTGAGCAGAATGCCCCTGTCAACAATTCCAACTTCTTCTTGTATTCCTGCTTCAAGTAGGTCATACAGCGACACGTTTATTTAGTTTTTTCTACGATCAGTGGCCAACGGGCTCTCCGAGAATGTACTGGGACAGCCTGCAAGATTTCGCCATGTTTCCAGAGCTAACATATCATGTGCACAGCTTCCTCATCGGAACCAATAGTTTACCAATATCCAATGACAGCAGCATGCCTCCACACAGGACAACCGCACTCCCGTTGTGTGAGGAACACTTACTCCGAGGGTGAATCCATCACTCTCACCACGTCACCAATAGCAAATATCTTAACCTCATGCAGATACAGCACTGGAAAGTGAAACACGAGATTTCACCCAGGTTAACCGACAACCGCTCTTCCCTGTCCCAATCCCTGTCCAGGGCAAAAGATCTGTAGTTCATTGCCGGTGCTCCGAGACAACGGAGAGCATAAAGCAGAGCCACCGTGTAGTGTCCCGTTTTGGATGCCCAGACACAGTTAGTCAGCATCTTTGACCCCCTTTCCTGCAAAGTCACCTCATGCACTGTCAGAATCAGACAATTATCACTGTCCCATCTAAAGACAACACCTCGAATGGAGGCACCATGAATCCCCGTGTTGTGCGAGACGGCATTGTGTACGTCCTGCTGAGCGAGCAGTGAACCACGCCTCTGAGTTTATCTCGCTGCACACGACTGAGGCTTCTTCAGATTCTGGCGCCAAAAAACAATTAGTGGCCAAAGACTCGGAATTGGCGACTAAATGCATGAGGAAGATAGTCTCTGTGAGCGAGGCGATAAATATTCAGAGGCTATGTATCATTAGGGTGCTCACGCTGACAGAGGGGTGGAGACTCTCCCGTGGGGAACCCCATCTCCTCACGCTGCTCTTTCAAAGGGAAGGGACCGTTTGAACGACTGCCCTCGACTCTAAAAGTGAATGGCTGAATGCTGTTCGATGACAAAGCCCTGCAATAAATTCTTAAGGTTTTCAAGTTTTCCGGACAGATTTCTCAGTCAAGATCTCCCCTGCACAAAACATTGCTGGCCTGACACTGTTTTATCACAAGATACTCCAAAGTTTCACCCTCAATAATGACTCAAAATTCTCATCAGCAGGTAGTGGTACACGAATGATTTATAATTAGTTTTCGATAAGATCATGAGATGTGGGAGAAGTATTGACCCATTCGGCCCATCGAGACTCTCCACCATGTTATCTTGCCTCATTTGTTATCCGGCTCGCCTCATTTCTCGTGTTTTAATCTCTGTACTTTGTTACCTTTACGAATCAAAAGCCGATCAAATTCCACCTTAAATAAAATCACAAGCATGGCCTCCACATCCACGACAATGAATTCTTCAAATTCAGCATCTTCTGATCCTCATGTGCTGTGCTGTACTACAGCATGTTCTATTAAGCTGGGGGGTTATATGGGAGGCAGGGTTTAAGAGTCGACAACAACATTGCGGCCGAAGGGCCTGCACTGTTCTGTACTATTCTGTCTTCTATGTTCTAGCGAAAGGAGCTCTTCATCCTCTCTCAGGCTACGCACTCTGCTCCAATCCCCAACCCCCCATAGGAAACGTCCTCTCTCCAGCTACTCTAACCGGCCGTTCAATGGCCCATGATTTTCCAGCTCATTCTTCAAAACTACAGCTATCATTGAGCTGAGAGTTTCTCGCTAATTTTATACCTTCATCTTATCCTTGAAACAGGTCTGCAGCTTTAGGTAAAAGAGTGTAAATGGATGTGGAATGTTCTGAGTGCGAGCGGGTCTTTAAATGAACCAGAGCCGCTGCAGTATCGGTTGGGTGTCAGTCCCTACGGAATGGTGGGAACGCTCTGGCGCTGTCAGATACAAGGCTCGCTTTTCACACTGCTCCTCCGAGGGGTGAAACGGTGTGGAAGGCTGCACCGTGTGTCCCAAGAGAGAAGCTTGGTCAGTGTTCCGGAGAACTCTCCAGTTCCGGCATTAATAGAGGGAAGAAATTTGGTGGGGTTGTTGAACTTGATGTTGACTCAGCAGAGGTCAGTGTGCCCAGAGGGAAGGTGGGCTGGTATCCCGGCGCTGCCGCTGAGCTTCTTTGGAAGGGTTCAGGCGTCGGGTGGCAGTGATAAGGGAAGAGTTGGTCACAGTTAACTGGTTGATGTGCGGTCTCTAATTCCTTATTTGTTTTTTGCACAACCACGATTAGGGAGTCGGTGGCGTTCCTTGGTTTGTTGCAAGGGTAGGTGCAGGGGAATGTTGTGACTGTGATCGGGTCAGTTAATGAATCAGAGACGCTGCGGTATCAGGTGGGTGTTCATGCTGACGGTCGGTCAGGAACAGAAAATATAGAACACTAGACCTCTATGTTCGCCTTTTATCCTTGATTGTTGCCGACTCAAGACCTTCATTCCTCCAGAGCCGTCTTTTTTTCTATTATCCATATGTCTAAGATTTTCTTAAATGTACCTGATAGAGATGTCTCTTACCGGACTCCTGACACCGCGTTCCACACACCCACCATTATGAGTAAATACATACGCCAGGCAGCCCCCATACCTCCGTCTAAATACTTTAAAATTATATCTCCTGATAGCTATTTCCACACTGGGAAAAATATTTTTGGCCATTCACATGACCTATGCCGTTTTACTTGTACAACCCGATGCAGTCGCCTTTCATCCACTTCACTCTAAAAGGAAAAGCCATCGCTCGTTAAACCTATCCTCATGTGACTATCCCTCTAGTCTCGGCAGCACACTGGTAAATCTCAGTTTTTCAGCTTCGAAAGCTGTTAACATACTTTCTGTAATGAGGCGACCAGAATTGAGCACAATATCCCAAGTTTAAATGAGCGGCAACATTACTCGCGGCTTTGAACTCAACCCCTCGACGACTGAGGCCAACATCTCATACAGTTTCATAACAACCTGTTCAACATGCGTGTCAACTTTGATGAGTCGATGAGTGTGAAACTAAAGATGACTCTCTTCTTGCACATTGATAATGAACCTGTCATGAACCCTGCATCTTGCATTCAAATTCGACTTTGCAAAGTGTATCCCTTCACACTTTTCCACATTGAGCTCAGAGTTTGCCAATTCTCTAGCCCAACTTTGCATTCCTCAATGACCTGTCGTAACCTACATCACAATCCACACTATCCCGAAATGTCATCTGGAAATGGAACAGCCTAATCACCCGCTTCCCGAACAGATTTCTGCGGAACACCTCTGGTCACCGACCTCCAAGCGAAATACCCTCCACCTGCTACCACTCTGTTTTCTGTGGGTAAGCTAGTTCTATATGCAGTAGCCACGTTTGTCTGCCGCCCATAGCTGAGAAAGTTTTCCTAAGATTTTCATTAGTGTGCTTTGTCTAATAATTAAGAATTTGATTCCGTTCCTGAAACATGTCCTGCCCCTCTCACAGCCATGATCAGACTAAGGTTCTTCAACTGTCCAGAAATACTGTCGAAATATATCCTCCAACAGTTTGACCGCACGTACGTTGGGCCTACTGGTCTGTAATTCCCAGCGTTTTCCCTGTTTCTTCCCTTGGTCAAAGGAATAACAGCTGGCAACGTCCAATCCTCCGATACTATTGCAATAGCCAGATGACACAGAAAGGTCATTACCAAAGGCGCAGCAGTATCTTCCATCCCTTCCTGTAGAAAACTGGGATACATCCCCTCTGGCAATGTGAATTTATGTACCCTAATGTTCTCGAAAATTTCAGCTCATCCTCTTTCTAAACATCGATATGTTCAAGCATATCAGCCGCTTCTACATCATGCTCACATTTTGAAAAACTCACTCTCAATTAAGGACCTTCGCTATCTGGACCGACCTCAGGCGCATATTTCCTCTGCTATTCCTGATCGGTCCTACGCAGTCATCCGTCTGATCATCATATAGGTGTAAATGGCCTTTGGGTTTCTAAGATCCTGCCTGGCCAACTTGTAGTTCATTTGAAACCTCTCTGATCCCTGCTTCCTAAATCTTAAGTCTGTTTCTTCCTCTGTCTGGACTATCTCTTATCAACCATGACTCCTTTACTCTACCATTGCCGACCCTGTCTCAATGGGACAAACCTATCCAGAAGAACATGCTAGCTCTTCCTTAAAAAAATCCACAGTTCAGTTGTGCATTACCCTGTGTATATCTCTTCCCAATTTACATTTCCAACTTCCTGACTGATAGCATCGTAATTCGCTCTCCCACCAATCAACTGATTTATAATACCTTATCTTCCTATCCTCATTCAATGCCAGGGTAAAGAATAGGAGTTGTGCTCACTGTCTGTGATAGGAGGTCTGGCAGTATCGCATCGGGGAATATGGCAGGTGACCTGGTTCATTGGTCTAATATGGCGTTTCCTTCAGATGTACTGCCACTAGTAGTCGAAACCACTTACGTGTTCCTTGAACAGATTCTGCCAATCTAATCCTTTTTCTCTAAGGAGGTTCCAGTCAATATAAAGGAAGTTAATGTCACAATAATACACGTCTTTATGCTTACATATTTCCAAAATCAATCTCCTGAATTGTTCCTCGGTCGTTATTTGCCTATTTAACTGGTCCGTCTACTTCATCCTTCCAATAGAATACCTACTCTTCCGGATTCTGCCTCCATTCACATTGACTCACTGAATGATCCGATCACGACTCCTCCATTTGTGCTGCTGTGAGATGATCTGACTCTTGCAATTTTCCCCCAGTCCCGTTTGAAACATTGAAGCACTGGAACATCCAGAAGCGATTCCTGCCCTTGTAACAACAAAGCCTCAGTTATGGCCATAACTCCGTAGTTCCATGTACTGAGCTGCTCTCGAAAGACAGCACCCTTGTTACCACACTTCTCGCATTAAAATTGGCGCAGTACAATCCAACCTACTGTCTGTAGGTTCACCACCACTCCATCCATACAATGTCCCAATACGACACTGTTTTTTCCTCTGACATGTCCAATTCCACTCCCGAATTATGTTCCCGTTCCCAGCCACCTCTATCAAACCCGTCTGCAAGATTTCCCTCCAGTTCATGAGGCCAGGTAGTTACCGAAGCGGTTTTGGGACACAGGATCCGCCTCTATTTGGAAAGGTTGGAGTGATTAGGCATAGCCAGGGTGTCTTTGTAGAAGGAAAATCACGTTCCATAAATTTGATCAGGTGTTTTGAACAGGTGAACAAGAGGTCTGACTCGGTCCCAAATTGTAAGATAGCTGAAAGGTGACATACAATGGATCCCTCTGGATAAATATAGGTGGATCGATGGGATCAGACACACAGAAAGAGAGATGGTGAAGAATTCTGACCCGATGCCCTGCGGCTGTAAAATCATTGGCAACCCAGAGTTGGGAGGTCGCCTTACAAATGTTCATCATGTTGTTTAGACTTCACCTGCCGGATTGTGTACACCTGTGGTCACTACAATATTGAAGGGATGTGATTTAGCTTGTGAGGGCGGAAACAAAGTATCCCATGGGTGTCGGAAGTCAGACTACAGACACGGGAGTTTCTAGCTTAGAAAATTCTAGCATTAAGTAACCCGTTGCTTCTGTGACGTCGCTGTTTTTTTTTTCTTTGGAGGGGAGCGGTTTACTGATGAAGAGAACAATCCATTTAGTAAAGGGACTGCTCTTCCACACTCAGGAACATTCCCCTGAACTCTCTGTTATATCTTTCAGTCGGGAGATATGGCTCGTAGCTACCGGCAGATTCGACTGCCCGGCCCCGTGAGGCCAACGAGGACGCTGTGGATCCTCCGCTTGCTTCATGTTAAACGCCGCTTTCTGCATGCTCTCCACTGTTAATTCACTCCCAACACCGGCACTCAGTAATTTGAGCACTGGCCTGTTCACCCGTGGGGTAATACCAGACATCGAATACCCGTGACCAACCCGTGTGGGATCATCACCTACTCTCACAGGGGCAGCAGAGTGGCTGTATTCGGAGCCCAGACCTGGGACGTTGGCCACTGTGGTCTTTCGGCTGACACAGGACTATCTGACCTTTGCAATGCGATGTGGCCCAGAAATGATGTTACCTTGTCGGCCTGGTTCGATTTGTCACGATTACCAGACAGATTGGACGTTTCCGAGGATCTCTTTCATTCCCGGCGTCACAGTACGATAGAGAACACGTCCAAAACCGCGAGGAATCCCAGACTTACGTTTGAGGTTCGAGTGGATGTCTGTGTCACTTATGCGAGTACACGGCGGAAAGTCAAGAGACACGGGCCACGGGTTTTCGGCACCAGAGCTGTGTAAATACTGGGCAGAACAGCCGGCGGATGTTTGATATGATCCACTTCCTGTGTTGATGTAACTGTAAACACTCTCGTGTACTCTGATGGTAGCAGGGGTTCTAATATTTCTTTTCCACGGCATGTGGCAGCTCCTTCTCGGAGCTCACTACTGACCACACTGCCTTTCTGACATCTGTCCCGCGGTGGTATCGCCATTTCACAAATTAACTGCAGGAATCAATAAAGCCAACGCTGTTTGCATTAACTTGGTCTGCATTTCATGTCAAACGCTCGCTGCTGTCAAATCCGACTGTTCATTGGGAAGGTACATTCAGCCCCACGGGGAATAACCAGCTCCTAGGGCAGTGAAAACAGCATGCTGACACACCCACACTAACAGCTCACCCCTCTTCCCTTCCAAAACTTCCCTTCCAACACTTCCCTTCCAACACTGAGCTGACGGTTTTCAGTGGAAAACTGTCAGCTGATAGCGACGCCGCCTGGGGTGCGGGGAGGGTCGTGTGGAACCGGAGCGGTACACCGTCAGGGAAAATGCGAGCAGTCACATTACTAACGTGGGCCTACAGCCCAAATAGTCTCTCCCACCATATTGGAATCACATGCCGTGAGGATAGATAGGTCTGAGTTGATGGCTCGGAAAGTCAGAGCGCAGGAGGATCATCTGCCCGTGGGGTAATGCCGGACTTACCAGCTATCACTGGACATACGCCATACCCACAACATTCCCCCTCTTAACCACCTCCATCCTTTCACACGGCTGTCAATCTACTCGGGGCGGAGCACCAAACTCATAACGTTATCTTGCAGAGAGACGGTGACATCTGGAATGGGAGGTGTGAGAATCAGAGAACAGTGATATTAAGAATCAGCGTGTGGAGAGGGGACATTCGATGAGGGGCCAGGGAGGGGCGTGGTGTGGATGCCGTTGGAGGTGTTGTTGCTGTCGGAGGGGGTGATAATTGTTTAGAGAGAAAGGATTGGAGTGGACAAGGGGCTCGGAGACGTAATCAGTAACAGATCTGAGAAGGGAGCTGCGGCTGGGCGTGACAGTGGAAGTGATGGGTGGGGCGGGGGATGTGGATGAGCTCGGAGAGTATTATGACCGAGGGTCCCGGGGGGGGGGAGCGCCGTGTGTTTGACGGTGGGAATGTCAGAATCAGGTTTAATATTACTGGCACATATCTAGACATTTGTTGTCTTATGGCACTAAGACAGAAAATAGTAAGTTATAAAAGAATAAATTACCTTGAGAAATATATAGCAATATTAGTTACGTATTTTTCAATGTATACGTAGTTCATAAAGGGAGGGAAATTATGTGGGCGTACATATGAACTCATTTTCTATTCAGAAATTTGATGGACCGGAAATGTTGAATGTGGGCGTTCAGGCACCGTTAACTCCCCCTGGCGGTAGCAATGAGAAGACTGCGTGTCATGTTGATGGGCATACTTAGTGATCGATGCCCTATCTCTGATCATCGCCTGTTGAAGATGCCTTTGGAGCTGGAGAGGACAATGCCCGACATCAATTTAGCTGAGACTGCAACATTCTGTAGCATTTCCGATCCTGCGCAGTGGCCCACTGAGGAATGTGTGGAGCATCGGTGGGTTGATCACTGAGAGTTCAGGGAGGAGTAGCAGTTCTGGGAGATTGACTGTCCACCCATCTCGTTAACACAGTGAGGGACGCGGAGCACACAGGCTGCCTGCGAACTGCAATGGAACGACCCTGTGGTTGTTCCGGTACTCGCAGCAGAGAAAAGCACAGGAGGCCAAACGGCTGCTAAAATTAGCGCTGGCAAACTGCATGACCATGGTTAATCCTCCCATGTCTCGGCTCCACTCATATGCCGGACCCCATCGCCCACAGCTCCTCCATCATTTACGTATGCACCCGTCTCCACTTTAACTAGTGGATTCAGCTGCATGAGAGAACAAATGACCCCATGCCGCGCTCAAGCCTGAATCTTGTTCTGCTCTAAACCATCTGAAGTGCCACCCTCGCTATCCATGCCCCTTGTCCAATTTCTGCTGCGTTCTGCAATCATCACTCAACTCCCTCCCAGGCAAATACCTTTCGCTGAATCCCTCCGGTTTCCATCCTCTGCTGACACTCTGTGATCAGACGTGTCCTGTCGGGTTATCTCCCAATTAACCTTCCGGTCTAGCTCTGTTTTAGACAATAAGAATGTAACATATACGAAAAAGCTCTAAGCTCTAAGACACGGATCTCTCTCTCAGCCCAATCTTCCGTCTTCTCGTAACACTTCATGCCCCGATTAATCAAGTATCTATCAATTTCTAGCTAAAAACCCACCCTTCACAGATATCTCTCTAAATAAGTTCCCGATAATCCATTCCTCCCTCCTACACCAGTTCTTCAGTCACACATGCACCTGCCAGATCATCCTATCCTTACCTTCACTGGCGAGTGCACAGTTAGTGGTCTAGATATAACTACCTTGAATGTCCTGTTTGTCCGCTTTCTGTCTAGCTCCATAAGATCTCTCTTCAGTGCCTGCTTATTTCCCCGTCTATGTTACAGGTGGTCAATTGTATCTCGGCTTCTGGTTGCTCACACTCCCCAGTGGGAATGCCGTGGCGCGATCATATTCCACCCACCCGGGATCTGTATAATAGCCCGGCTTAATAATACATTCCCAGGGTATACTGTCAATCACTTTCACAGGATTATATTTAAAGAAGAAGGGCACATTTTTAAAAGAGCCGAACGCCGGTTGTTGTCAGAACCACAGCCGCAATTTTCCCGGTGCAGTACTTTGCTTTCCACTTCTGACAACAGATGGGGACAAACCGACCAAACGTTAAGCTGACGGTGAACCAGACAGAACAGTTAGTGGCTGCCTCTCCCAGGACAGCGATCGCACTGCATACGGGGGTGATATCAAGAAAAGTTCAGGGGAAGTAATAATAACTGATTCGCCACAATATGACCTCAGCGATGATGGTTAGTAGATCCGCCGTTGCCATGGCCACCATGTAGCGAGTGGTGCAGGTGGAGAGGCCGCATTTTCTCCGGGACAGGATCATTATTGCCACTACAGTTACTAGAGGAACAGAAAAAAAAACGTGTGAATTACTGCTTCGCCGCTCTGTGGGTGTCCACGCACAATAAAGCTGAAATTGAGAACAATCAAACTGAGTAAGCAGCTTAATTTTGGAGGATTCAAAGGTGCAAAGCGGGAGTCGGAGATCCCTCAAACGCTTTTATGCTGGGTGAAAGGGTATGGTACTCGGTACTGGAACAGGACCAGGGTTCGGGAAGAGGGCATTGTTAACTGATCACCGAAAGCGATTTGTAGAAATCAACTTGAGCCTGCCACCATCAGGATCATCTCAGCGATCATCATTGCCCCGTTCATTTCTGGCATCTCCCCACGCAGTTAAACCCAGCTTCCTCCGCTCCAGTCTATTTACAAATTTCCGAGAAAATTTATTTCTCCCGTTCGTATGTCTTCGGCGCCACCTCAACTCCCGTTTGCCTTTTGCGTCCAGGAGCTTCGCTTGTCTCCCTTATTTTAAATTCTGCAACTGCGCATGGCCGCGCTTCCTTCACACCACGGTATGTCATCCGATCAGAAATTTTAAAATTTCGCCTGTTAAGATTTTGAATGTCCCGCCGAATGTTTTGGTTATTCCGGAATTTAGTGCTCAAAACATCTGATTTCCAAGGGAGAACAATATAGGTCCATCAAAACATTTGTTTCCTTTTCTGGGATTGCTCCAAGCCACTGTAACATTATTCTAAATGCGTTGATGCTTATTGTTCCAGAGCGGAGTCTGGTATGAAACTTATCTGGTCTGATCTCCATTGTGCATCTCTTGGTTTGCTCGTAACCCTCTCCTCAATCAGGGTATGGAAGCAAACAGTGGTACACGGAACTGCACACAGCCCATTATATCAATTTTCAAAACTCCCGATAGTTCAGAGATTAACTCACAAGTGCTGTCTGAATCTTACGCTCTCGCCGGAATCTCACCGGTGATCCGCTTCCTGCAGCAATTTCGTGAATTTAAAATATGTTACGCTGTTGAAATGGAATAACACCAAGAGCCCCGAAACGGCTCCGAGCCCGCTGCAGTATCGGAGTTCACTCTGAGAACGGCTTTGCATTGAAAAGTCAAAATTGCCTGCCATGATTTCACAACATGAATCCATCTCCCCCATCTTCACTCTACATCCGTTTTAATTGCGAGCTTAGTTTCAGCCTAGGTAACTGATTAAACTGCAAGGGCACATCTAACCGAGCGGAGAGCTTTGTCACAATGTCTGCATCGCCCTCATCGCCCTCATCGCCCTCACCGATCACAACGTTGTCGGTAACTGAATGAGTCCAAAGACCACTCACACAGAACACCTAATGTTAGTTCACCTATGTTCTTACCAGGAAAACCAATAATGTCAATGACCATGTAATATATCTTTCTCACACGGGGAAGTGTTTCACGCATGCTGTATGAGATTCCACCTGTCTTCCAGCTGCCCACGATCTCGCTGAAGAAACTCTGAGCTGATGGATCTCCACCTTCATTCATTTATACCTGCTCCAGCACACTCAATATTCAGTACTACACAAGGCTGACGTTTCGTCCAACAGCTGGGGTAAAAATAAAAATGAGGTAATTAAAGTAAAATCCCAGTTGTGATCAGATATGGATAGTTTGACACGAAATTACAAAATCTCAAAGGAGAGGAAATGACGATTGGAGAAGTCAGTGAATGTTGTTGCAGAAAACTGTCAGGCTCACCTCTCGGTTTCATGTTTACTATCTTTGATCTTGTCCATTCCTAAGCTCCATGGAATTTTTTTATCATGGACCAATATTCTCCTGTTATTGGGCAGCTCAGTTTCACGCTGGGAATGTTTGTTTGTCAGGTGAAATAGTGAAGAGTTTTAAACTAATAGAGCATCCATACTTACGAAGATACTGAACGCATTGAACCTGTTAGTTAATTTAAATGCCACCATTCCCTGTGTCCAGAAGGACTTGCTACCGGCTTCGGATATGGTCCAAGTGCAGAGTGAGAGACACTGAAAGTCAGGTCGATAGTCAACTGACATTAATACGAATAATGTTAAAGGGAAAATAAATAATAAACGCTGGGCCAAACAGGGCCGTTAACTGACGTTCTCAGAAGGAGTTGATTTGAAAGTCCAATAGCTCAGAGAAGGCCGAAAGCAAAACAGCGGCGACACTTTGCTCTGCTCTGTCCAAGTCTGTACAAGCACTGCGACGGCAAGTATGAAGTTCAATACTATCATGATTAAATTAAAAAAAAAAGCGGAAACGTGCAAATTTGCAAGCGTAATTGTCCTCTCCACTGCGCTGCCGAATCCGTGGCTTTGAAAGTACTTTCTGGTAGTAAGTGGTTCGTTTGTTAGTTCTGGAAAGAAATTGATCAGTTTGCCAGACGGCCATTGAAGGACAGGCAGGGGTAACAATGAGGTGCGTGGTGATTAACCTTCCGTGGATGAGGAGGGCTGGGATACTCACAGTGAGTGATGGGGCTCCAGAGAGGGCCAATGTAGAGATAAACAAGGAACTTGTTCCAACATCAATGGCGGTAATCTAGCAGGTTGATAACGTGGTGTTCAATACATTCCGAATACCTGTCTTCACGGACGGGAAAATTCATGATGCAATATTATTGGACTGACTAGAGTAATATTATTGGTCTGACGAAAGGTGTTGACTTTTCCGGTTAAACCTGATGGAAGAGTTGCACACCTGCCGACTTTGGCTACTGCGATTTCAGTGTTCACAATGATATCTCCACTGTATTGGAGAACAACACATAGCCGCATGTTTTATGCACTCGGACTGTGGAATACTTGCGCTCACTGCCCACGTGATTAATACTGAGCTCCGTCTTTCACCACACATGAATGTTTCACCCACTGATGTTCTGAGTGCTTTTCTCTGTATCCGGCCTTCTCCACCGCCATCGTGAGGAGAAAAATAAACCAGAAGACGGCGTCCCATCCTCCAAGTGAGCGCCTTGTAACGATCGGGAAGAAGGTGTGGTTTTCCTGCTTCAACCTGGCGAACTGCCCACTTGCCAAGATCTAATGTGATCGCTGAAACAAAGCGGTCTCGCTTTAGCATGCATCGACTCCCCGAACTCTTTTGCAATAACGTTAATTACTCTCGCTTAAAGACACATACATTCACAGACACACACACGCGCGCGCGCGTGAACACACGTAAATTCGCTTGAGGTGAAATCAAATGCATCTCTTGATGTTTAATCGCTGAACTTGAATTAGATTTACACATTCAGCAACAATTGCGAGCAAAACTTTACGTTAAAGGCCGTCCTTGTTTCACGGAATCCAAATGCAATACACAAGGGCTTAATGCACAGACACACCGATTCACTTTCAACCGGACTTTGAAGCTCTACATATTCCCTGAGATTCCTTTTCTTGCGAGTATACTCAAATAAATCCAGTCCCCATAATTGAATTAATGACAGCTTTCTGAACAAGAAACCAGACAGACACAAACACAATTGATGTCGATGGTGCTGCTACTACTACTACTGATATCAACAGTAGGAATAATAATAATAATAATAATAATAATAATAATAATAATAATAATAATAATAATGACGATGATGATGATGATGATGATGATGACGATGATAGTAATATCAAAACCAACACTACATTATCACCATTGAAAATAAAATAACCAATGGAAGTACATTGTCCTCCATAGAAAGAAAAAGACCCACCATCTGAGCAGGCGAGATATCCACAAGAAAAGCGTCGGAAGCCTGGCTCAAAGTCGGAAAATTCTTCTCAGAAACAGGGGAGTTCCTCCTGGCAGTACAGGGCCAGAATGTAAACACAGAATATTGCCTGAAGTGCACAACAAAATATCATAAATGTCGAAAATGCCAAGAAACAGTAGAAACAATCCCATGCATTGCAGGATCCTGCAACAGTTTAACTTAGTCCTATAACCTATACAGGTACAATCATGAGGTAAGCATCCATTATCAAAATCTTGAGTTGAAATGAAATCTGAGAAATGAAATCTCACCTACCAGTAAGTAACAGCCTGATTCAGTTTTAGAGGCAAATTACCACAAATTATAGGGCAATCTCTAATAACTGATCAGTCTCAATAATTCAGCATAAAAGCGCAAGAACAATCTGTTTAACATATACAGACATTCCAGTATACTTACTATACTAAATCATTAATGGAATAACAAAAGAAATACGCTGTGTTTAAAGAAAAAAATGGAAAGTCTTCGGAACATGCACATTGCCCGTTAGCAGTAACTCCTACTGATATCATCCCAAAGGCACTGGACAATAGCCTTAAACAATAATATCTATGTCAAGTTTCCGAAAGGCACAATAAGAAACATTACTAAATACTACGAGAATTCTCAGCAATTGTCAAATGAGCGTGTTTGGCGGCGCCGCACCTCAGTTTTTAACAGCTTGATCTGAGGAAAAAAAACGACAACAACAACAACAACAACAGCAACAATAATAATAATAATAATAATAATAATAATAATAATAATAATAATAATAATAATAATAATATGACAATTGAGCCACTAACTTAGAAAACCACCATACACTTACAGAAGTGAAGAAAAGATGCCACTCCCCAATTTATTGAAACGGACTAAAAAGAGTGTATCAAGTCAGAAACAATCAAATTAATTATCTCGTGGCAGAAGTGCCAAACGTTGACGAATTGAAATTTCCCACAACTTCATCAGTAAAGCTAAAGCTATTATTTCAAACAGTGGAACAACTTCTTCGAGATTTAAATATGTTACTAGATAACTGCACAATATTAAACACAAAGAGCGGTACAATAGAACAAGTAGAATATTAAACGGAGAAGTATTGGAGAAACATGATACAAGAAAACCGATGAATCGATTTGAAATATGTGAGTCTCTGCGATAGCAACAAGCAAAGAAAATAGATCATTGTGCGGTCAAAGAAAATATTTTTATAAAATACAGTTCAAGGCTTAAGGAACTCGGTCAATTAGATCTAGATAGTACAAATATAACAGAGGAAATAAACACGTTTGCTATGCAAATGTTAGTGCAAAATATCTTAGCTACTGATAAATGATTATGCGTGGCTCGACCCGTACCTTGCGCTGTACCAGACTGATCTGAGAAAAAATATAATAGTACAAATTAACGTGTTCTTTTTTCACAACGTATGGAGCGGAAACCAATGTTGAACATTACAATGCAAAATATATATAAAAAAATAACAAACTGGAGTAAAAAAGCTTCTGTACGCTTGAATTCCGCTTCGATTAATACAACCCGAGGCAGGAGGAAGAGCAGACATATAAAAAATGTACAACGGTCAGATAAAAGTGCCAGTGAGATATATTTTCATCCGAAAAAGAAGATTCAGCACATCAAACGAACAAATGCAATTCTGAGAGAAAGTAGTACTCGTAAAAAGCACAACCCAGAAACGGAATGAAGAGTTGATCACGACAGAAGGAGACGTCAATCAATGGAAGAGCATGAGTCTCCGTGGAAGATTTCACAGCGATCTGAGCAGACTAATTGTAAACAAGGAATCGTCGAGCGCCTCTCTGAGAGTAGAGACCGCGTCCCAGAAACCCAAGGGTTCCTCGTGCTAATAGTGGACCAGGTGGTTAACACAAAAAAATATATCAAAACTGCCGCATGAGCCTAACAGACTGAAGGTGATGATTATAGAAAATGCCGACGTAAACCAGAAACAATCCTGCATATTTTAGGATCCTGCAGCATTTTAACACAATCAGATTAATTACACATGCACTATTGTGTCAAACATCGTTCACCAAAATCTTCCTTTGAAACAGAAACTCGTAAAAGAAATCAAACTTACACTAAAGAAATCTGACCCAAATTTAGGGTCAGAGTCCCACAAATGCTATTATGATCAATGCATTATTACCGATGAGAAAATCCCCATAACCGATCCAATATAATAATTCCTGATAAACAAGCAGGATTAGTTTTACCACCACATTTCTGTTACCAAGTTTTCCACAGTTGACCAAGCAAAATCAGCATGCGGACGTATCCAAGAAAGCTGAAATGGAGCAGGTTATTACAAGTGACAACCTTGTGTTGCATTCTCTGTGTTTAGATTTGAACCATATGTTGCTACGCATTATTTGTATCCGTCATTTGTCGTCGTCGTCGTTATTGTTGAAGTTATTGTATTTACTGTTGTTGTCGTTGCTGTTGCTGTTGCCCCTGTCTAGTTACTTCACGTCTATATTTCCGCTGCCGATCCCCTGAGTTTCAGCAGTGTTGGTTTGTGTTGCTGACCTGTCATCTCACTGAGATTTCCACATAATTGCGGTTTTGCGTTTCTTTGAGTTCGCGTTTGGATTAATATTGCTCCAGGAATTTCTTATAGGAAGTAAAACCATTCCATCTCGCCTTCGTCTCTGTTACTAAAAGTCTTTGCAGGTTTTCACTGAACCCAGTAGACTTCTGATTAGCAACAGCGATCTATTCCTTCCTGAGGAAAAGTGCAGCGTAAACCATTCGAGAATGACGATTACAATGATCACCCACGCTGCAAGTTCAACCGAATTGTGAAATTACTTTCTTGTTGCACGTCCTCCCTTCATTCCCTCCACAGGCCTGCTGACCACTGATGGAGGAAACGTGTAGTAGCCATGATTACTGCCATGTGATACCACGGCAGGAGGTGTTCGACTGTCGTATGAGCTGCTGGCGTATATCCCAAGTCCTGGTTATGTGACTGCTGACGCTAAGGAACAATATCAGAAGACTGCTAATCATGCCTGCCTTCCCCATTTTGCAAAAACAATGCCAAAACAATAAGGCAAATGAAAATTACTCGTGTAGAAAACAAATGCCGAGAACAGTCATAGTGATAGAGTCATTGCCCTCGATACACGTCACAGCAAATAATGATGACAATGGGTGGCTCTACCGGTAAGAAATTTGATGTGAGCCCCCTATGGCAGTTCAAAGTACTTCACGGTGATTGGTGTCAGTGTCACCGGATGTCACTGACCGAAACCATATGAGAGAAGAACAGAATTAGACTACTCGGCTCATCGACTCTACTCTGCCATTCCATCACCGCATTCTCCTGCCTTCTCTCTATAACCTTGGTCTCCTTAATAACCGACATTTTTGTTTTATATAACCAATGGATTGGCCTCTACAGCCCTCTAGTCCTATTTTTTTTAAACAGCCTTCCGTAATAGCCCTCTGCTTCTAACTTGAAGCCAGTGGTATATCCATTTTGCCAATTTTCCCTATATTCCATGCTATCTGACTATTCAGAGCTGGCTGCCATATTAACGGCCTCCACAAACGACATTTAGCGCTCTGACATCGTCGAGTGGCATACCAGGATGACTATTCCTGGTCAGCTCTGGTGATTTCCAACGCAGCAGGAACTTGCTTGTGTGGACTCTGCGTGTGCTACTTGTCCTTCCTACCAAGCCGTTTTGACACTGCTTCAACATCAGGGAAATTATAGGTCGGTAAGTTTGACGTCTGTAGTAGGTATATCATTGGAAGGAGTACTAAAAGATGTTTTTAGATATCTTAATAAGAGATCTGCAAGTATTTGCATAGACAAGAACTATAGACAGGGAGAGTCAACACGGCTTTGTGCGTGGTAGCTCATGTTTAACAAATCTATTGGAGGTTTCCGAGGAGGTTACAAGGAAAGTGGTTGAAGGGAAGGCAGTGAATGTTGTCTACCTGGACTTGAGTAAGGCCTTAGACAAGGTGCGCCAGTGGGAGGTTAATTAGGAAGATTCAGTCACTGGGTATACATGGTGTGGTAGTAAATTGGATTAGACATTGACTCAACGGAAGAAGACAGAGTGGTAATGGGGGATTGGTTCTCTGCGTGCAGGCCTGTGACTAGTGGTGCGCCACAGGGATCAGTGCTGGGCCCATTGTTATTTGCCAACTATATGTAAAGGGGGTTTCTTCTTTCTCTTTGTTACTGCGTATGTTAATCAAAATGGCTTATTTGTTTTGTTAAAAGCAAGAATGCTTCTTTGTTGCGAGAGAGTGTTGGAAGCTTGTTTGGGATAAAATTTGCAGATAAAGTGACTTGTATTCCTTTGTAAACAAATTGGGATTAATGTTATTCTTTCTTCTGAGTCTGTAAGCTACTGTTGGCGGGCTTTTGGGGAGATCGCCGCGAGGGGGGTGAGAGAGAGAGAATTCGATGCTGTAAACTGGGCGAGGAACGGGCCCCAAGCGGGGGTCCAAGGCCAGGAGGTACCCCGCGGAGAGGAGACGGAGATAGATGTTCCTGGTTGACCACTTCGGGTGGTCCTGAGCTGCGAGTCCAGAAGTTCGGAGGGGAAAGAATGGTGGCCTGAAGACTTCAGTAATTGAGCTCCAACGGTTGTGCACGAAGTGGTATGGACTTTGATAAGTTTGACGCCTTTTCGTTCGTTTCTTTTCCTTCATGTGTACTGTATCTTTATTAATTACTTAGCTATAATATTCTTTATAAACTGTAATCATTTAATCGCATAATGTGTCCTGTTTGCCCTTTGGCGAGGCGGGGACATCATACAGCATCCACACCAGCTGATTACCCAGTTTGGCGGGGCCGAAGGCTGGTCCCCCTCGACGAGAACGAGCTGAGCGAGCCTGAGGCCACCCAGTGGGGTACATATATCAAAGACCCGGAAGATAATGCGGTAAATTGAATGAGCAGATCAGCAAATTATACAAAGATTGGAGGTGTAGTGGACAGTGTGGAAGGTTTTCAAAGCTTGCAGAGGGATCTGGACCAGCCGGAAAAATGGGCTGAAATATGTCAGATGGAGTTTACAGACGAGCTTGAGGTATTGCACTTCGGTAGGGAAAGGCAAGGTAGAACATGCAAGGTAAATGGTAGGGCACTGAGTGCAGTAAAACAGATGGATCTAGGAATACAGACACAAAATTCCACAAAAGTTGCGTCACGGTTAGATAAGGTAGTAATGCGAGCTTTTTGTACATTGGCCTTTATAAATTAAAGTATTGAGAATAAGTGTTAGAATGTTACAGTCAGGTTTTATAAGGCATTGGGGAGGCCGGCTTTTCAGTATTGTGTGCAGTTTTGGTCAGCGAATTACAGGATGGATATGGATAAGGTTGAAAGTGTACAGAGAAGGTATACAAAGATGTTGCCAGGACATGAGCAACTGAGTGGCAGAGTAAGGTTGAATAGTTTTGGAATTTATTCCCTGACGCATAGACCAATGACGGGAGAATTGATAGAGGTATATAAAATTATGTTGGGTACAGATGGAGGGAATGCAAGCAGGATTTTTTTCCACTGAGTCTACTGGGAAAAAAAAAAAACAGAGGACATGGGTTAAGGGTCAGGGGAGAAAAGTTTAATGGGAACACTATGGCGGGCTTCTTCACACAGAGAGTGGTGGGAGTATGGAATGAGCTGCCAGATGAAGTGGTAAATGTGGGGTCACTTTTATCATTTAAGGAAAACCTTGACAGGTGTATGGATGAGAAGTGTATCGAGGGTTATAGGCCAGGTGAAGGTCAGTGGGACTAGGCAGAAAAATGGTTCAGCACAGCCAAGAAGGGCAGTAATGTTCTGTGGTTCTTTGCTGTAATGTTCTATGGTTCTATCAGGGCAATTACCGGACCTAGGCACTGGTTCATCAAGGCGCGCACACGGCCTGTGCGCATGAGCATCATACAGTAACACAAATCCATCAACTTCCCTCTGATGGACTAACCCAACAACCCCCGATGGCGGGTTACCCCTGCCTCTCCTCAAACGAAATTCACTGCGCATGGTCATCCGCTTCTCTGCTGAGTTGTTGTTTCACTTGTCGGATGACCGGTCAGCAAGCCCAGTCGCCTTCATCCGGTAAAACCCCGGAGACGAAGGAACCCCTCGATCTCAGCAAGCTTCTACAGGAACATCACGATGAAGCTATCGCATTCAGTAAATGGAGATCCAGCACCTTGCCCCCTCTCGGACAACACGACTCGCGATGGACCTCCTTGTGGGCATTACTCACCCTCACCAGTCCCACCCATGAATGACTACTCAGTCAACAAGCTACAGTACAGATTTATTCGCCCATCCCAGTTCCCAGCTAGCGCCGGAACGGATATAAAACATACAAAATTGTCCACCCTTCACTAGTCCGGATCTACAGCATGCTTACAGTGGATCTGCATCCGCCAGGTGATGAGTGGCAGACGGCGACCTGAACGCCCACTGTTCACTGCTGGTTGTGCCTTTCCGACTTTCTAACAGGCCAGACTTTTTCAAGCCTTCATGAACCAGATACTCCTTACTTCAGTCAGAATCTTCATTTTTTTAATAATCCACAGACGTATGATCGTTCAGTAAGAGCAGATCAGCAAGTGTACCAGTTAGTGCGCTGTCATGCCGACTCAAACCCTTCAACATGGACGATTTACTTTCACTAGGCCGGGTTAGCTCACTATTTACACACCTTCTCTGCAACGGGTATGTCACCCTTTACTATCTTTTTGATTACCAATCCCTGGCATTCTCTGCGGAGGAGTCCACGGTGTTAAACGTTCTCGTGCTCCACTGCACGGATGGGCATTCCAGCTGTCAACCGCATCTACCGCCTCCAAGCCAACTGCCCTAGGCACCGGCCAGACTACTCAAGACTGGGGAGCATGTCTGAATGTCCAGAAGCTGAATTTTGTACATACATGAGAATTTCAAAACATGGATGTCTTAGGAATGGCGAGTTTACGGTGGAACATCATCACTTTGATCAGTTAAGGCTGCAGAAACAACAACATTATCAGTAGGGTGGACGATAGTCAGTAGAATTGGAGATAATGCTGTCATACTGGCGAGCAATGTTGTCATCATTTCAGCTCAGCGACGGTTCAAGAGAATCAGTAATAACATCAGCGTGGTCTGTGTCGTGTTAGTAAAACGTGGGCCATTCTGCTTAGAGAACGGATGTGTCTCCATGAACTATAAACCAGGCTATTAATCATTCTGACTTTTTAGAATTACAGTCAACCTGTCTGCTTCATATACCCTGTCTTTCAATCTAAATCTAGGTATAGGATCTCCAGTAACTCAAACAGATAACTGCGAGTTTGCCTGGTGGTGACTTTCTGCACATTCATTCGGCGTTGTTTTAAATTACTGCCCATCTGCAGAGACCGCTTTATACTGTTCCTTTGAATATCTTGTCTCATTCCAGCAATATTTACAAATTATTTCAAAATCATTTAATGAAAAAAACTGAAACAAAAAACTGTCTTATTTTGTTTTACACAAACATATAACTGATCGTATTCCGCAGGTCTCCAACTGCGGAAATATAATGGGTTAACTGCATCTTACCTTGACAGTAATTGATTAGTGATGAGCAATAATTCTCCCTTGTTGTTATCACACTGTCCAATTGAAAAGAAAACACATGTACGTTTATTCGCAGCATTCAGCACATTTTTGCTCAATAGTGAAGCATTTTAAACGTATGTTTACGTATACACAAAGTACTTTAACAATTATATTTACTAGTTTATTTCTGGTATAAGACATCAGAGAAAAAACACATCGATTGTGTAAAGGTCTAAGTGACGAACGCTCGGCATTCTACTATTCCCCGGTGGTTTCTGTTACCTGAAACTATGGAACACAAGCTGCAGTATCTTCGCTTCGTTTATCCGGACACCTGTGGTACAATCTCTGGATTTTTTTTCATGTGAATGGTTAAATAAAAGAGTGTAACAGGACAGCCAAATAAATATCGCCGAATTTCATTTTGATAAATGAAAATAAAAAAAAAAATGGGCCGGAGCCTCGAAATATAAACTCGGCCCAAAGTGACGATAAAAAAATGAATTAATATCTCTCCTTAATCACCGGTCACAACTGATATCAATGTGAAATCAAGAACAACAGCCGAGGCTCCATGTGTTCCTGTTCCACTGACGCTTCGGTCACTCGTTGGGACATTGACCGATAATCTGGGACTATCTCTCCCGTATGCTTTTCTCCAGACGCAGACCACCTCACATTTGCACGTGCTCAATTCCATCGGCCATATCTCGACCCATTTCCAAGATAGTCAAGGTCACGCTCAAGCTTGGATAACCTTCCCGGTTCTACAGGACGCCCCCAATTTTGCAGCCGTCCGCATTGTTTCTGATCCAGCTGTCAACATTGACAACAAAATCAAGTTATAGATGATAAATAAAAAAAGAGCCTTACACCAATCCCTTCGGCGCAATAGTCACAGAGAAAAAATCAGCTATCCACTCTCTGCAAATCCGGTATTGGATCCAAATCAGCAGCTTTGGGGGAAAAAACACACACAATTTCAGTCATGTATAATGTTTTGCATTTAATAGTATTTAATTCCGTTTCCCTGGCAAGTAATTGACCAGCCTGGAACTTGGTAGATCACAGATTTTGATTTCTATTTCTGTTCACACCGAAAATGGAAGAGCAAATTGTGGTGGATCTGTGGCAGACCTGACAATGTCTTTAAAATTAAATAGACAGCACCGCACGCCACGGGTATGAGGGAACTCTCCATGCGCGTGCGCAGGAACAGAACATTCAGCAATCGGTTCACACACAACAGCTTATGTCGGTTGAGCTCGTAAGTTTTAATTATCCAGGGTCCCAGGAGTATTACTGTCAATCTCTTTTACATGCTGAGAAGAAGATGCGTACATCATGTTTTATTGTGATGCATGTCAGCAGCTGTTGCTGTGAGTTTCGTCATTCAAATGATTGGAAATGACCAGAACGAGTGGTAAAAATGATCCTATGCCCCCCTTCAATAAAGTGTACTGTATTTTACCTGCCGAGCTGATGTCCCGCCCTCACCGTCAGAAGCGAATCTGCTCGGCCGAATATCTGAAAATAAATCTGTTTGAAGATGATTGCCCATGTTGATTGTTCAGGATGATTGTCTATGTTAGAATAAACACTGATCAGAGAATGTCCCATTTCAGCAGCTGACGTCAGATATCTTGGAAATTAGATTAGCAGAGTTCATATTTTAATTTGTATAAAAGCCAATAGCTTGTAACATCCCCTGGGGAGACAGAGTGAGAAAAAAAAACACTTCAATGTCAGTGGTTGTGCAGCTGCATGTGACTCACGTGGAAACCAACTAATTGTCTCAGTGGAATTACTCTGAATTGCATATAACTCTGTAAAACCGATCACCGATTCATATAAACAGTTGGAACGTTTCGTGCGACTGGACGCTGCCTTTGACGGAGTATGGGATATCCAGCCAATTACTACATCGCGAGCGTTTCCTACCATGCAATTGTAGTGATCGGTTTCCCCCCCCCCCCCCGAGAGCTATGAACTATTGCTGTTTCTATGCTGCTAATGAGAGAGAGAGAGGAAGTTCAGAGGCAGGAACATCTGTTACAGATAAGAGGGTGAGACAGACTGTGGATTTAATGTAGTTTCACACTTCCTGGTTATTTATCTTTCACTACAAGGACTCTACTTTGCTCGTTAACATTCCTCAGGAGACAGCAGGAGTGGCCTGATCTGATGAACATAGTCATTCAGAGTTGATAGATAGCTGAGACCCCGTTAGTATGGATAAAAGACAGGTCTGGAGAGATACCCTTCAGACACACCAGTGGACACAGTGGGTTCACAGTGTTGTGAACCCACAGAATGGCGGGGGTTTCGGAGACCGAATCAGGAGATCGGTCAACAAAGCTCACAGTGTGACGGCAGGGCCGGTGGGGACTTGTGTGTGTGTCCACTCATGCCAGAGTGACGAGTCCACCTAAGAAGAACGGTCTAGCTGAAGGACGGAGGGGTCATAACTGAATGACCACAACTACATGACGGGTTAAGGAAGCCACAGAAGGTTCGCCTGCTGCAGCTGCCTAATCTCCCCCTCTCTCTCTCTCTCTCTCTCTCTCTCTCTCTCTCTCTCTCTCTCTCTCTCTCTCTCTCTCTCTCTCTCTCTCTCTCTCTCTCTCTCTCTCTCTCTCCCTCTCTCTCTCTCTCTCTCTCTCTCTCTCTCTTCCTCTGTGTCTCTCTGTCTCTCTCTCTCTCTCACTCTCTATCTCTCCAAAGATGACGACACAGCACCCATAACTACCTCAGCACGCATGAACTGAAATTTATACTCTTCTATGACAATTCATTTACCCCTAGACATCGATAGAGCTTGTTTATTATTGCTTATTATTATTCCTAAACTTTTACGTTTATTAATGCTAACTTGTTTTATATGTATATTTGCATTTTTTGATACTGTATTGTGCAGTTTACTCATAAACACCTTTAGTTTTGGTACCACCAGACTCCAACGGATACTTCTATCTCTGCTGGTCTGACACCCACTTACGGAGTACGTAACATCCTGGAGCTGGTCACTGTATGCGTGGTGCCATCGTCTTGCTTGCTGTGGTTCCGCTGCGAGGTTCAGGCCTTTTACTAAGCACAGATGCTACCTTCATCTGAAATGTGTTTCCAGAATGGAAAATTCAACCATCTGATCGACTTTTTTTTTCAGTTTCCATATTTTTTCAATTTTCTTTTCTTTTAAATTATGTTGCTGCCGATATTGCTATCGTTTCATGATTTCACCTTGCTCGGCTTTCTGAACCGATATGAAGCTTTTCTCAACTGCACCGGAGTAAGGTCTGTTCTTCCACAAGCTACTAAATTATAACTTTTGCATTAAACTTCAGTATTTCACTACAAATCATTAGTGAAATGCTGAAGCTAAATGCATAAGTTATAATTTAGTAGCTAATAACTTCAGCTATTTCACTTCTAATAATGGAAATTGTGATGACAGTCATTGATTGTGTCGATAGTCAGAGGCTTATTCCCACAAAAGCACGCAGGGTTATGGTGCTGGGGAGTAGATATAGATTAGATGTCACGTTTTTTTTATGTAGTGGGTGGTGAGTGCGTGGAATGGGCCGCCAGCAACGGTGGTAGAGGCTGGTACGATATGGACTTTTAAGAGAATTTTGGACAGGTACACGGACCTTAAAAAGTAGAGGGCTATGGGTAAGCCTAGTAATTTTTAAGGTGAGGACATTTTCGCCACAACTTTGTAGGCCGCAGGGCTTGTATTGTGCTGTAGGTTTTCTATCTCTCCGTGTTTAATGGAGCGATACACCGTTCACCATTACGTGAGTAGTGGAAATCAGATGCCTTGCTCCGAAGTGTCGAAACCGAGCAGGTGACAGATCTCTTCACGGGTCAATTCTTCGATATTTACTTTAACCTTACCCCAGGATAGAAGTAAACAGTATGGAATGCATTTTAGTGGTTTTCTTGGGTAGGATCTTGGAAGCGAATTTTGGGAATGGTGTGCTCCTAGAAATACGTAACAGATGATTCTTAATGGAACCCTTGCATTGTGGTTCAGTATGGGCCTGTCTCATTGAGGCGGGGAACGGATGGTACCGTAAAGTCACCCTTCTTAATATTAGGTATGGGACACTTAGACAAGAAGAAGAAAGAAAAATTCTTAAGGTTCAGGAAGAAAGGATCGGGCAGGATTATGGAATGTCACAATGTGGCCTGGACGGTTATTACCAACAAACTTAGTAGACATGAGAAGCCCTCGCAGACTCGCATGAAATGTAGGTGAAGAAGAGGAGAGTGCCGAGGAAAAAGATGAAACAGATCAGAAATAAAATATTCTCGAGTGCAAGGAGGCAGAGTAGGACCTTAATGAATCTTTGCTTCATCAGTGAGCTGGATCTTGATGAATGTGGATACAGCGTAAATAGGCAAATGTACTGGGACATGCCAAGGATCGCGATTATGCGCTGGAAACTTGTAAGTAATTAATATAAATCATTCTCCGGTGAGAGAAGGGATATACTTTGGAAAAAGCCGGCGAAGATATTGCTGCTCTTTTGGACATTATATTTGCGTCTTCACTGGCTACATAAGTAGTACCGGAGGACTGGAGGATAGCAAATGATTTTTTGTTAGTTCAAGAAATGCAATAGGGATAGCCCTGAGATTTAAAGACCAGTAAGTCTTCCGTCAGTAAAGGGCAAGGTATTAAAGAGTATTCTTGGGGAGGGAATTTGTGAGAATTTGGAGAAACCTATTCTGTTTGGGTCAGACTGTGAGCCTGAATAAATTCTGTGAAGAAAATGAAATTAATCTATACAGATGATGTAGGACTATCCAAAGTGGGATGTATTAATTTTGCGAAGTGTTTTACCGGATTAAGCATGGTAGGCAAACTTAGAAAGTCAGACGGCATTGCATCTTCAGAAACCTGGCTGCATGAACTCAGAATCGGCTTATTAACAGAATGCAGATTAGGTAGCAGATGGAGTGAATTCCGCCGGGAGGATACTGGCCAGTGGTGTTCCACAAGGAATGTATAATTTTTGATACATTTTACAACTCTGCTCTGCTCTTACAGTTTTCTGAGAAGCTGACTTTAATTTGACCATCCTGCAGCACGTGGATAATTTATTGAATTACATCTGACGATGTAAGAAAAGTGTTGATTTTCAGAATGGAACTACATGCTATAGAATCTGATCTATTTCTATATTACGAGGCAGATGCTCCAATGACATGGAAACAATCTTTTCAAGTGGAATACTCAAAATCAGCATTTCAAAGACTTCAGCAAATTCTTTTGGTGATTCCCCAATGACGCCACTTCCGAAAATACGGATTTCAAATTCCAAATTGAAGTGCACAGGAATTTGTCTTAATGTCCATTTACCTTTCAAAAGTGAGTCTTTCTTACCCGGACAAGGAGCACTCATATCTCTATCCGTGTAACCATGATTCCACATTGCCGGTATAAAATTCACGTCTACTTCTGAAATCAACACCAAAGCAAACAAATAAAATAACCCACCCTCTGAAATCCATTTAATTTCACGGAAATTTATTTTGCTGAACTAAAGAGACGTTTCCTGACAGTCATATCCCGTTGTGAAGCAGAGGATTAATTCAAACACCCGGTCAATAAAAACCTAACAAATACTCGACTGCCTTCCATTCATTGACGCACGAATTAACTCGCTTTATCTTTCAAAATCCACAAATGTCCAGTCCTTGTTTAATATTTTACATTCTGAAATCATGCAAACTTTAAACCATCGCAGACCATGTCGTACTTTCAAGTGTTGAACTGTTCAAAGATAATCAAGAATTAGAATCACACAACATTGAAGAAAACCTTTCCAGTCTAAAGCAAAGAGACGCATGGGAGTTATGCATCGTCCGCAGGTTAATATTCAGCAATTTAAAGCATGACGTCACCGCGTCACAAGATCTCTGGCAGCTTCCACGTTTTCCCACCTCTAATCTGTGCCCAAGGACAGGATTTAGATTAAATTAAAGTTTTGTTGGAAGTAACAAGTTTAGTAATCCTCATCACCACTGCTGAAAGAAAATATTTGGAGAGTGTAGTGGGATAATCTTCCAACCAAATCCAGTCCGCGACTATCGGTTTTATCGTCTTACTGAAGGTATATTACTCTAGTGCGTTCCCTCCCTTCTTATCACACACGTGCACTTTCATATTCACAAGCAATAACTCTTGACTCGGTCTCTATGCTTCATTGCGTGTAAGGACAGAGGGAACAGACATGACTATAGACTTTGTAGATACATCGGTGCTGTGAGACACTAAAATTCTGAACGATATATATGTGACTTCTGGCTCTAAATTGTTTCGATATAATATTGACTAGTTATAGTGCTTGGAACACCATTTATAGATCTAAAGTAAATTTAGTTGGGTGCTTCCGGCTCGTCTGGCTGTATTGGGTTAGCACGTTTATCGGTATCCTCTCCTAACATCCAGAAGTAACCGATTTTATAATTCTTCACTTGCTCCCCTATCGTTGTATTTTCGGCAAAAACCTGAGAGTTCAAAATGCAATTCTGAGGCTTTAAAATACCGCCAGGTGTTCTGGCCTTAAAAATATGGTCGCATAGATACACAGTGCGATCAATTTCCGTTTTTCTGCAGTTTCTGGACAGTGCACTGCTCTACGGTGATCTGTTTCCTGTAACAGCCCACTATGGTTAGCCGCGGGAAGTAATGCCCCAATATCATGATCAATATTTCTCAGATGCTGAGGCACGAAATATGTAGTGCATGTTATATTGCTCTTTCCGATTCCTATCCTGGTCGCAAATGGGGAAGGGGGTGGGTTTGGTGACAATGGTACTGGGATCTTTGATTGTATTCTGGCAGGAGATGTTTGGAAGCAGGATACCTTTCGTCGTCATAGCGATGCGGAGTTGCGACAGTACGTCCAATACAAACGTGTTATTTCAATTTTTGCCCCTGAATGGGGATATTGTCCCAGCAAATTTTCTAACTTTTTTTTCTTCCGTCACTTAGTGGGATCGCCACTGATATTTTCTTTTCTAATGAAGATTTCGGCATTATAGTCAAATATGTTTATATCAGTTTACGTTTTACTAAATCCTTGCAGTCGCTACCCGCTAATCTTCTTCTTATCACACACTCTTTTCCTTGAAAACTTTATAAAATGGATTCAAATGCACTATTTTCACTCAGCTCGCACCCACCCTCATCGCAAATATTGTGCCTTCTTACGAAAGTGAATAGCTTCTCTTCAAGACGGATCACCACATCATAGAAAACATGAGAGCTACTTCTAATCAGTCCCGCTGTACTTCAGCTTGCTGCTGCCATTCTGCCCAATGCTTTCGATCTGGCTTCGGCTACCTTCCCGTCCTCATATTATCCCAGGGGTAAACATTCAGATCTCCATCACAACGCTTATATTTTCCTTCATACACCCTTTCCCAGCGAAGATTCCTCACTGAGGACAATTCCGTGTAACCCACTTTTCCATCACAATGTTAAAAATGAAAAGTTCTGAGAGTGATGATATAGTTGTCGGGACCTTTTCTTCCCAAATATTGAGTGGGAGAACACAGTGACTTATGGATTGCAGAGAAGTGAATTCATTCCCGCCGTTACAGACACTTACACCACACACTTCATCGGCAAAGCTAACAGCATTGTGAAGGACCCCACGCACCCCTCATACAATCTCTTCTCCCTCATGCCATCTGGCAAAAGACATCGAAGCATTCGGGCTCTCACGAACAGATTTTGTAACAGTTTATTTTCCTAAGCCATTAGACTTCTCAATTCCAAGAGTCTAGTCTGGCGCCATCACACACACACACACACACACACACACACACACACACACACACACACACACACACACACACACACACACACACACACACACACACACACACACACACACACACACACTCAACTGAACACCACTTCATTCCCTTTGATATTTTTAAATTTCTTTCTCAATTCCTGCTAAAACAATGTTTACATTGTTTAAGATTACATTTACAGTTAAATTTTCATAATTTATTATTATTTTGTAATTCACCCTTTACTGTGCCTACTATCCTATTTATTAATTATTGTACTAGGTCTGAAGTCTCTCAGCACGCTGGAGGAACTCATCACATCGAGCAGCATTCATTGAAATGAACAGCTAACGTCAGTCTGGACTTGACGAAGGGTCTCAGCTCGAAACGTCGACTAAAGTCTGATGTAGCTTTGTGTTGTTTCACGTAGTCTAGTATAGTTTTCTGTTGTTTCATGTAGCGACATTGTCCTGGAGGAAGGCTGTTTCATTTTTACTGTGTACTGTACCAGCAGCTAAGGTTGAAATGACAATAAAAACGACTTGACTTGATTCTCTTTCTTGATCTAGTATATTAATGCACCAGCAGTAGAGAAGACTGCCTACATTTGAAATTCTGTAACATTTCGGGATAGATTTTTGAGTACGATTGGTTTTGACCCTTCAGCAAGTGACCATAAATTTGTTAGTCGAGTTATGTTTCAGAAAGTACATAAATAAAAGCTCAAATCATTGAATTGACTTACATAAAACTTGGGCAGATGCAGCTAGGACTTCAGAAGTTAAACTGGAAGTAACTGCTTGACGTTTGAGTGCGTTAAGGGAAAATCGATTTTAAAAGGTAACACACGCTGTTCAGGAAGCGTTAAAACTGAATGTTATGAGAAGAATAAAAGCTCAAAGTTCAATGTAAAATTTATCAAAGACATACACGTCAACATATAACCTCAGATATTTCTGCGTACATATTGTCAAATCTATGAACGAGTACATGGATGAATAAAGATATGTGTAAAATGTTGAAGAATATACATCTATATAAAGAATGAGGAAATGCTAGACATAACGTAGGGCTTGGTTATAGGTCATGTCGATTGAGAAGGATATTGCCGATAATGCCAAAACTGACACCAATTGTAATTGTAATCCCAAAAATTTAGTAGTGAAAGAAATAAGAAGGAGGTAGTTAAGTGTATTAGGAATAATAGTGTGGTGTTAAATTATGCAGAGAAATACATAGGGAATACTCTTTAATTATATTTAGTTATCGTCTTCATCGACGAAGATGTTAGCAGTAAGCCAGTAAGAGGAACGAAATGTTTCTCAGAAGGAACTACAGTCTGATCAAGGACAGGGGCAACAGACAAACCAGTTGCCTTTACCCAATTCTGTGGACTCTGAACTGATGTTTGTTTTTGGATAATCTGATCAGGGTAATTGAATGTGGACACAAGGAACTTCAGGTAAAGACTTGCTAAATCTGAGACCATTCTCGGGAAGTAACTATTTATTATGTAAATTTTGAGACCTGCCAGAGAAGCAATCTGTAATCTTGTAATTGTTATAATGATAGCGGACACCTCCTGAACTAACCGTCCTATGACAAGTTTGTCGATCAACCCTGGCTGTGAAGAAAATACTGCTGGGGATGCCCTGTGGAATATCGTCCAATGAAAGCTGTCGGGCAGGACGTTTAAAAGTTAACAAAAAAAACAAAAAGATTTAATTGTTAGAGTTACGGCAAAACGTTAACTCAGAGTGTCATAGACAGTGATAGACAGCCCGAGTGAGATAGGTTTCAAGGAGAACACAAAATGTTCCAAAACGACATAACATCCTTTAGAGAAAGGGTTACACTGTCAGAGGGATGTGGACCGAATTGCTGCACTTAAAAGAGTAATATGTCATTTTCCACCTAAAAAAGGGGACGAAAGAGAATACGGAGTATGATTTAGCAGATGAAGCGAGTTGCTACGATTACGATAAGTACAAAGCACAATTTCCTGAGGAAATCCCACCAACATTGACCCGATGGGGAGTCTGTATCTGACCCAAAGGAGAGTCTGTATCTGACCCGATGGAGAATCTGTATCCGACCCAATGGAGATCCTGTATCTGACCCAATGGAGAGTCTGTATCTGACCCGATGGAGATTCTGTATCTGACCGTCTACCGTCTACCGTGCTACCGTCTGCACGATTGGCGCCCCTAGTTACTTTCAGAGAGGAGGCAGGCTCTGCAGGGGTAGCAAATGAAATAAGAACATAACATAACCTACAGCACGCCGTTCGGGGTACAGAGACTCAAATATATTGGTAATAATATCGGGACCCGTGTGCTCAGAGTCGATTCTCTCGAGATTTTGCAGCAACTCGTCATCAGAGCGATAAATGTCCGAGATGACGCTGAGGAACAGAAATTAATGGTAATGTTTTTGCTTCCAAAAATACACTCAGCTTTGCCAGATACAGACAGACAGGATAGGGGAACAAGTGGTGGACTTATGAACATGTGTTCTTAGACAATATGGACTTAAAATAATTTAAGATTTTCTCTGGAAATAAGAGCATATATCACCCTTGTGTGACTGGTTCCATTCAACGTGAAGAGAATATTGTAATTTTTTGCCATTGCATTAGCCATGTCTGGGCCAGAGTCCGTCTGTTCCAGAGCCGATAGGGCGAACAAATGTGCCAACAGTGATATCATTACTTGGAAAACACTCAGTGAACAACAAAGAAGTATCTTCTTAAAGGACACAAGTGATACGATCTAACAAGGAAATAGAGGACTCTAATGTATATTTTACACAGTAATGAAGAGAACTTCCAGATCCAATGCACTGATACAGATGATTATCTGTGGGAATATGTTGTTACTGATCTGTCACCAATCTCCCACTTGACTGCAGACAGGGCATGTGTTGTGTAGGAGGCAAGCGATGCAATCCATCACTGGACCAACCACACTAAGCTAGTTAACACAGACTCTGGTGGAGCAAATTAAATATTCAGTTACCCAGGCTTTTCGGGTACGTTTCAGAACTGGGGGAAAAATGTTCAAATATATCCGTGGATAAGAATAGTAACACATGCTGCTCATACTAATTGAATGCACCCTGATAATTGTATTGCTCAGTGTATATCAACTGAGAAGGTGGAAGGCAGAACTAATGAAAAAAAAATCGAGGATAATCCTTTCATGAAATAGCAGAAGACGCGGCCAGTATAAATTAGGTGAAGTCGGTTGGTAAACGTTAACATTTTATGTAGAAGGCAATTGTTTCACACCTACTGAGGTTCCATAGGAGTCTTCTGGGCAGCCAACTGAATGAGTGGGAAATAATGAGGAGGGAGATGTTGGCCAGAAGAATCTATAGTCTGATCAAGGAGACGTGAAGCAGACAAACTGGTTGTCTTTGCTTTCCACCGATGTGGTGGTCTCTGAACTGTTTCTTGCTCTGGGATTATGCAATTAGATCAATTAAACGCGGAGGCAAGAAGCTTCGTGTGATGACCTGCCAAACCCAAGATCATTCTGAAACAAGTAGTTATATAATCAAAGCAACTAAATGTGTTCACCTGCCAAATCTGAGGCCGTTCTCTGAGGAGTAGGTACTTACCGTGTAAACTGCCAGACCTCTAAAAGAAGCAATCTGTAATTTCGTTAGACTCTGTCTGTGGTCCATATTTAACTGCTCTGGACCAGTCAGAGTTATAACAAACACAAGTAAGCAAAGGAGTGAGCACAGCCATGACACTGCGTTGTCTCTAGCCCTGTACAATGAGCAGTGAGAAGGTGACCCAGATAGCTCGGGTGGCGGGGAGTCAATAGGATGGAGATCCACATGATGTGAAACATTCTAAGAGCCAGGAGCTGCAAATACGCCGGGACGACAATTCTTCGGCAACGTGAACCGATCATTGCCGGTAAAGAGGAGATTGCGAACGCAAGGAATGTCAGGCCAGCGTAGCGCGCTTTTCCCAGAAGAGAAAACGGCTGGGAACTCGGCCCAATCCCTATGTAACTATTGGTCACGCCTTCCGACATCGAAAACGGCTCGTTTTTCCCGTCTCTCTGCCTTTAACCTGTTGATTAGTTTTGAGTCCACAGAAGTGCATTAACCGCAATCCCGTGCTTATCAGAAAACATCTTACATTCCACACACACCATATTCCTCAGTTCCCAATTTTCCACCAGTTTATCCTTTTCTGAACCCACGCTGACTCTGCTAATGCTCTCGTTGCTGTGCATCGTTGCTGTGGGCGGGGATGTGGGTTCTGGGTCTGTGTGTCCCTGCCTGTATGACACTGTGTAGAGAATGCAATGGGAGGATTGAAAGTCTGTGGTTCAGTTTAACAGTTGTATTAGAAACGTGTATCTGAATCTTGGGCTTATTGTGGGGCTGCTCCATACCTTCTCTGGACAGAAGCGGATATCAGATTTGAATGAAGTCTAGCACTGTGGGTAAGAGAAGGAACATGTTCAGTGAGGGAGACGTAAAAGTTAGACGGCTGTCTGAAGCGGCCGGGGCAGTCGGTGCCAGAATGAATTATGAATCTAACTGTCTGTCAGTCCCTTCCCCCTCCCACCTCTCTCTCTCTCTCTCTCTCTCTCTCTCTCTCTCTCTCTCTCTCTCTCTCTCTCTCTCTCTCTCTCTCTCTCTCTCTCTCTCTCTCTCTCTCTCTCTCTCTCTCTCTCTCTCTCTCTCTCTCTCTCTCTCTCTCTCTCTCTCTCTCTCTCTCTCTCTCTCTCGCTCACCAATATTGCAAAGATTTGTCGGTACGAGTACCACAATGGTCACAGAATATGTTCTGCAATACGTATATTGGTGACGAACATGAGAAGACACTGAATGGGGAATTTGGAAAGAGGTGGTCATGGACTAATAGATTATTACGACAGAGACATAGGTTGTTCCGCCCACCTAGATGATCCCGCAGTGATCTTGCGCCTCGTCTCATTTATCTGCACCTTCTGTCCGCCTCTCATCCTATTATCCTCACAAGCATCACTGAGATGATACAATTGCATCTGCAATTACCACACACGCTCACAGTTCCTTCCACACACGCTCGACCGTCTGAATGAATAGGATTTACCATTTAACCCGCTTGCATATTTGCTCGGCTGAATGTTACAAAATAAATCATTTTGAAGTTGATTGTCGATGTTGATTGTTCAAGATGATAGCCTACCTGCACAAGAAAACTGATCAGAAAACGTCCTATTTCAGCACCTGAAGCCAGGTGTCTTGGAAATAAATTTGGGAATATTGATATTATATTTATTTCTAACTTGAAGCATCCCTAGCGGAGACAAGTTCCTGGACAGTGACAGTGTGAGAAAAAATAACTTTAATGTTAGAGTCTGTGCGGCGGGTTGTCCCTGATGTGACTGACGTGGTAACCACACAAATTGTCTCAGTGGAATTGCATACAAATGCGTAAAACCGATCAGCGATCCATAAGACCAGTTACTGTAGAACTGAACGCGGCTTCTGCCAGAATATGGGATATCCAGCGATTTACTACATCTCGGCCATTTTCCACCCTGTAATTGTAGCGATCGGTGTCCCTGGTAAGATATCGGATCTGTTCACTATATGCGTAGGCATCGTCTTGCTTTTGTTCCGTTGCACAGCTCGGACATTCCGCTGAGCTGTTCGGACTTCTACCAGTACAAACTCTACACAATTTTTTTTTCGAAAATGTAGAGTTCAGGCATCTGATAGTTTTGCTTTCATTCTCCATAATTTTTTCGATGTGATATTTTTCCTGTCAATTACTTTGGTGCCGATATGACATGGTATCATAATTTCACCTTGCTCAGATTTCTGAAGCAATACTGGTTGATGCAGATATTGGCACAGTATCATACTTTCACCTTGATTACACTTCTGAATCGATTCTGATCTAAGATTTTCTAGGTCTAAGTCTTTGTCAATACATTTATTTCGAGTTTACAAAAATAACATGTCAACTTTTTTTCAAATGAACGGCCAGGCTATTTTCGACTCGTGGGTCTGCTCTTCCAATTGTCGGGTAAAGAGAACTTGTGTTTTATAACTGATTGATTCCACGTTGTTCCCGCTACATATAATCCCTTTGATGTCTCGCCTGTAGTAATGGAAAGGTTGTGTTTCTGGAGCGATCGGCCGTTCACCTGAGTCGTGGACATCAGACGACTCACTCTGAAGTGTTGGAAAACCGCCAACCCACTGCCCCTCCACGCCATTATATTCCACTAGCTGGACTTCACCCGCAAGCATTAGATTGTTGCTCCCCACTTCCCAAAACTGTATACCCTGCATAGCATCAGAATAATATCTGGATTTCCAACTGTTGCAGCTAACGATGTATCTTTTTATTTCACCCCTCCCGCCAAACTTTTTGTAGTTAATTTAACGGCGATTGTGATCCTATCTCGGGGAAAATGCGGACTCTCTAAATGCATCACCCGGTACCTGGTTGGAATGGCAACAGCGGATCTGATGGTGGTTATCGTTGTTGCTTTAGTGG
This sequence comes from Hypanus sabinus, assembly GCF_030144855.1. Lineage (NCBI taxonomy): Eukaryota > Metazoa > Chordata > Chondrichthyes > Myliobatiformes > Dasyatidae > Hypanus > Hypanus sabinus. Next base: position 3,582,190 of record NC_082723.1, read on the forward strand.
AACAGACCAACTATATCTACATTTATTCCCGATCCCTGCTCATCACTCCTGTATGCGCAACGACATTTATATTTGTTGTTGCAACAATAGACTGTTCTGTTTGGTTTACGGTCAGTTTTACCTTCGATCGTTTCATCGCAATATGTTGTCGAAAACTGCAGGAAAGATACTGCACTGAGAGAACAGCAACGGTGGTGATCTTGACGATGGTTATAGTGATCTGCGGGAAATGCGTCCCCTTGTACTTTGCCATTGAACCTTACGTCATCATTGACAACATACCTTGGCGTTGCACCTTCACACATGAATACGCTACTTCACCCCTGTGGAGAGGATACGAAACACTGGATAGCATTTTTACACCGTTGCTACCGATCGGTTTAATTCTAGTTTTCAACGGGTTAACAGTAAGACATATTATTGCCACGAATAGAGTCCGCAGAGGGCTTCGGAACAGCAGTGATAATGTGAAAGACACCGAGGTGGAAAAGCGCAGAAAATCGATGATTTTGTTGTTTGCTATATCGGCTAATTTCATATTATTGTGGATACCCTTTGTAGCTCGTTCCCTGAAATGGCAACCGCAAAACTATTTTTATCAGGACAAATATTTAAGTTCGCCTGTATATATTCTACAGCAATTCGGGTACATATTGCAAGTTCTCAGCACGTGCACCAATACTTGTATATATACACTGACACAGAAGAAATTCAGAACAGAACTGAGGAATGGAATGAAGTACATATTTACGCTAAATGGCAATCTGTGTAGATAACGCGCCCCTCCAATTGCAATTCAGCACCGTTTTCGAATAAAACAGTGTTAAAATGAACAGGCTTGGCAAATATGTCATAAATTCAAACAATCGTCAATCTGGCCATTCTTCAATCACAGTATCCAGGGAGGATTGCACACTTCAGATAGTTAAGGTAGGCAACTGGGCAATTATTGGTTAATTTTCTCATCACTATCGGAGAGACTTGATAATCACAAGGGCGGAAATGGCTTCGGGTGATTCCCGGATTCAGATGCTTCAGAATGGACAGAGTAAAATAAAAGAGAGTAAATGGAGTGCCTTTGAAACAGAGGGAGAGTATGATAGTAACACAGCCGCAGAAAGCGAAGAACCCGCGGAGAGATTGTCTATAGATAGATTGTGAGTAGAACTCAGGAGCAGAAAGGGAGCAATCACTATTCTGGGAGTGTTCTGTACAGCCCACACACCCCAAAGCCTATCACGCAAAAAATACGGATACTGCGAGGAATTGTTCTGGCGGTAGATTTTGGATAGGTGCCATATAAACACGGTGTTGTCGCGGGCAGCTTAACCTTCACTAAATTTTATTGGCATTTCCTCGTGTTAAAAGTTTTAGGTATGTCGAAAGCCCTTGGATAATCGCATTAAGGTAGGCGAAGAACAGGACGGTGGAGAGACAGAAGGCGGGTCAGATTAGAGATAAAATAGTAAGTATGGGTCTGGCGTGCAAGGAGGCAGAGAAAGTCCATATTGATCCTTTGCTTCACCAGTGACCGTGACCTTGATGAATGTGGATATAGCGAACGATATGAAGAGACATCTGGATGATAACAATTATGCTTTGCAAACTTGCTAAACATTAAAATAAACCATTCCCAGATGCTAGAAAGGATATACTTTGGAGAAAGTGAGCGAAGATATTGTTGCTCTTTTGGAGATGATATTGCCTCCTTCATTGGCCACAGAAGTAGTACCGGAGAATTAGAAGACAGTAACTGTTCTTTTTTTTTTGTTACTCTTTTTTCAGAAAATGCAATGGAAATAATCCTAAGATTTGCGGGCAGGCGAGTCTTAAGTCAATAATGAACAAGCTATTGGTAAGGATTCATGGGGAAGGAATTTATGAGTACCTGTAGAAAAGCCCTCTGGTTGGGGGTATGCCGCTAATTTTTGTGAGGTCAGGTCATCCTTTATGAGCCTGTTTGAATTGTTTGAAAAAGTGAAAAAAAAGACAATATACTGCTAAAGTCAGATCAGAGCAGTCGATGTGAGATGTATTAATTTTGTGAAGTGATTGTCCGTGTTATGCATGGTGGGCACGTTGAGAAAGTTAGACGACATTACATCTAGGTAAACCTAACTGAGTTGACTCGGAACTGGCTAATTAACAGAGGCAAATGGATGAGTAGATGGACGGAATGTTGCCAGGAGTTCATGGGTTAGTGGTGTACGGCAAGGAAGGTGTAAACTTTAGTACAGTTTACGACTGTTTCTCCAGTTTGCTATTACACTGTTCTGAGAGACAGTTTAATTCGCTTATCCTGTAGCACTGAGATAATTTATTGAATTATTCAAACGAAGCAAGTAAAATGCTGAATTTCAGAATGGAACTGCACGCTATGTAATCTGAAATCCCCTGGACATATTACAGAGCCGATGCTACAATAACATCGAAACAATTTTTTCCAATACAAATCTTAAAGTCAACATTTCAAAGTCTCCAGCAGCATCTTCTGGTTCTCCCCAAATGAAACAACCTCTGAAAATGCGAATATCGAATTCCCAATTCAGCTACACATGAATTTGTCCTAATGTCAAATTACCGTCGAACAGTGGGTTTATCGTACCTGGATTAGATACACTCATATTCTGATCCCTTTAAACATGATTCAACATTGCCCGTGTGAAATCTGCACCTCGCTCTGAAATCAATACCAAACCAGACAAATAAAATAGCACAATCTAAATGTGGATGTAAGGCAGAACAAACATCCAAGCTTGCGCTTTTCTGCCTTCAAAACCGTTGTAGGTAACTGACATATACAGAAGAAACATTTAATTCCCAGGGCGAAATTTCTTCTCAAATGTTCTAAAGAGCAGATCTAACCAGATACACTAACAATTCCCGAAATTTCGGAAAGAAACCGACACTCTGAAATTCACGTCAGCTCCTGGAATTTGATTACATTCAACGAAACAGATATTTACGAGTATTGATATCATTTTGTGAAATAATAGATTAAATAAGACATTCTGGCAAAAGAAACCGAGGAAACACAGTGTTTTGCGTTCATTCACGCACGAACCGCCTCTCTTTATCTTTCAAGTGATCTTACAAATGTCCAGTGCTCGTGCAATATTTTACATTTTCAACACATTTGCCCTATAAACGATAGTAGATCGTGATACATTTTTAATTTTTGAAGACATAACAAATAATCCATAGTTATAATCATACAACACTTAAGATATCCTTTCGAGTCTAAAGCAAAGGGATGATAGAAGCTGCGTATCGCCCTCACGTTAACATTCAGCACATTTAAATCATGAAGTCACCACGTCAGAAAACCTCCCATACCATTCACGTGTCTCACCTCCAAGCTCTGAGGATCGGATTGAGATTAAGTGAACGTTATGCTCTATAGAATCTAGTGTAATAATCCCCATTAACACCGTTCAATTAACAGATTTGGGCATTACTGATAATTCTTCCAAACACATCTACCGTGAACTGCCGTGTTTACCGCTTTACATATGGAGTGAGGGTATATTCCTTTAGTGTGATATCTCCGTTATAGACTCACAACTGCACTTTCTTATAACCGTGCTATAACCATACGTGCAAGGACAGATATTAATTTCATCATCCTCTAGCACTTGGAAAATTTACTGAGTTCGGGCTGATGATGAAAACAAGATACTGAATCCGGACCAGCCTTCACGCTCTCTGAACTGAAATCCCCTGTACATATTACAGGGCTGATACTACCATTGCACCAAAGCAAGCTTTTCCCATGAACCCTGCAGCTCGAAATCGGCATTTCAAATTACTCAGCCGTATCCTTTGCTGTTCCCCAAATGAACGAGCATCCCAAAATGCAAATTTCAAATTCCCAATTCAATAATACACGAATTTGTCTGAATGTCAAGTTTCCTTTGAACAACTGATTTACCGAACCCAGAATAGATAAGCTATTTTCTCGAGCACTTTATCCTTGATTTCCCATAGCCAGTGTGGAATACGTGTCTCTCTCTGAAATCAACACCAAAGCAAACAAACACAAGAACACAATATCTTACGCAGGCAAGGCAAAGCAAAAACCTAAGCTCGGGCGAATTTTCCTTCAAAACTTCCGCCGGCAACTTGCACATATAGACAAAACATTTAACCGGTAGAGTGCATAGCGTTATCAAATATGATAAAGAAAAAAGTGAACACAGATGTGGGTAATTGCGGCCCCCATGCACTGACCATATACAATTTCTGAAAAAGAAGCAGTCTCTGATATTCACATGCTCCTGCAAATGTATTTCAACCAATGAAGTAGACATTTGTAGGCAGTGAGATCCTATTATGAAAGAAAGGATTAATTCAAATATCTTTTCAATACAATCCTAACAACCACACAACTAGCCTTCTGTTGATTCAGGCAAGCATTACCTCTGTTTCTCTTCCAGTTCTTGTGCAATATTTTATATTCTCAATGCTTGCACTCTCTAAACTCTCACACAGCACTGTATACCTTTAAATGTTGAAAAGTTAACAGATAATCCATAATTAGAATCGTACAACATTTAAGAAATCTTTTCGAGTTGAAAGCAAAGGGACCCTGGTAGTTGCGTATTACACAAGTGTTACGTATTCAGGCAACAATAAATATATGAGTTCGGCAAGGGTTTCTTATAATAAAACAACACGTTTATTAAACACAGAAAACAAACCCCCCAAAAGTAAACAAACACTACCGTAACCGGAAACAGCTGCTGAGCGGCTGTTCAAACAGTTCGTAAAGTGATATTCCAAAACAGTTCTTTGAAGTGATATTCCAAAACAGTTCTTAAAGTGATATTGCCAAAAGTTCAATATGCTCACAGTCCATTTAAAAGGAGAGACTTTACAGGACAATTTAAGTTCTCTTTCACGTCGCTTGCTTCGATTCCCGACGTCGAAATTCCCACGAAGAATTTACGAAACAGAACGGCTTAAAGGCACTGACCTTTCCTTCTCCACTACCTTCAATCCTTTCTAGGTAAACCTAGGGATTAACACGAAGATAGTCAACGAAATCCTTCCAAATAAGGATCAAACAAAGGTCGCCCCCGTTTCACCGTAGAAAGCGATTCTCCTCGATCTTTAACTTCCAACCTTGAAATCTTCACTCTCCTTTAATTCTCAAACTAACAGAATCATAAAGAACCTGTTGGCATTAACCTTTTAAACTTTAGGCATTAAATAAAAACTTCATCCTTCAACTAAACTGCGTCATCACTTCAAACACGCAGTGGCATGAAGTCAACTTGGCAAATCCAGCCACGAACTGCCCCTCCTCACAGGGTGGGGTCTACCTTTTATAACCTGTAAAAAACCCATCACATGATCTCTACTGGCGGGAAAATGACGTCATTCCACCATCACAAGACCATCACCTCAAGTCCAGTACAGCTTCAACCCCAGTCACATGACAAGGGCACCACTGTCATGTGTCACGAGTACGTAACACAAGTTAATATTCAACATATTGAAATGTTGTCGTCACCACGTGACCGAATCTTCAACGACTTAAGCGTGCTCTCACCTCCAATCGCTGACCAAAGATAGGATAGAACCTAAATGATAGATTTATTGTATAGCATCATGCTTAATAATCACCATTACCACCGTGGAAGTACTGGGACCTTTACCAGACGGACCTCCAATCCGAAACTATGGTCTCTACCGACTTAGTAATGGAGCGAAGGTATACAGAGACTTGAACTTGGGGATATAGCCTCACAATTCGGCGATGTAGATTTTGGACAGAGTTGTGGAGCAACTGCTTTCCCCAGAGAGTGGTGAACCTGCGGAATTTTCTCCCAGTGAATCAGGACGTGATTCCATAATAAATATGTTTAAGACAATATATTTCTATATTCTATTTCTGGAGTTTTTCTGTTTTTATTTGATTACGTCCAGCTGTATTTCTTCCTAATACCCTAACGTAACCGACTGGATTCTTTGATTCTTCTCTTGCTCTTCTATCCTTGTAACGTCGGCAAAGTCGAATGTTACCAACGCAGTTTGGAGGCTTTATAAAGCTGCGGTGTGTTCTGGCATGATATTTTTTCGCATAAAACACAGTCTATTCAATTTCCTTTGCTCGCATCAGGATTCTCGAATCTACTACTGATTCTGGCTCTGAGACAATATATTCATAACAATTGGTTGTGAACACAAGGAACTTCAGGTAATGAACTGCTAAATCTGAGAACATTCTCGGAGGAGTAAAATGCCAGACCTACAAAAGGAGCAATTTGTAATCTCGTTAGTCTCTGTATGGGTTGCCTTATTTAACTAGTTTGGACCGGTCAGAGTTGAATGCACAAGTCCGGGCTGGGACAATTTTGCATGTAGGCCTGTACACTGTCAAGTAAGAAAATGACGCCGGTAGTTCAGGTGACTTTGAGACAATGAGATTGGAAACGTAGACTTTTTTTCACAAGTAATACTTTTCTTCTCTTTGACTGTTCATGGAGGGTCAGTGAATCTATTAGTGTGCACAAAGCGAGATATTTTGTGAAACCACGTGCCTTTTAGTTGAATCAATAAAAGTTACTTGTCAGTAAATGCAGATTCTCTGTGCCTCACAGACCTTTAGTTCAATGGGTGGTACTTCTAAGTGAATTGGCGTCTCAGTGGGAGGGCAACGTGATCTGGAAGAGAAACCTGTTTGTTCACCGGGGGACTCGACTAAACCACGTCGGTGAGATACAGCGTGATCTGCGGCGGGTTAGTTAGCGATTGCTAAACCAGGATGAATAATACAGCAAACAAGGAAACTGCAAGTCCGAAGGACTTGGGTTGTTTTAATTCGAGTGGATAGCTCTAGAAATGCTTGTTGGGAAACTTGCTGCAATACGAGGAGTTTATCTTACCCTGCCCCTCAAGGGAAGCTGCTGGGGAATCCCTGAGGAGAATCACCCAAATGGTGCAGTCGATCAGGAAGTTTAAACAATTACAAAAACCAGTAGCAGTTGGATGTCTAAATCCGTATTTGATAGAGTTACGACAAAATGCTAAGGGAGAACGCCACAGGTTAGAATCAGTAATCGAAAGTCAGTATAAACTAGAAGCCAAGTGAGGTAGGTTACAGCAGGATACCCCAGAATAACAATACAAAGCAGACGCCGAGCGAGAAAGTTTTGAAGAAGAACACAAAATGTTTCAAAACGAGGTAGATGTCTTTTTTTTTGAGAATGGGTTACACGGAGAGAGAGGTATGGACTTGATGCATATGAACCAGTTTCAGATGAAGTGTCCGAAATGACACAGAAAAGTGGATGCTAGAGGAAGCAGCCAAGCTAGAGAAGGATGAAGTGGAATAATTAGGGAAACAAAGCAGTGAAAAAGACGACTAAGAATATGATTCAGAAATCAGCACAGGACAGGAAGAGCAACACTGGCGATCATGCAAAGTGTTTAAAACAGATTAACAATCTGCAGGACCAACTTTCTGCACAGAGGGGAATAATGTTTGCTTTTGGATTATAAAAAAACGGAAATGGTGGAAGCTAAATATGGAGACATTGATTGGAATGATTTAGCACATAAAGATAATAGCGATGTTTACCATAATAAGGAGGCATCATCTACTGAAGAATAACCCCCAGAATGTTACCAATCAAATAGGTCTAGATGACTCCGAGGAAAGGAAATTCATTGCAATGACTTCACATTCAAATATACATTTAACTTTGCTAGATATACAACGGCATGTAGGAGAAAACAAATGCCGAACTGAAAAATATTATAATAACTGCTATGGGTGTCAACAGAGGAGGTCCAGTAGAGCCGCTAGCCAAATGTTAGCAGAGGACAGGGAACATTCCTCTGCATCTGCATCCCGTTTATAGACTGTGTTCTAAGTGGTGTATGGAACATAATTATAACGGGTGCAATTAGAACGAGTTGCCTCAAATAGATGATTCAGGACACTGGTATCTCACTGCACTGATTAACCTAAAATGGCACTGGACGTGTTTGATCCTTCTGAAGCCAAACACTTTGAGGCATGGGTACTGAGAAAATGTGTAAAGCGTGGAAAAAGGAGATACAAAGCCCAATTAAATTCCATAATGGGAAGCTGATTCTCATTAAACATCAGCTACTTGGAGAAATGAGGCTCTGGGTCTCTTCCCAAAGAGCTCTCTGCCACACAATCAACGAGCAAGCAATGGTAACTGAAATGGAACAGAGCCGGGGACAGGAAGAAATGAAGGTGGGATACTTAAATACTGTAACTGTGATCGTGGTTTAAGGGGTGCCTAGGGAAGGTCAGCACCTCTGGTGGGGTGGGGGGCGGCTGCCGTGCAATTTTTCAGGGCGTCTCTTAAGCATTTGGTCCCCACCTGGCGCTCAACTCTCAGCTGTGGCTCCGAGTAGCTCTAATACGCGCTGCGGCCACACCTCGGTAAACCGTCTCGGCAGACGGTCAAAACCCTGTGAGAGTAGCCGACAGGTCTTTGACCTTCGGTGAGATGGGTGACCTGTCTGTCCCAGGGTATAAAGTCTGGCCGTGGCAGATTGAGCGGAGGAGAACGATTGGCCAATGGTCAAGAAGGCAGGCGTTGGTGGAGCGCTAAGAGCACGCAAGGCACTTAGACGTCTGGTCATCCACTGCAAGAGGTGGTGACCGCTTTACACTCACCCGGCAGAAGGGAAAGGCAAATCAGTGCATTAACCTTCCAAGTACGTGATTTCCCAATATGTCAGGGCGGCGTGGAGGAAGATCGCCGTAGAACGGAAAATCCAGATGCGGCCCAATGACGACGACGGGGAACTGTGAACAAGAGGGACGCATTAAGTGAGAACGTCCAATCATGAGACGGGAAAGAGGAGAGCAAATCGGAAGAGCCAGGTAGACCAAGACTACCAAATAACATGGTGGATGAAACACCATCTAGGGAGCTGTACCCTGAGCTCCTGTGACGGTGTCAGACCTCAACAACATGGCTGCGTGCCGCAAGTTAGATCGAAACAGAAAAGACCTCAAAAGTGTGGTAGAATCGGTGTGGAAGAAATGGACACTGGAGGATTCCGAGGCACCGTCAACACCACAAATGTAAAGAATGCAAATTGGAAGACACAGGGTAGAATTATCCTCGGTGGCTTTACAGGACTTCACAAGTGGGAGATGCGAGTGTACCATTCGAAGTTAGAATAGCAGACATAGCATATAGATATACAGTAGCTGTGGTGGAAACAATATACAGTGGGGATTAATTACATGTCCAAAACAGATCTTTGCTTTGACCCAGTTAATTGTATGATTTGTAAGATGTCAGCTGACATAAATATCACACACAACATATGAAATCCAGCAGGAGAATATCGGGATAAAATATGCACAATGGGTGAAATGTAAATAAATCTGGAGGAGATAAACAATGATTAGAAGGTGCAGCAGATTATTTCATAGAACTCGGGGGCATCAGCAAGGCAGAGACATAGTTGCCGAAAGATGGCTGACAGTATGTGCACACAAGGTCCAGGCCTCAGACCACAGAAGAAATATTGGTTCCCTCCCAAAACAGAAATAGGTGAGCTAACAAGGGCTATTGTGGCCAGTAGCCTCCACGAATAACTCACCGATATGGCTAGTGAGGAAATGAGATGGTGTTTGTAGGTTGACCATAGACAATCGACAGTTGAATAAAGCAACTCCGTTAACAGCCCCAACAGTAGCACTACCCTGGAGACAGTGTTCAAAGAGAATGAAAGAGCGCAATGGTTCAGATTCAGACATACATAATGTATTTTGGTCTATCACACTTGAACGATCCTGCCTATATAAATTTGAATTTACTTTTCAGGGACTGCCCTATCACAGGGGTTCCGTTATACTCCAACCATAATTCCCCAGTGTTTAGGGGAAGAGTTAAACTTTTTTCTAAACTCTAGTGCTTGATAGACAACCTACTCCTACAGACTGAAACTAAGCAGGAAATTTATCAGCTATTGACAGAAATGCTGCAATTATTACTAGCATTGGGACTAAAAATATACCCTTTAAAGGAACAGCTGATAAAATAAGAGTTTAGTCCTTTGGGAATTATCTTGACACAGGGAAAAATGCAATTGATCAGCGAAATGTAGAATCGGTTATGAAACTGCCTGGTCTCCAAGTTGAGAAAGTGCTAACGTCATTTCCGGAGCTGAGAGGATTCTAGAGATCACGTTGATGGATTATCCACTAAAGCAGCCACTTTAATGGAGGTGCTGAAAAAGAATGTGGCGTGGCAATGAAAGTCAGTCCACACACAGGTCGTCCCAGCTCTGATGCAAGCGTTGACCACTGCGCCTGGTTTAAAATCCTCAAATCCGAATGAGCTATTATTATTGGAATTGGCGACTACTGATACAGGAGACGCATGGGAAGCTAAGACCAGTAGCGTAAGCACCACGTATGCTCTCAGTAGTTCAACAGGGGGTACTGTATGTGAAAAATACTTGTTAGAGGTTTTCTGGGCAGTACATCATTTCGCTTACATAGTTGGACGTAATCCGCTTCCAACACAGACAGAACGCCCTTCATTTTACAATTACTGTTACATGGAAGGAATGAAGATGGTTCAGTAAGCAAAAACAGAATTACTAGCTGTACATTGCTGCTGCAAGGAAGAAATATTATTTTAATGTCAATAAATACTACCTCTATGTTAGCTGATAACCTGGTGTACCAAAGAAGTGAATGGGACTGTCACGTTATGGTAGCAAATGATTCCAAGGGTCCATAATTATCAAGACAAAAAAAATAGAGAAGGTTGAAAACGATCAGACAAAGTAATAACTAAGAATAAAAACAGAAATGAAAGAGAAAATAAAAAACGTATTTTAAAGTTTTTGTCGATGGTTCTCATCAGCGCAGAATGGTGAGAGGAAATCTGGGTGTAACAAATATTTAGAGGATGTGCATGGCCAGGAACGGTATATTTTTCCTTTAAAATTACTCCAGAATTACTGCAAAATATTCGACACTCCAGACCGGTAGACGGGCTTGGGATACTTGCAGATCGGTGCAGTTCGTCCCTTACCACACACCGTAGGATGATAAAATCGTATTCTAGTACTAACGGACATCTTTACCAAGTGAGTGGACGCTTTCAAGCTGAGACAAACACAGAAAAGGACACTGCCAAAAATATTTTTGGAAAGGATATTCACTTGCTGGGGTGTATCGAATCGGATCAAGGCACACATTGCAAGACCCAGATAATGCAAAATGTCATGACACATTTAAGGATCAAGCAGAGATTTCAAATACCCTATCGACCACAGTCAAGTGGAACTGTGGAAAGGATGAACCGAATACTGAGAATACATGATTGCAAAAATGTTACAACAACGTGGAAAAACATACCAATTATTTTTGCTTTATGTCTTGATGATAGTGAGGAATAAAGTGGCTTCTTCAATATATTACACTCCTTATAAACTCATAATAGGTAGGGACATGACAGGTTTGGAGGAGTTCTTCCTATAAATATATCAGAACCCAAAATCGATGGGATTGAGTATAGCAATTGGCAAAGACTATAAAGGAGGCCGTTTATGTGGCAGCCTACCAAATAGGAAGAACAATCATCAGAGTGAAGCCTACTTTGACACAACGGTCAGGCTTATAGAATTGTTCAGGAAAAAGATTGCTGATTAGAATAAACCGACCTGCTTCGTTTTAAATTTGATGGTTTGCAGGGTCCTAAGAAATTATATGAAAATTAGGTCCTTCCGGTACTGAGTTCTCCAGATAAGACTGGGTAGTTCCATATCAACCAACGGAAATTGGTGGGAGGGAAACAGGAATCACCATAGACACATAGCAATCGATGTACAGGATTGCTCTGACTTTGCGGATTTGAGAATGGAACAATTGTTCCAAGCAGATGGTGACAGGTGATATAACTGGGGTTATTGTCAGTTGTTGCACCCGGTAAAAGAAGGCAGTTCTGTCAAAAATCAATGTGTAAGGAATGTATTCCAGTGCTTGTCCCCGCTTTTCGGAAACAAAATTGAGTGTGGGAAAATGGCCGCCTTGATTCCAAAGACAATTGTGCAACTGGATTAAATGGTCCAGAAAAACAACGGAACACCAGATGTCTTTGTTTCCTCACATTTTAGGGAATCTGAACTGCTTCTTTTGTTCCAGGATTATCTAATCAGAACATTTGAATGTGGACACAAGAAGCTTCAGGTAATGACCGGCTAAAACTGAGAACATTCTCAAACAATTTAGGTAAAGTGTATGCAATCTGAAATGATTCTGTTTCTGGGACAATCTAATCATAGCAATTGTTTGTGGACACAATGAATATCAGGTTCTACATCTGCTAAATCTGAGACGATTCTCGGATCAGTAGCTACTTATTATGTAAAATACCATCCTTCCCAAAGAGGCAATCTGTAATCTGTTTAGACTCTGTCTGTGTTGTCTCATTCCACTGGTTCGCGTCAGTCTGAGTTAAAAGGCACGCGTGCGCAAGGCATGAGTCGGGCAGATCAATGAAACAGTTTATGTTGTAGTCCTGTACAATGACCAATAAAAAGGTGATCCAGGTAGGTCAAGTGACCTTGGACCAATGGAATGGAATTCAGCAGTTCAATTAACGCGAAACACAGTAAGAAGCAGGAGCTCCAAATCCGCAGGGGCGATAACTGTTCAGCAATCAGAGAGAATCCATCGCGGATAAGGAGAAGCCCAAAGACTCGTGGATATCAGGACAGCACCGAAGGTAATACCGTTTCTCTTCATGGACGACGTGAGATTCTTTTAGGGTGCACACAGGTAGATAGCTTCTCATTTCACGTAAGTTTTAGTTGAAACAATAGCACGTAACTTGATAAATGCAGATTCTCTGTACCTCACCGATCATTATTAAAACGGGTGATTCTTGTAAGATTTTCACTCCATCATGAATATCGGTTTCTTCACTCTGGGACGGTGTTCTTATTCTGGGGAAATATCCTCCCTGTAATCGGTCTGGATGATCTGAAATAATGCATAAAGTCTCCGGCTAATTCCAGAGAATACAGGCCCAGCTTGCACCCTCTTTTCTCACACAGCCAGCCTGCTATCCCTGGAGCCAGTTTAGCGTTGTGAGAAATAGTGTCTGTAAACACCCTGCTGTAGGGATAACTTTCCCGAGGAAGTGAGACTGAATCTGCAAATAATATTAAAAGTTTATTCTCACTAGGTCCGAACAAGATACCTCCCAGTGGGAAACTCTACACTTCTTTGCCAATCATCCTGCACCACAGAACAAAATACTGCTTGCCTTCCTAATTACCTGGCTTACCTGAATATGAATTCTCAGTCAACACACACAAAATGCTGGTGGAACACAGCAGGCCAGACAGCATATAAAAGGAGAAGCACTGTCGACGTTTCGGGCCGAGACCCTTCGTCAGGAATAACTGTAAGAAAGATGCTAAGAGACTAGAAAGTAGTGGGGGAGGGGAAATGCGACATGATAGAACACCAGAAGGGGTGGGATAAAGCTAAGAGCTGGAAAGATGATTGGCTAAAGTGATACAGAGCTGGTGAAGGGAAAGGATCATGGAACGGGAGGCCTCGAGAGAAAGAAGGGGGGGAGGGAGCACCAGAGGGAGATGGAGAACAGACAGGGCTATGGTCAGTGAGAGAGAGAGAGTGAGAGAGAGAGAGAGAGAGAGAGAGAGAGAGAGAGAGAGAGAGAGAGAGAGAGAGAGAGAGAGAGAGAGAGAGAGAGAGAGAGAGAGAGAGAGAGAGAGGATAAAAACAAACAACTAAATATGTCAGGGATGGGGTAAGAAGGGGAGGAGGGGCATTAACGGAATTTAGAGGTCAATGTTCATGCCATAAGAGTGGAGGCTACCCAGCCGGTATATAAGGTGTTCCTCCAACCTGAGTGTGGCTTCATCTTGACAGCAGTGGAGGCCATGGATAGACATATCAGAATGGGAATTGGACGTGGTCTTAAAATGTGTGGCCACTGGGAGATCCTGCTTTCTCTGGCGCACCGAGCGTAGGTGTTCAGCGAAACGGTCCCCCTACCCACTCCTCTTTTTTCTCTCTCTCTCTCTCTCTCTCTCTCTCTCTCTCTCTCTCTCTCTCTCTCTCTCTCTCTCTCTCTGGCCATCACTGCCTGTTCTCCGCCTCCCTCTGGTGCTCCCCTCCCCCATTATTTCTCCAGCTCTGTATCCCTTTTGACAATCACCTGTCCGGCTCTCAACTTCGTCCCACCCCCTCCGGTCTTCTCTTATTATTTCGCAATCCCCCTTCCCCCCACTACATTCAAGTCTCTTAGTATCTTTTTCTCAGTTATTCCTGACGAAACGTCTCGGCCCGAAACGTCGGCAGCGCTTCTCCCTCTAGATGCCGCCTGGCCTGCTGTGTTCCACCAGCATTTTATGTGTGTTGTTTGAATTTTCAGCATCTGCAGATTTCCTCGTGTTTGCTCTATGAATTCTCAATGCTTTCTTTAACAGCAACCCAGATCCCTCTGAATATTTTACTAAGCCACCACGTGAACATGAATTTTCCATTTTGTATCTGTCGGAGTTTCTGTCCATTCTCACTCATGCACTTCTCTCTGCATCCTCAGACACTCCTTGCACCATTCAGGGTATTGACCCTACCATCAAGCTCTGTAACAGCAGCAGACATGATAAAATACACGATGTCCAACATCCAACTCATTAATGTGGATCGGGAACTGCTGGAGTCTCGGACCAGTCTCTGAGACATCTTGCTGGTCACAGTTTCCAAACTCGAAAACGGCCAGTTTTTTTCCCTCTCTCTGCCTTTGACCTGCTGAATAATTTTGACTCCACACAAGTACATGACCGACAAACCCATGTGATTATCAAAAATGTTCTTAGATTACACCCACACCAAATTTATCTATTTCAAATTTTTCACCTGTTTGTCCTTTTCTGAAACCACACTGACTCTCCCAGTGATGCATTTGCTGTCCCCGCATCCCTGTGGTCGGGGATGCGGTGTTTAGATCTGTGTGCCTACCCATAGGACACTGAATACATAATACAATGGATATATTGACTGTCGGTGGTTCAGTGTAACAATTGTATTGGAAATGTATGTCTGGGCCTTTGGCTCTTTGTTAGACTGAAAGTCTTTGCGTCTGAGATGATTAAACTGAGCATCAGTCGCTGTGCTCAGTAGCACAATTTGTGTGTGAGAGGTGAGTGGCTGTTCTGTCCCTTGTGTCTCAGCAGGAAGAAATATCGGATTTGACTGAAGTTTTTCCTTGAGTAGCGGAAGGGAACTGGGTCTGTGACGGCCAGTTAAGAGTCAATCATCTGCTAATACAACTAAGTGCTGGTCGTAATATACTTCTGATTTTTGCCAGGGTACTACAGACTATACTCCAGATCATTAGAAAACTAAACAATCAGTATACAGAAATGGTGTAAGACAATGAACATTTCAATTATCACATGGAAAACGAAGGCAATCGAAGGAAGCAGGAAAGTTTATGATTTCTTTGGAAAAGTTGAAAAAAACCTTCTGTTCACTATGGTGGTCCAGGTGTATGGTGATTGCTACACACTTAATAGAAGAGATTTAGAAAACAATATTTTAAATAACGAAGTTTCATATCAATTCGGGTACTAGTCATGCTTTGCAGTATTTGTGTAAAAAATGGGAAGGATATCCCAGCTTTAGAATTGCCAACATAGCTTGAGAAGCAATTTCGTACTAACAAAAAGACGTCGCCACTCAAGGTCACCCTGGGAGGAAGGGCCGATTGTCTCAATTATCCCCGTTTCTTTTGAAAATTGCCTACAGTTAGAGATCTGGTATTTGCCTCAGATTTTCCTCAGAAGGCACCGTCGGACTCTTTTCACAGCTGTTCATTCATCAATGCATTGCCCGATGCCACGCTCGGTACATCAGATGTTTATTGCGAATTTAAACAAAAATACATATTTCCAATCAATTGTCACTGATGTATCACAAATTATGACGTACGGAGGGGAAAAATTGAATCCTGAATTGAATTTTGATGCGGCTACACAGCTTGGGTATATTTGCTAATGTGCATCTGCAGTTCTCCGTTTCACTTTTACATGTTTCTCCCACTTATAACACCAACACGGTGTGTCATAGGACTTCCCTGATATCATGGCGATATTAAACGAAGCGATTGTCGTAATTTAGCGCTGATTCTACTTTGGGCTGTAGTATCTATCTTCCCAGTTTATAAAACCATTGTATTAAGATATAAAGCAAAATAATAATCAGTTGTCTTCCAAGCCGTTTATGATCCATGACCGGATCTATGTTGCTCAATCACACCTGAACGGACATCAGGATAAGACGGATAACTACAGAGAGGTCAGATTTTAGGTCGAGCGATGGAAGTGGTAAGATTTTGCCAACAGTCCAACAAAACCATCAATTCCATCATCAAAGTCATTGACAGATAACGTAAAAGGAATCGGTCCCAACATACACTACTGTGGAACACCAGTAGTCACTGGCAACCAGCTAGAGTAGGTTCTCTTTATTCCCACACTTTATCCGCTGCCAATCAGCCTCTGTTTTACCCATGCTAGAACATTTCCTGCAATACTCTGGGCGCTTAGCTTGTCAAGCAGACTCACGTGTGGCCCCTTGCCAAATACCTTTCCGAAAATCGAAGTACACAACGTCAAACAATTCTGCGTTCTCTATCCGGCTTGTTACCTCTTCAAAGAATTCCAACAGACTTCTCCGGCAAGATATTCCCTTGGCGAAATCTTGCTGTCTGCGGACTATTTTATTATGAGTCTACAAGTACCCTGAGACTTCATCCTTAATAATAGACGCCAGCATCCTCTCATCCACTGCGATCAGACTAACTGACCTGGATTTCCTTTCTTTTGCCTCTCTCCCTTCTTGAGGAGTCGAGTAATATTTGTAATTTTCCAGTCTTCCGGAACCATTCCAGAAATGAGGGTTTCTTGAAAGACCATCACTAATTCCTTCACAATCTCTTCGGCAGACACCTTCTGAACACTTGGGTGTATACCATCTGGCCAAGATGACAAGATGACTTATCAGTTACCCCATTACCTTTTCTCCAGTCATGGAGAGTTCGGACATTTCAATCCCCTTGCCATCTGGAACTTCCAAGACACTACCAGTGCCTTACACAGTGAGACTGAAGTAAAATACTTAGTTCGATCGTCCGGTATTTCATGATCCCACATTGCTTCATCAGCCGCTTCGTTTTTTAACGGGCCGATATCCACTCTCGCATCTTTATTTCACCTTATTAATCTGAAGAAGCTTTTGGTATCGTCGTTGGTATTATTAGCTAGCTTACTATCATATTTTAACTGTACCTAAATGACGACTTCTTATTAGTTGTGTGCTTTTTTTTTAACTTAACAATCTTGCAACTTCCCACTAACCTTGCCGAACTATGCGCCCTCTCTATTTCTTTTTATGTTGGTTTTGACATTTCTTGTTATCCATGGTGGTGTCATCGTTTCTTCAGAATACATCTTCCTCTTTGGGATGTATATATCCTGTCTCCTCCGCTTTGCTTCCAGATATTGCAGCTGTTGCAGTTCAGCTGTCATCCCTGCCATTGCTTTAGGGCAACTCCTCACTCCTGCCTCGTTACTCCGTTATAATACCGACAGATCTGACTACAGCTCCCTTCAAATTTCAGGGGGCAATTCTGTCATATTTTGATCACTTTCCCCGAAGGGAACTTATAGCTGAAGCTCCCTTAGCAGTTTTTGTTCTTTGTGCATCACCCAGTCCAGAATAGCCGATCTTCCAGTGGACTCAACAACGTGCTTCTCTCAAAATCCATCTCGTAGTCACTCTATGAATTCAGGCTACAGTAATCGAGAAGAAACCTGATTTTCCCAATCTACCTGCATATTGGCGTCTTCATTGACAATTGTAACATCGCCCTTGCAGCTTGCATTTTCTATCTCCTGATGTAATCTTAGCTAATGGTTAGGTGTCTGCAGAAGATTTTCCGTGTTTTTTTTTACCATTGCAGTTCCTTCTGCCTATCTATAGTAATTCAACATTATCTAACCCTACGTCACCCTTTCTAAAGATCTGATTTCATTTTTTAGCAACACAGCAACGCCACGCCCTCTGCCCACCTGACAATTCTTTCCATACAAAGTGTATTTGGACATTAATCTCCCAGCTTAACCTTCTTTCAGCCACGATTCAGTGTTACCTACAACATCATATATAGCAAAGACTAACTGTGCTGCAAGTTCATCCACCTTATTCCGCTTTCCACAAGCATTCAACTTCAACACTTTCACTCCTGTATTCACCGTTTTTGCTTTAGTCGCACCATCGTCAACCTTTCCATTCTTAACTTCACCTGAGGACTTGCCAACACCTGTCTCCTCAGCAAGCTGTTCTGTCACTCCGGTTTCCTACCCCAGTCCTACATCCTATAAATATCCCGCTGTCTCCCTTAGATCTCCTCAGCAAGATGTTCTGACACTCCGGTTTCCTACCCCAGTCCTACATCCTATCAATGTCTCGCTGAAGCCTCTGGCAGCTCTCCACAATCCACAACACTTCCAACTTACCTCTGACATCTCCTCTGTACCTAGTCCCCAGCACCTCGTCCTCTTGTCCTCTTGTGGCAACGACTTCAGCCCTAGGAAAAAGTATCTGACTATCCACACAATCAATTCCTCTCGTCATCTTGTACACCTGTATCGGGTTACCTCTACTCCTCCTTCGCCCTAAGGAGAAAAGGCAGAGTTCACTCAACCTATTCTCATAAGGCATGCTCCCCAATCCAGCCAACATCCTTGCAAATCTCCTCTGCACCCTTTCTATGGCTTCCACATCCTTCCTGTAGTGAGGCGACCAGAACTGAGTACAGTCCTCCAAGTGGGGTCTGACCAGGGTCCGACATAGTTGCAACATTACCTCTCGGCTCCTAAACACATTCCCACGATTAATGAAGGCCAATGCACCGCATGCCTTCTTAACCACAGGTTTCGAAATATCAGGGAGCATCTGATCGTTGCGGGCGACCCATCAATGAGCTGAAGACAGAGGAACTGAGGCTGTCCTTCAATCTGGTGGTTCTGCTTTCTGGCGGATCTATCTTCTGCCCGGAGGAATCGGGAGAAGAGTAAAGGTCTGGGATGAGTTTGTTGATTATATCATTGCTTCAATAAGGCAGTGCGAGGTCTAGACATACCCATAGGGGTCGGGGATCACTTTGTTGCCATAATGCACTGAGTTGCAGTCAAAGCCCTAATCAATAGACCACAAGAGGGAATTAATTTAAATTGGAAATCACATACTCAGAGAACAAAATACGCTTCTACAATACTGTGTTCATATCTTTCCTTTTCCTGCCCATTTGCAGCTTGTGTCTCTCTAAGAGCCGCTAACATAACGATATTCGTCCAGCAACACCTGAAAAAAAATCTTGCAAACGAAAATCTGGATTGAACTTATTGCCGCTATCGTGTATACTACACCCTCTGGTATTCGGCAGATCCACATCGTGTATATATCTACTCAGACTATTATTGCATTCATCCCATAAGCCTCTATCACATCTTCGGCCCCAATTTCCTTTGCATAGCAATAATTTCCCATCCCACGGGTTTTCCCACCGTTGTACATAGCAACATTGATAGTTCACAGCACAGTACAGGTTTCTCTACCCACAAAGCTCTGCAGAACATGTACTTACCTTAGACTTTACACTGGGTTACCCATATCCCACTACTTTGCTAAGCTCCATATACCTATCCAAAATTCTCTGAAACGATCCTATCATAACTGTATCCACTCATCTCTGGCATCCCCTCTGTACCTTCTTCGAAGCACAGTAAAATTGTTCTCTCCTGTTTTAGCCATTTCAGCCCAGGGAAAAAGACACTGACTGTCCATGCGATCAATGCCTCACATTACCTTTACAAGTCTATCAGGCCACTTCTCTTCCTCCTTCTCTGACTCCAACATCTTTCAAACCACTGTCAGACTAAGTGCCTATAGTTTCCTTTCTTCTGCCTCTCTCCCTTCTTGAAGAGTGGAGTGACATTTTTGAAATCTTTATGGGTTGAGCTAAGAAATCGCAGGGGTAAAAGGACCCTGAGGGCAGTTATCTACAGGCCTCTAAGCTGCTGCAGTGATGTGGACTACAAAGAACAACAGGAAATAGATAAAGCTTGCCAGAAGGGCAGTGTTATGATAATTGTAGGGGATTTTAACATAATAGTGGATTGGGAAAATTAGGTTGGTACTGGATCTCAAGAGAGAGTATTTGCAGAGTGTCTACGAGATGGCATTTTAGAACAGCTTATTGTTGAGCCCACTGGGGGATCGGCTGTACTGTATTGGATATTGTGTAATGAACCAGAGGTGATTCGAGAGATGGAAGTGAAGGAAGTCTTTGGAGGCAGTGATCACAACATGATTGAGTTCACTGTGAAATTTGAGAAAGAGAAGCCGAAATCCGATGTGTTGGTATTTCAGTGGTGTAAATGAAATTCAGAGACATGACCGAGTTCACTAAACTTATTCTCAAAAGGCATGCCAGTCAAACCAGGAAACATCCTTGTAAACCTCCTCTGCACCTTTTCTATGGGTTGCACATCATCCTTGTAGTGAGGCGAATAGAACTGAGTGCAGTACTCCAAGTGGGTTCTGACAGGGTTCCAATATTGCTGCAACATTACCTCTGGACTCCTGAACTCAATCCTACAATTGATGGCGTCCAATGCACCGGATGCATTCTTAAAAACAGGGTCAACCTGCGCAGCAACTTTCAGTGTCATATATGGTCTCTCCTATCCTCCAAACTGCTAAGAGTCTTACCATTAATACTGTATTCTGCCATCCTACCTGATCTGCCACAATGAACCACCTCACACTTATCTGGGTTTAACTACATCTGCCATTTTTCAGTGTTACATCCTATCAGTGCCACGCTGTAACCCCTGACAGCCCTTCACACTATCTGCAACATCTCCAACCTTTGTGTCATCAAATGTTTCAACCTGATCTGTTAAAGTGCAACGCTTGGTATTAGACCAGGTTAAGCTTTATCTGCCATTTATTTGCAAGTATTTGCTGTTGCATCTGTAATGTTTTATTATTTGTGATCCAATTCCAATGTTTTGTTTGATCTTGCATTATTTCCAATTTACATAATTCAATGCGTTGTATTTAACAGTAATTGGTTATGGTAAATTGTTCCGTGATTAGGCTACGATTAAGATGTGTAATTGCTGGACGGCGGGGATTAAAGGACCAAAAAGTCCTATTCCGCGCTACACCTGGATGAACAAATATCTGTTCTAGAAGAATTTTGATTTCTGTTTAAATTTGAACTCCTCCTTCTGGTACTTTCGCCTTTCACTTACTTTTATTGTTGTCTACCCTCTCCTGTCAGATTACGTTCTCCAGTACTTCATTTCTTTCATGATTCAAATTCGCAGCTCTTTACATAACACCGTCCCGCTCCCGTTTTGAACCATCACCTACCACCTTGTACTTACTCCTCCACGCCCCCGCAAATTACTCTGTCTTATTTTCTGTTCCATCCTGACCAAGAGTTCTTGGCCTGGTCGACTCTTTTACTCTAGGATATAATCTTTTCTTTAGAAGCTACCTGGTCAGCTGCGTTCGGAGTATTGCTGCGGTGTACTGATTGATGTCGACTGTAGTTCTCTAAGATACGATGGCTTCGCTGTCTCGAAGGACTGTCTGATGTTGCCTGCAGTTCCCTGGCCTTCGGATGCTGTCGCTGAATCAGAGGACTATTGGAAGTCGGCTGTAATTCTCTGGGCTTCGGATGGTTTCGCTGTCTCGGAGAACTGCTTTATATGGACTGTAAATTCCGCAGTAGTTTTTCGAACGTCTCGCGTTTATTTTTTCTGTTCCTAAAACTTTGCTCGTCCTTTTAACTCTTTCACTTGCTTTCAAATCCAATCAGAGCAACTATCGGCTCCTGTCTCTAAATCAGCAGCAGCTATTTTAGTACTTAACACTTGCCTTGCCATTCTTAACAAAACAACATGTTTATGGTATATTTCGCCTAATTCATTAATTTAATCTGCTTCGTCCATGAGAAAAAAAAAAAACACTGGAATAAAATTAGGCCATTGGGCCCACCAAGACTTTACCGCTATTAGGTTACGGCTGATCCATTTTCCCTCTCAGTCCCAATCTCCGGCATTCTCTCCGTAAATATCCCTCTTAAGTATACATAAAAACTAGACCTCCACAGCTAACTGTGGAAAGGGATTCCACAGATTCTCCACCTTCTAGTTAAAGGCATTCCTCCTCATCTCCATTCTAGACGGACGCCCTCTATCCTTAGGTTGTGCCCTCTGCTTCTAACCTCCCCAAGGGTCCGCAGCAAGGTTAGCCCATGACGCATCTCATTAATCTACAGTCAGGGGCTAGTGATCGTCTCTGCTGGAATGATTGCAAAAACCTCTCCCGGGTAGGACCACCGACCAACCTTCCAGTTGATGGCTGAAAGGGCCCAGCACATTTATATTCACTCCCCACTAAGTCCGGGTGAGTGCCTTCACGTGCATTTGTTGAAATGTATTTAAATTTGTTTAAACACAGGGTGACTAAGGAGGTAGCGTCTGGTCTCTTAAAGAGGCATAAGGTGGAGAATTTTCCACGGGGCAGGCAGGATATACTGCCGATTAATGGGTGAGTCAGGACATTAGATTATGGGGACTTGACCAAAATATTTGCGTCTTCCCTAGACGTAAGCAAGGTACCATAAAAGCGGTGATAAAGTTTATGTTATTGTTCATGAAAAGGGGTGGATAATCCTGAAAAAATGTAGAACTCTGAGACGCACCGGCGATAAGGAATTTGTTGAAGAGGATTCTTAAGGATAGGATGCAGAGTTATCGGACGAAAACTTTGCCGACCTGTGTTCTGACCTGGTCACAACGGCATGCATTAGGACCACGGCCTTTCATACCCCACCCATCAATGCAGCCGTCCAAATGTCTCTGAAATGCTGAGATTGAGCCTGCATTCACCACTTCCTCCGGTTACTCTTCCCACTCTCACGCCGCCCTTGAGTAAAGAATTTCCTTCTCTTGGTCCACTTTCGCACTTAAAATATGACCTACTGTTTTAGTTTCGCCCTGCTTGAGGGCAGAGAGCCTCAGTTTGGGTGAGAGAAGACCCGTTGAATCTTTCCAGCTCTCTCAGGCCCTCAACACCTGGAAACATCATTATAAATTTTCTCTTAATCTTTCAAACTTAATGATATCTTTCGTGTAGATAAATGATCTGAATTGCACACAATGCTCTAAGCTGGATCACACTAACGTCCTGAAAACCTTCAACATAACATTCCCACTGTTCTTGCTTTATGAAGGTCTGAGTGCAAACAGCTCTCTTTATGACGTCACCTAGGAATTATGGAACTGTATTCCCAGATCCGTCTGTTCTCCCGCACTGCTCAATTCCCAACCATTCACTGTGTAAATCCTACGCTGGCAGATCCCGCCAAACTGCAGTAGCTCAGACTAGATCACAGCTGGATGGAATTTTGCATTAAATTCCATCTGCAAAGTTTTAGGCCTACTTTGCTGTTCACTCACGCTCTGAATACAGGTGTCATCCACAAATTCAGTTTACCATATTACCATTGAAATTCGATTATTGACAGTTGAAGTCAGAAGTTTCCATACACCTTAGCCAAATACATTTAAATACAGTTCTTTTTCCACAATTCCTGACATTTAATCCTAGAAAATATTCCCTGACTTAGGTCAGTTAGGAGTACAACTTTATTTTACGAATTAAGATGTCAGAATAATAGAAGACAAAATGATTTATTTCTGCTTTTATTTCTCTCAACACTTTCCCAGTGCTTCAGAGGTTTATATACAACTTGTTAGTGTTTGATAGCATTGCCTTTAAATTGTTCAACTTCGATCAAACGTGCTGGTAGCCTTCGACAGACGTCCCACGGTAAGGTGCTGGAATTTTGTTCCATTCCTTCAGACAGAACTCGTGTAATTGAGTCAGGTTTGTAGGCCTCCTCCCGAATGATCTAGCGGCCAAACATTTCCAGCTTCAACGCTGCAGAGCGGATCCATAGAAGCTGCAGCCTGATGCGTTTTTCGCATTTGTAGTCGCCGGGAATACTGAACGTCTTCCCGTCTTTCCACATCACTCAAGTAGAGCATTTCAATATCACGTCTGGCATTATTACTGTCTTCTCTGTTGAAATATAAAGCCAGTGCAAAGAAAAAAATATATATAGCTACAATTATTTTGAATTTGCCTTCTTTGACTTAAGCACCTTCTGAATCAACTCGACAAGAATTGAAACTTTAAAATAAGTGTTCTGTCCATATCCGCTGTACGACGGCTCTCCGCTTGTCTCTGTCGCACCTGAAATTGTTAGTGCTAATCAGTCTAGAACGCTAACTGCTTGCTGCGAAATGCTTAAAACAAAACTGCCGCTAGTGCTGCCTTCAACAACAGGTCAGCGGACCGAGGTGAAGTACGTCCTTATAAGCGTCTCAGCTGTCCAGCAGACCGATGCTCAAATGTGCAAAAACGTTTACCGACGCCCTGCTCTCTGCCTCCTTTGTACCAGATTAAACAATGAACTACAAGTCTGATCAACATTCCAATTATACATTCCAGTTGGTGAAAGGGAATAATAGCGGACCCAAAACAGATACATCACTCCACTGTACTGGTGCTCAGTCCTTGTCGCATCACTATAGAAAGGAGGTGGAAACCATAAAAAGGGTGCAGCGGATGTTGCAAGAATGTTGCCTGGATTAGGGATTATGCCTTATGAGAATAGATTGAGTGAACTCGGGCTTTATTCCTTGGAGCGACGGAGGATGAAAGCTGACCGAAAAGAGGTGTCGAAGGTGGTGAGAGACATTGATTTTGTGGATAGTCTGAGGGTATATTTTAGAGCTGAAATGGCTTACAAGAGAGTGCACAGATTTAAGATGCTTGGAAGTAGGTACAGAGGAGATGTTGGGGCTATGTGTTTGACGCAGAGACTGGTGAGTGCGTGTAATGGGCTGCCGGCAACGGTGGTAGAGGCAGATACGAGAGCGTATTTTAAAAGACCCCTGAGCACGTACAAGGATATCAGAAAAGCAGGGTCTACGGATAACTTTAGGAGATTTTCAAGGACGTGTTCAGCACAGGTTTGGGGAAGGCCCTGTACTTTGCTGTAGGTTTTCCCTGTTACTCTGTAATGTTCTCTGTGCTTCTTTGCTCAGAAGAGAGCAAGAATAAGTCGGCGATTTCGATATTTTAAATGCCTATAGCCATAATCACCATAAATAAACACCAACCTATGATTCCCACTGTCTGATATAAACATACAGCCAGGTTTTCTTCACTTCAGACACAGAAAACAGAACACAAGAGAGTTGTGGCTACAAAATTATAGATTTTTTCCCTACAGTTGAGGTCTTTCTGCCACTCCAGTCGACACGCAATAATCAGGGATTACGATGCCGCAATAGTGTTGAAGAAATTAAAGGACACATTGATAGATCGGCAGTTATCATTGTAGAGGAGAGGCAAGATCAGGCCGAGTGTGTATTTGTTGGACTAACACACTGAGGAGAACCTGGGGCATAGAATATCAGGAGATTAAGACATTGGCATAAAACATTGGGGTGGGTTGTCATCAAGAGAATCAGGTTCAGAGGGAAAATATGAGTTTTTTTTCCACACAGGAAGTGTTTACTAATCTCCATCATGTTGTCCGTTCATTTGGAGAATACGGCTTTCACTAGGATTTTGAAAGAGTCAAGATGAACACTAGGAAGTGGAAAACCCATAGGGCTTCTGACCAAATACAATGTGTGTGATTACTTTAGCTGGACGCGGTTCACAGATTATTCGTGATTCTGACATCAGGAAACTGTGATTTACAAGCAAGGGGTACGGGCTCACACTGCTACGGGCAAGATGATCTGAGCCGCCTGATGGAATGCTGCTCCCCGTAGCGGTCAGGACGCGGGGTGAAAGAGAATCACGAATGAAGCCTGGAGTTGATCGCTGGAAGACCTGTAGCTGAGGAAGCGGAATTTGAAAGGACAGAAGTCGCTTGAATCAAATAAAGAGTTTTGATTCTGATGGACAACTCATGAGGGAGTGGATGGCGAGAACGCCGTGAAGCTCACCTGAATGAGAGGAAAGTAAAGGAAGAAACATCGAGGAGATTGTTTACCGGCGGCGAGAGGAAGAGTGTACTTGAAAACTCGCTGTAAGGCGTCTGTTAGTCTGCGTATTTACATGTGATCAGTAACACCCCGCGGGCGGATTGTAATTGGATTTGTTTTATTATTGTGACATGTATGGTTAAAGCAAAGAAGCTAGAAAAGCTTACCCAGAATAGCATTAACTGAAAATAAATATTACACAGTGTATTGGAGTAAAATAACAGTGGTACAGAATAAGTTGTAGCAGTTACAGATGTACAATAATGCACAATTTTACAGTGAGATACATTGTGAAGTCAACGGTCGGCCATATCGTTTCTCCTATAGCACCAACAACAGAGTCGACCCAGAGGAGTCAACTCACTGTAAACACCTTCGTGTTCTATAAAATATGAAAACCAAAATGCTGCAGTCATCGTTCAGATTCGACAACACAGAACGCAAAAAGAAGTTTTACAAGAAAGTCAGTAAAAGTATCAATCTGCCATAATACTAATCCCCTCGTTACTCTCCGGGAGCCTCAACAGCCCTGCCGCTGCCATTGGGCGTTAAGTGAATACACGGCTGCTCCGAATGTGAGACCTCCTCCGCATTGGAGAGACCGGACGCTGGCTTAGTAACTACTTATTCTAGCTCTTAAGATCTATCCTCTCGGTCGCCTTGAAAAATAGACACCAGGGCGATTTATTTCCGCTTCCCTTTCCCAAGTTGACTTATCTGTTATAGGACTCTCCGCCGCCAATTCAATGGGATATGTACAAACTAGAATAACTTCACCGCATTTTCCGCTGGGACTGTCAACAATATCACGACAAGAACATCTATTATTCAGGATTGTGTTAATTATTGGCCGCAAAAAACATTGGGTCAGTATTTGACATCTTCTCAGCGATAGGCGGCACAGTCCATAATCTCCAGGGTGATTCTGGGAACCGTGTTTATTGGCCGTTCAGAAGGACAGATAAAGAAATTTCTGCAGATGATCGAAATCATGAGAAAAACGAACAAATTATTGGGGGAAGTCATCATGACTGGTAGCCTGGGCAGAGGGAAAGGGTAGGTCGATATTTCGGGCTGAGACACTCCATTAGAGTTGGAACGGATATGGGCAGAAACCAAAGGGAAAGCAAAAAGGTTCGGTGAAGGAGAAGCGGAGAAACTGGAGGGAGAAACGTGAGTTCAGCTGATTGTAAGGATGGTGTTTGGGAAGGAGGGTTGAAAAGGAATCATAATTCAATCCGAGAGTTGATAGGTGGAAGACTAAAGAGCTGAGGAAGACGAATATGATACCCCAGTGGACTAAAAGATAAAGCACAGAGCTTGGAAGTCAGGGTATGGTAATAGACAGGTCATGAGGACGTAGTGGTCGAGAATAAGTTAGAAGCGCGAATGATTGCCAGAAAACAAAAGGGAGAGTGGTGAGAAAAATGGATGCGATTATTTCCCGGCGATAAGAGAAATGGATCTGCATGTCTTCTGGTTGGACACTACCTTCAACCTGAGTTGGGTTATCGTGGCAGAATTGTAAGCCATGGGCCGACATGTCTGTGCCGCGACGTGAAGTGGAACTGAAATAGATGGACATCTACAATGTCTCTAATTATCTGGATTGCATTCCTTCCAGCACCAGGAAATGGTTTACATTCATGCATTCCCAGTTGCCAGCTCGTAATTCTAAGCGTCTGCATGCCTCATCACACCTGCCTTTTTTCTCTGTGTCTACACTCATCAAGGTTTCATTCACTGGTGGATACCGAAGCGAAGGATCATAAAGGACTTCTACTGCCTCCTTGCACTCCAGAGACATGTTTCCTATTTTATCTGTTATCTCTCCCACACTCTCTCTCGTCATCCTGTTTTTTTTTTTACCTATCTTAATCGGCTCTCCCTTGCCTTCTCATAGAATAACATAGAACGGGATAGAACGATACAGCACAGTACAGACTGTTCAGCCCACAATGTTGTGACCACCCTTAACCTCCCACCTTAAACTCCTCCATATACCTGTCTAGTAATCTTCTAAATCTCACCAGCGTATCTGCTTCCACCACTGACTCAAGCAGTGCATTCCACGCACCAACTACTCTCTGAGGGAAAACTACATTCCACTAATATCCCCCTTAAACTTCCCACCCAATACCTTGAAGCCATGTACTCTTGTGTTGAGCAGTGGTGCCCTAACGAAGAGGCGCTGGCTGTCCACCCTATCTATGCTTCTTAATATCTTGTTTTCCTCTATCATGTCCTCCTTCTCTCCAAAAAGTAAAACCGTAGCTTCCTTAATCTCTGATCATAATGTATACTCTCTAAACCAGGGAGCATCCTGGTAAATCTCCTCTGTACCATTTCCAATGCTTCCACATCCTTCCTATGGTGAGGCGACCAGAACTGGACACAGTACTCCAAGTATGGACTAACCAGAGTTTTATAGAGCTGCATCAATACCTCGTGACTCTTAAACCCTATCCCTCGACTTATGAAAGCTAACACCCCATAAGCTTTCTTAGCTGCCCTAGCTATCCGTGAGGCAACTTTCAGGGATCTGTAGAGACGTACCCGCAGATTCCTCTGATCCTCCACACTACCATGTATCCCGCCATTTACTTTGTACTCTGCCTTGGAGTTTGTCCTTCCAAAGTGTACCACCTCACACTTCTCCGGGTTGAACTACGTCTGCCACTTCTCAGTCCACGTCTGCATCCTATCAATGTCTCTCTGCAATCTTCGACAATCCACATCACTATCCACAAAACCACCAACCTGTGTGTCATCCGCAAATTTTCCAATTAACCCTTCTACCCCCACATGCAGGTCGTTAATAAAACTCACGAAAATTAGAGGTCACATAACCGATCCTTGTGGGACCCCACTAGTAAAATCCTCCAATCCGAGTGTACTCCCTCCACCATGACCCTCTGATTTTTGCAGGCAAGCCAATTCTGAATCCACCTGGCCAAACTTCGCTGAAACCCATGCCTTCTGACGTTCTGAATAAGCCTACCGTGTGGAACCTTGTCAAATGTCTTAATAAAATACATGTAGATCACATCCACTGCACTAACCTCATCTATATGCCTAGTCACCTCTTCAAAGAACTCTATCAGGCTTGTTAGACACGATCTGCCGTTCACAAAGCCGTGCTGACTGTCTCTGATCAGACCAGGATTCTACAAATGCCCATAGAGCCTATCTCAAAGAAAAAAAAATCCAAAAGCTTTCCCACTACAGACGTAAAGCTCACTTGTCTATCATTACCCGGACTATGCCTACTAACTTTTTTGTACAAGGAGACATCAATCGCTTCCCTCCGATCCATCAGTATCATTCCCGTGGACAACGAGGACATAAAGATCCTAGCAATAGGTTCAGCAATCTCCTCCCTCACCTCGTGGAGCAGCCTGGGGAATATTCCTTCAACCCCGGAGACTTATCCGTCCTAATGCATTTTAACAACATCTGCACCTCCCCTCCCTTAATATCAACATTCTCCAGAACATCAACTTGACTCATATTGTCCTCACCGTCATCAAGTTCCATCTCATTGGTGAATACCGAAAAGAAGTATCCTTTGAGGACGTCGCTCACTTCCACAGCCTCCAGGCATATCTTTCCACCTTTATCTCTAATCGGTCCAACCTTCACTCCTGTCATCCTTTTGTTCATATAATTGAAGAATGCCTTGTGGTTTTCCTATAACCTTCTCGCCAAGGCCCTCTCATGCTCCCTCTTGCTCTCCTCAGCCCCTTCCGAAGCTCGTTTCTTGCTACCCTATATTGCTCAAAAGTCTCTTCGTATCCTTGCTTCCTAAACCTCAGGTGTGGGCCTTCTTCCATCAGACAAGATTCTCCACCTCACTTGTCACCCATGGTTCCTTCACCCTACCATTCTTTATCTTCCTCACCGGGACAAATTTATCCCTAACATCCTGCAAGAGATCCTTAAACATCGACCGCATTTTCATGTACATTTCCCTGCAAAAGCATCATCCCGATTCAAACCCGCAAGTTCTATCCTTATAGCCTCATGATTTGCCCTTCCATAATTAAAAAAAAGATCCTGTCCTCTCTGACTCTTATCTTTTTCCATGATGATGTTAAAGGCCAGGGAGCGGTGATCACTGTCCCTCAGATGTTCACCTACTGAGTGCACTGAGACCGGACCCGGTTCTCATCTCCCCTTTTAATTCTTCTTATTGTTAAATCCCTCCTGGCTACATTGTGACGTTCCATTGCCCTGTCTGATCCTTTCTTCCAAAACCTTCAGTTTATTTCTTTCTTCTTCTTGAAGAGCTGTTCCATATCTCTTATCAGCCAGGGTTACTTTACGGGGCCATCCGATCCACCTTTGAACGAAAGAAGACAATTCTGAACCCGTGTCAAATGCTCCATGAACAATCAACATATTTCTGTTGTTCATTTGAAGGAACAAATCGCATCCCTAATTCGGTTCCCACGGTCCAACCCGATAGTACCAATTAAGTCCATTCCATATTGACTGCTGCTATCCCAGTGTAAGGTATGTCGAATAGCTGTGCTCTGTCGTTCTGAAATGCTGAAACACGGAGAGGTCAGATACCTGACCCATTTCACTGTTTAGTATTTAGCACAAGAGGAACTGTTCACTCGACCGCCTGCCCGCTGCTTGTGCCAGGTCTCCTTCCTGTACATAAGTGAGAAATTCTGTCACATCTAAACCCTTTAAACAGAGGAATTTCAGTGACGTTTAACTTGTCTGTGACAACAGCCACGTCAATATAAAAATCTGTGTAAAATCTCTCTCGCGATCTCTCACTGTCTCTGTGCGTTGTTTTCGTTTTGGCGATTGGAACTCTGCACAGAATACGCCTAAAGGGGACTGTTTGTTCCCTTTCTACTTCTGAGTTCCACTCACAGACTATTAATATACAATCCCACCACAGTGTCCTCCCTTTCTGCAGCTGTGATCCTGTCACACTTACTGAGTTTCAGGCTGCCCTTTACACTCTTTTACCCGAATACAAGCATTTTGAAACATCTAAACCACGAGATGTCCTGAAATCATTCCTCCCCTTGTGCTTGCATTGATATTACTCCCTCCACATACATGAGGAATAAAAATCTTCATCTAAATTTGCAATGTGCAATCCTAGTACCGTAAATTCCGGTGTATAGCCAAAAAGTTGGCCCTAAATTTTGGTCCTAAAAATAGGTGGTCAGCTTCTGCAGGGGGTGCCAACTTTAGAAAAACGAATACATGGAAGTCAGGTCGTATTTATTGGCTGATTCAGAGTCTAATTGGTTCCACTGTCGACACATGAATTCTTTGGGCTGTTTAAATTCACATCTAGTGGCTGTAGCACGGAGATCAATCCCCCAGGGATGATTGCAATGTCCATAGTTTCATCTTTCCATGTTGTCTCACCTGACAAGTGCGCTTTGAACACGTCCCAGCCAAGTAGCGACTTCTACTTCCCGAAACCTTCGGAACGTCGACGCTACGCCTCTTTAACCGACGTCAAGCAACCTGCTTCGTCCATCCAGCAGCGATCTTGAACATAAACAACACACCGCCGGTATTTTGTTTTTTTTTTTTTTATCAACACAAGGTTACGTCTATTCATAAATTGGGTGCATCAACTTCATGTAGCTTTGAAATTTTCGCTGACTTCGCGGTGTTTTTCGTCCCATTTCAACGTTTGAACTCGAATCATTTCTCCGGTAAAAATGTATCCGGATGATTGCTGGTGATTCACCCTCTCTAAAACTTTTTCTTCCAGTTCTGGCCACTGGCATGTTTTCCTGCAGTTTGCACATTTCTTCTTTGGCATTTCCCTCAGCGTTTTCCGTGCCTTTCTCCACTCTCTCACTCTCTCTCGTTTACACTGAACTTAGGAGCAGCTGCAGAATTATTGGTTCCTTCAGCAAAATCAACAACCTTTAGCTTGAAGCCAGCATCATATCGCATTCGTTTTAACCTATTGTGCATGTCGGTCGCAAACTCAATACTGAGTACACGTACTGATCCCGCCACCACATGAGATAAGAGATTTTATTGAGATTAAGATGGGCGCTAAATGGTTTCGCGGGGGTTACCTTTCACAGGATTCTTTACCATTGGAGACCTAATCCAAAAGTTCCCTCTCTGATTTATTTATTACGATTTCGCCTATAACACTCTTCAATGTGTAAGCTTGTTTCCTTAGCAGGTACTGGTTCACAAAATTTCCAGGTTCCGGATCCTGCAAAGCTGACTACCGCCATGTGAGATCTTGTGATTGTTTCTGGTTAAATCAAAAACCTTTACAACAGTGGTCGGTTTATACAAAGATAACATGAAAAAGTAACTTATTTAACCTTAAAATTGCGGGGCGGTGGGCGGGGGGGGGGGGCGTCTTTGTATACTCCGGGTCAGTATATACGGTAATTTGTTATCCTTTATAATAAATAGGAACATCAATGTAACATGGAAACGCACTCAGTTCAGCGTGAGTTAATCAGTCGGATGGCCTGAGGCATGATGCTGTCCCGGATGTTGCTGAACCTGGCTCTTATGCTGCAGTACTGTTTCCAGAATGATTGTCAAGTCTCTGCGACAGTTTGGAATTTCTTCATTTCAGGATGACCAGGCACTTGATTGTTTGAATTTATGACGCCTTTGCCAAGTTTCCTGATTTTCTTAAACTGCTTCATTCTAAAATAATTTTCTGTTGGATTGGGCGTTATCTACACAGATGGCCATTTAATGTAAACACATACTTCATTCCATCCTTCAGCTCTTGTCTGAATTTCCTCTGTGTCAGTGTATAGATACAAGTATTGCTGCACAAACTGAGAGTTTGCAACATGTACGCAGATTGTTGTAGTATGTATACGGGGGAACTCCCATATCTGTCCAGGTAATAGTAATTTTCCGTTTGCCATTTCAGGGAATGAGCTGTATACGGCATCCAAAATAAGATAAAATTAGTTGAAATTGCAAACAATAAAATCATCGATTTTCTGCGGTTTTCCAACTCGGTATCTTTCACATTATCGCTGCTCTTCTGAAGACCTCTGCGGAATCTATTTGCCGCAATTATATATCTTACAGTTAATCCATTGAAGATAAGAATTAAGCCGAATGGTAAGAACGGTGTTAGAATGCCATTTAGAATTTCCAATCCTTTCCACACGGGTGAAGTAGCGTATTCACGTGTGAGAGCGCAACGCCACGGTATATTGTCAATAATGACGTAAGGTTCAACAACAAAGTAAAACGGGGCATTTCTCCCGCAGCTCACTAAAACCACGGTCACGAAAATGACCGTTGCTGTTCTCTCAGTGCAGTACCGTTCCACAAACTTTCGACAACATATTGAGATGAAACAATCAACGGTAAAACTGACTGTAAAACAAACAAAGCAGTCCCTTGTCACAACAAATAACACCATTGTCAGTGCGCATACAGGAGTGATGAGCAGGGATCTGGAATAAATATATGTATTGTAGGTTTGTTCCACTAAAGCGAAAACTATAACCACCATCAGATCCGCTGTTGCATTCCAACCAGGTAACGGGTGATGCATTTGGAGAGTCCGCATTTTCCCCGAGATAGGATCACAATGGCCGTTGAATTAACTACAAGAGAGATGGAGAGAAACAATATGTCAACACAGAATTATCGTTAAATGAAAATGTCTGAATGTCCATCATTTTTCCAGTGCTGCGCAGGGTATGATATCGTTTTGGAAGTGAAAAACAGAAATTCAGTTTGTGCGGATTCTGTCCGTGCTCTCTGGCTGGACAATAATGGACAGAATTAGCAGTGGGTTGGCGACTTTCTGACAGATTAGAACTGATTTCCATGACTCACGCACCGGTGAAGTTCAATAGCTTCATAAACAGCACCATTTCCATTATTTCAGGTAAAATAGCTGAAGGGAGTATTTGTAGTGAAAATATCAGATTCAATGCATAAGTTATAATTTAACGTTTTAAGGAAGAACAGACCTGCGTGTCAATATTCGACTGGCCGGTCAGTTGAAAAAGCTTCCGATCTGGAAGGCGACCACTGTCGGTTCAGGAAGCCGAGCAAGATGAAACAATGGAATGATGGGAATATCTGCATCAACGTCTTTGACAAAATAAATAAAACTGATCACACAGAAAAAAATCTGGAAGCTGAATAACAAAACCATCAGATGCTTAGATCCTCAACTCGGGAAACACATTTCACGAGAAGGTAGCATCTGTACTCAGTAAAAGTCCAAAAAGGGCTGCGGAATAAAAGCAAGATGACGTCAGCATTGTACATATGCTGACCAGCTCCAGTAGCTTACCAGGGATACCGATCGCTGCAATTGTAGGATAGAAAACGTTCGCGATGTAGTGAATCGCTGGATATCCCATATTCCGTCAGAGGCAACGTTCAGTTGTACGGAACGTTCCAACTGCTCTTATGGGCTGGTGAATGGTTTTACAGAGTTATATGCAATTCAGAACAATTCCATTGAGGCACCTAGTATGGTTATCACATCAGGCGCATTAGGGACGACCAGCTACACAAACGCATTAAAGTGTTTTTCTCGTTACCACATAGATTTTTGAAACGTATTAACTTTTAAACAAAATATGATATGAACGTTGCTAATGTAACTTCCAAGACTTCAGCTGCTAAATTGGGACATTTTCTGATCAGTGTTTTTTCTGACGTAGACAATCATCCTGAGCATTCAACAAGAACAATCAACTTCACACAGATTTATTCTGTCACATTCTGCGAAGCGCATTTGCTTCTGACATTGAGGGCGTGACATTAGTTTGGAAGGTGAAATGGAGTACACTTTATTGCGGGGGAAGATAGGATCATATTCTTCTATCGCTTTTTCTGGACATTTCGAACCTTTTGAATGACGAAAGTCACAGTATTACACGGTGACATGTATCTTAATAAAACACGTTGTAGTTTGTTCTTCTGAACATATAAACGAGATCCAGAGCAACATTCCAGGGACCTTTGACGATAAAAAAAAAGTTACGTGCCCACACGGATTTAGCTGAGGCTTGTGGACGGATTGATGAACTTTCTTATCAGGGAGGGGATAGTTGATTCGTTGACTCTAAGAAGAGTAGTGCAGGGACTGGTGTTAGGCCTGTTGTTATTTATCGTGTATGTTAATGAATTAGATGTGGATATAGATAACAATCAGAAGAGTTGCCGAACACTCCTAGCTTGGGGGCGATGTTTCCGCTAGGAACTCTATCCAAGTTTCTTACTTGATGTTGACTGGCTGGGAAATGGTCTGAAAAATGGCAGATTACATTTAATACAGACAGTTATGAAGTGGTCTGCGCGTTAAGGAACAGAGGGGTTACCAGGGGTAAGGTTTTCCCACTGAGAGTCGTGTGCACATGGAATGCACTGCCGAAGGCAGTGGTGGTAGCGGGTACAACAGGGTATTTTAAGAGCCTTTTAGACAGGTACATGGAACATAGAAAAATACAGGGCTATGTAATAGGGAAAGTGCAAGATTTTTATAGAGTAAGTTACATGGTCAGGCACAGCATGTGGACCGAAGGGCCTGTAATATGCTATAGATTTCTATATTCTATGTTCTCTCCTTTAAGCGAATCTACTACTGGAGTTCATAGGCTTGGGAAGGAAGGTGAAATATGCAAGAACTGTATGTAGTAGATGTTATTGACTCAGAGGGTCGCGGGTGTGTGGAAGGAACTGCAAGCGTAACTGGCAGATGCGGATTCAATGGTATCATTTCAGTGTAGGTACGAATTCGGATGAGATGTACCCTCGGCGACTCTGGGAGGCGAGGGAGGAGATTCAGGAGCCTCTGGGACGCTATTTGCATCATCAATGGGGACGGGAGAGGTTTCAGAGGACTGGAGGATTTCTAACGATGTTTCTTTATTCAAGAGATGGAGTGGAGATAGCCAGGGAAATTATGGACCAGTGAGTCTTACCTCAGTGGCTGTTAGGTTGATGGAGAAAATCCTGAGAGGCTGGATTTATGAACAATTGGAGAGGTGTAATATGATTAGTATTAGTCAGCATGGCTTTGTCAAGGGCAGGTCGTGGCTTACGAGTCTGAGTGATTTTCTTGAGGATGTGACTAAACACATTGATGAAGGAAGGACAGTAGATGTAACGTATATGGATTTCAGCAAGGCACTTGATAAGGAACCCCATGCAAGGCTTATTGCGAAAGTAAAGAGGTTTGGTATCCAAGGGGACATTGCTTTGTGGCTCCATCTCTGGCTTGCCCAAAAAAGACAAAGAGTGGTTGTAGACGGGTTATATTCTGAATGGAGGTCGGTCACCATTGGGGTGCCTTAGGGATCTGTTCTGCGATCTTTACTCTTCGTGATATTTATAAATAACCTGGATGAGGAAGAAGACAGATGAATTAGTAAGTTTGCTGGTAACACAAATGTTGGAGGTGTTGTGAATAGTGTGCAAGGCTGTCAGAGGTTACTACGGACATTAATTGGATGCAAAACTGGGCCGAAAAGTGGCAGATGGTGTTTATTTTAGTAGGTCAAGTATAATGGCAGAATATAGTATTAAATATACGACGTTTGGCAGTGTGGAGGATCAGAAGGATCTTGGGGCCGAGTCCATAGGACGCCCAAAGCAGCTGCGCAGGTTGACTCTGTGGTTAAGAAGGCGTATGGAGAATTGGCCTTCATCAATCGTGGACTGTAATTTAGAAGCCAAGCGAAAATGATGCAGCTATATAGGACCCTGGTCAGATCCCACTAGGAGTATTATGCTCAGTTTTGTTCATCTCACGACAGGAGGGATGTGGTAGACAAAGAAAGGGTGCAGAGGATATTTACAAGGATGTTGCCTGAATTGGGCAGCATGCCTTATGAAAATAGGTTGAGTGAAAACGGCGTTTTCTCCTTAGAGCGAAGGCGGATAAGAGGTGACTTGATAGAGGTGTACAAGATGATGAGACATTGATCGTGAGGATAGTCAGAGTCTTTTTCCTAGAGCTAAAATGGTTGCCACAAGAGGAAACAGGTTTAGGGTGCTGGGGAGTAAATATAGTGGAGATGTCAGATGAGTCTTTTACTCATAGAGTGGTGAGTGCGTGGAATGGGCTGCGGTAACGGCTGTGGAGGCGGATACGATAGGGTTTTTTTTCGAAAAATTTAGATAGGTATAGAGGTTAGCAAAATACAGGAATATTGGTAAGCCTAGTAATTTCTAAGGTATGGACATGCTGGGCACAACTTTGTGGGCCGAAGGGCTTGTATTGTGCAGTACGTTTTCCAAGTTCTATTTTCTCTGTTTCTATCTTTATAAATGGGCCCAGACGGAAGAGGACAGAGGGATTCCATAGTGAAGGGGAACAGACAGGAAATTCTGTCAGCCTGAGAGAGATCGCAGCATGGCGTGTTGTCTCCTAGGTGCCAGGGTACGGGATGTTTCGGATCGGGTGCAGAGCATTCTGAAGGGAGAGGGCGACCAGCCAGAAGTCTTGGTAACGTCAGTGCCAATGACAAACGGAGGAGAAAAAGAAATAATTCAGGCAGTTAGGTATGAAGCTGAAAAACAAGACCTCGAGGGTATTAATCTCAGGATCAGCGGAATTAATGTACGGCTGAGCTACTGGTTTTGCGGGGAAGGGCTTCAAATTCCTGGATCATCGGGTCCTCTTCTGCGGGAGACACGACTTGTGCAAAACGGACCAGTTACAACAGAACCCACTGGGTCAATATCTGAGCAGGAACATTAGATTGATCTGTTCGGGAGAGTTTAAACGAATTTCAGAGGGGATGGGAACCGGAGAGATAGGGCTGAGGAAGAAGAAAACTGAAATAAAGCAAGGATAGCATGCAACAGAAATTATAGAAATAAATGGTAGGAGATGAGGCTTAATCACAGCCAGAGGCATGAGTTACAGGGCAATAGAGGCGTGGTGTAGTTAAAACGGTAAACAACACATACTGATCTGAAAGTGTCATATTTGAAAGCACGCAGCACAAAGAATATAATGGACGATCTTAAAATTCAGGTACAGATTGGCATTTATGGCGTTATGGCCATCTCTGAAACTTCGCTAAAGGATGGCTGTCATTGCGAGCTGAACGTCCAATGAAATACGCTGAAAGTGGATCGGGAAAGCGAGGACAGTCGCGGAACTCAAGATAGAGAATTTGTAGAATGTCTATTGGACAACTTTAATGGAATTTGAGCCTGATCTGACAGCATAGATTCCATCAACAGTTTATCGAGGAATATTCCATCATACAAGCAAATTCTGTTAACAAGGAGTGTGGGACACAGTAAAAATCTTCTTTGTAGAGAATGTAGAAAGAACATTTATGCATTACCGCCAGGCTTAACTTACAATTATGGATCTATTATCAGTTGTTCTTCAGTTGCGAAATGCAAGACTTTACAATTTTAAATATTCAGTCGATTGCAAACAAGACATATGACCATATTTTGATGAATCATCTGTGATTTCCCCTTTGGGTAAAATATATGTTTTACCATCTTTTGAAATGTAGTCACTTTTTCAGGATATTTAAGAAAACTTTTGACATGTGTTAATATGTACAGATGAAGGCAAATATATTTTATATCAATATTTTAGAATATTATCAGTGCCAGTTACATTTCTACTTCTAGGTATATTCTATAACATCTTAAAAAATATCCATTGTAACCAGGTATGCGCATTTATTCATTCCTGTGTCTGCGCTCTGTCTCTCCCCAATCCTGCCGCTTCTCGATTTTGCGTAATGCTGTTTGACCCGATATTAGACGAAAAAATATAAATCTCTGAGTTTATTGAATTTTTGTATTCTGAGAATCGTATAGATTTGATTCATAGTATTTAGTTTCGATATCTTCCCTAAATCATCAGCTCTGTTTTTGAAATGATAAATCTGTTTTCTTTGTCTGATGCATATCAGGTTCTCTTTCATCTAGTTTTGTATGAACCAGGTTTCGGTTTTAATGTGTTACAATTTTCAAAATGCTTTTCTTATGTTAACCTTCTATTGACTTTATATTTGCTTAGTTTTTCCTAAGACGTTTCCTTAGATTTCTTTATTGTGTTGTGCATTCTATACTATATTCCGGGACTACTTCTTTCCTTAACGTTTCTGCCATTTCAGTGTCCTCATTTCTTTACTTCGTTTTGAGTTCCTATAAATGAGTGTCTCTATTTTGGGGTCATTGTACTCTACCAGCGTTAATGCAGCGCATTATGTAACTGTGTGTTGGTTTTCAAATGCGTCGTTTTCCTGTACGTAGAGGAAATATAATATTATTGAGAGGGTTTAATAAATTTTGCAAGTTACAATGACGCAATTTGTTCACATATGCAAGATCATTTGTTGGGTCTCTTAATACACTGAAAATAGTAACAATAAAAAAAAACTATCAGAATGAACCTAGATTTTTTCCAGGGTGATTCCCTAAGACCACTATGGTTTTGCCGAACTTTACTTCTGCTTCTAGTAATTGAGAATGCTCATGCTTTGGTTTCCTGAGCTGACAAAACAATAAAAGAAAATTAATAATAAATTTCTGCACCGATTTGTACGTCCGACAGATATTGTTCCAGGAAAATCTCCTCGCTTTCCAATTTAGATAGCTTTAAGATCCTTGTGGTGAATATCACAAATGACCTGACTTGGTCAAACCAAGCTGAGTCCACCGCCAAGAATGCCCACCAGCGCCTTTACTTCCTGAGAAAGCTGAATAAATTTGGCCTTTCCCCTAAAACCCTCACTAATTTTTATAGGTGCACCGTAGAAAGCATTCTTCTAGGGTGCATCACAACCTGGTATGGAAGTTGTCCTGTCCAAGACCGAAGAAGCTGCAGCAGATCGTGAACCTAGCCCAGCGCATCACACAAACCAATCTTCCGTCCTTGGACTCACTTTACACCGCACGCTGTCGGAGCAGTGCTGCCAGGATAATCAAGAACACGACACACCCAGCCAACACACTTTTTGTCCCTCTTTCCTCCTGGAGAAGGTTAAGGAGCTTGAAGATTCGTATGGACAAATTTGGGAACAGCTTCCTTCCAAATGTGATAAGACTGCTGAACGGATCCTGACCCGGATCTGGGCCGTACCTTCCAAATATCCGAACCTGAATTGCACTACTGTACTTTCGTTTTTCTGTTTTCTAATTATGATATATAATTCATTTTTTTAATTATATTTACTTCGATTTGTACAAACGTTTGTACTTCAGGCGCAGAATTAAATATCACCCTGATGATTGTACGCTCCGGTATCAATTGTTTGGTGACAATAAAGTAATGTAAGTAAGTAAGTATACCCCTGTGCTAAGGAGAATCGTGGAGGTGATGAAAATAGATGAAGAATGGAGACAGAGATTTTGTGCATGTGAGAAAGAGTGAGAGATCTCCAGAGCACTGTTGAATTGTCCATTTTGACATTAATATTTTTCTTTTAACGCAGATAATGTTCCCCCCCAGACCCACTGTGGCTTAGCTATTGCTTGGTGGAGGGTGACGGTGCGTTTTGCTGCAGTAACTGAAGGAGGGGGCGGTCAATGCTTTGCTGCTGCTTGTGAATATGAGGGTCGATTAGGGGGACGCTTTCGGGTTCCAAAGTTTGTATTGACTCCCGTCCTTTGGCGTACGCTTCTGTTTCACTGGACGGCAGAAGAACAAGAATTTGATATTGATTTGAGCAGAGGTTCAGCAAAATCTGTGAGGATAAGTACTCCCGTTATTAGATATTTTTGAATTACACGCAAAACGTATCGGAACTTGTGTGAAAACATATCATGGATGATAGGATCGTTTTTAACGTAGAGGGAAGAGCGCAAAATGTCGTTTTTCCCCATTAAGAGCTTTAAAGGAAGTAGGAAGTCAGTCAAAAATCTGATTTTTTTGTTCGCCTGTTATGACTAAAAGTTGGTAAAGAAAACTGATGGAAGGAAGGCAAAGTGGCGTAGGCGTAAACGTGCTTTAGCTTGTTTAGCTTTCTTCACGTGGTTTCCCTCCAGTATTCAATGGGTCAGACCACTGAATGGCCGATAGGTATTCTTTACAATCTATCTTTCCCTGATTTACTTCAGGTAGTTGATGAGTAGATTGCATATCATACTGATAAATCTGTGCAATTACGGACGTCAATCCTTCCACGGTGCGTTATTCCTTTCTAAAGACATACAGCAGTTGAATCAGAAAGGAAAACAGAATAAATTAATTTTAAAATAATTTGATGTTACCAGAACCCTTTCATGATCCCACACCACAGTGATTAAAAAAAAATAGAGATCCGGTGAATGGCACCCGATACTACTCCCTTGGATGCAAGAAATAGAGTAGGAAGGCAGGATTTATCCAGATGCATCAGTCCCGTATTTCGAACTGACCTCGTATATATCGACAAGTAAAATAACCTCATTTGTGAAAGTTGTGATTTTGCATAATTTGCCCTTCGTGAAAGACCACAGGAATCCACCTGCCACAGTGGCATCGAAATCGGAAACGAAGCACAGCTCAAGAACAGAATCGCAGAAGCTATTGATGTTCCAGTTCTTAAAGCAAATAGTCTGAGCAATCTGAAGTAGAACCAGCGGCCCGAGCTACTCTTAGTATCTATGCTATCCTCATTTTATCCCTTTTAAAACCTTATCCCGTTAAAGCGTTCCTATCCATGGTCTGTACAATTACATTTTGAATGTTCTGAAAGTGTGTACCTCAAATGTACACTCGGGCAGCTCATCCCCTACACTTACTCACGTCACTGGTCAAAGGTGGTCCCTCCAATTCTTATTAATTGAAGGATTAATTAATCCTTCCTCGTCACCTTAAATCAATGTCCACGTCATGTTAAATCAATGCCCTTTAGTAACTGATTGTAACTGGTATGTGCAGAGACAACAGTATGTTTAGTCTGTTCAGTGATGGGCCTGGATTATAAATGTTGTTATCATCATGATCAGCAATAGCATTGTCAGTGTGTGGCAGTAATTGTTATTGACAGATGACAAATTTACAGTAGTAATTGACAGAAAGCTATCTCCATTTGTGCAGGGTACTATAAATGACATTAATGAGTAAACATTTGTGGTATTGATTCTGCAGTCTGTAATTTGTGTGTTTACATTTTATTTGTTGCAAGGGGGCGTCCATTGACAAATAAATACATAACCAGTATATTCTGATATCCATTTGCAGTTATCCAGTTTCTGACTCTGAAGCCTATGACTATTCACACGATCAATGCCTCTCATCCTTTTATACACTTCTATCAGGTTACCGCTCATCGTCCGTCGCTCCAAGTAAAAATACCGAGTCCGCTCAACCTATTTTCATAAGGCATACTCCCTAATCCTTTCAAATCTTTGTAAATCTCCTCTGCACCCTTTCTATGGTTTCCACATCCTTCCTATAGCTGGACAAAAGGAAAAAAAAAATCTTCATGTTTTTAACCTAACACGACTCTAGCACTACTCCTCCATAACTTCCTCCGTCTTCAACGAATCTTACAACAATAGAATTGCCAGCACAGCCGCCAGTGCCTTCTGCGGTTTCTGCAAGTATCCCGTCACTCCCTTGTCCACTAACCCTTCCTACTAATCTCCTTTCTGGCATTATTATCACTGCAAACATTACAAGACAACTACCTGCATCAACACGTCCTCCCTCAATCCGCATTGGTCCAGGCAGCATCACCAGCGTCTGTACCAATGATCACAGATGCATGGGAACTCTCCATCTCAGAGTCCACATGTGAGAGAGAAACCTGCTTTGCCGATAAATATATGTACGTCCGTCACTGTTATTCTCTG
This sequence comes from Hypanus sabinus, assembly GCF_030144855.1. Classification (NCBI taxonomy): domain Eukaryota; kingdom Metazoa; phylum Chordata; class Chondrichthyes; order Myliobatiformes; family Dasyatidae; genus Hypanus; species Hypanus sabinus. Next base: position 3,625,168 of record NC_082723.1, read on the forward strand.
CCTCTTCCCATTCGCCAATGGAAAGGCTGCAATCCTATAAAAGAAAGTTAATCATTGCTATCGGAGGAGCAATTGGAGACAGATAATAAATGATGCCTTGGTAACAACACACATATCGCAGTAATCAACAGAACCAGTACGAGTGTTGATGTATTGACCCATGAACCGGATGTATTGATTAACGCCGTACTGCACAATGAATTGGCAGAGTAGGAAATGAAATGACTTGCTGTCGCAGCAAATGTCAACTGTTTTTGAAATACTGATAGAAAGCAATTGAAAAGAAACGGTGTATCACACGGGCAGACCAGCGCCGTCATCCTCACAAATCATATTCAAAGTGTGAGAGGGAAAAGCGTACTATCATCTCCGAGATATTCTCAAAAATGCCGAGGGCCACGCATCAGTCCGTGTTCCACAATGGATACCGAGTGGTGAGTCAGCCCACAGTGATGATGCCAGTTCTTCACATCGCTCATTGATACCAATTCCACAATGCAGACAGAGTGGTGAGTCAGCCCACAGTGATGATACCAATTCTTCATATCAGCATCGATACTAGCTGCACAATGCATACAGATTGGTGAGTCAGCACATAGTGATGATACTAGCTCCGCAAATCACTCATCGATAGCAGCTCCACGATGGATACAGAGAGGCGAGTCATTCTCCAGTAATACCAGTTCCACGATAGATACAGACGTGAGACTCTCTCCAGTCAACCGAGGGCTGCACGTTGCTACAGGTTCCACACTGGATTGAGAGTGGCGAGACTTTGTTTTGAGGGCTGCCCAACGGTACTAGTTCCACAATAGGCACGGAGTCGTGTAGGTTTCATAATCAGAATGAAATAAGCTTGAACGTTGAGCTTAAACACACCCTCTATTAGAGTGGTGAACAAAATGAGAAGACATTGAATGGGGAAATAGGACAGAGATAATCATGAAGACACAGATTATTACTACAGAGAAATAGGCTCTTCCCTCCATCTAGGTCATCCCTCTATGATCTTCCACCTCACCCCACTTATCTGCACCCTCCGTCCCTATCTCATCCACGTACCGACACAACCTACACTGTAATGATACAATTGAATCCGAATCTATTACTTCCGCTTGCAGTTCATTCCACACTCGCTCGACTCTCCGAGTGAATAGCTTCTACTACATATACTGCTTTCATATTTCAATTTTCTCCCCGAGCATATGAACTCTAGTTGTAGATTCACTCTAATGATGGAATATAAAACATATTGCATATACTCCATATTGCAGGCCTTTCGGTCCACAATGTTGTGCCGAATATGTAAATACTCAAGAAACTCCTTAGACTTTCCCGCACGCATAGCCCTTTATATTTCTAACAGTTATGCATCTGCCTAAAAGACTCTTAAAATGCCCTATTGAATCCGCTTCCACTACCGCCACTGGCACTGCATTCAAAGCACACACCATTTTCTGTGTGAAAACTTGCCCTGGCATCTATTGTGTACCTATTATCAAGCAGTTTAAATCTAAACCCTGTTGTGTTAGCCAGATCGACCCTGGGGGAAAAACTCAAACTATCCACCCGATCAATCACTTTCATCGTATACACCTCTGTCAGATCACCGCTCATCCTCTGTCACTACAAGGAGAAAATGCCTTGTTCTCCTAAGGTACGACATCCATTCCAGGCAACACCCTTGTAAATCTCCTCTGCACTCCCTCTGTAGTATCCACGCACCCTCTCTATAGAGTCAATTGTATAGACCTTGAATGGGGAACATCTGCGTGTTCATTTCCCGAACTCTTCCTTTCAAATTATCGCTGGGGATTTTGAAGCTTATCGAAATTACTAAACCAAGCGCCAAAAAACGATCGTATCTTCCACTTCAATGAATTGTACCCGCTTTTACTGGCCGAGCTGATATACTGCCCTCAACGTCAGAAACGAATGCGGTCCGCTGAATGGGACAAACGAGATCCGTTTGAAGTTGATTGCCCATGTTGATTGTTCCGCATGATTGTCCACGTTAGAAACAACACTGATCAGAAAATGCAGCATTTGAGCAGCTGACCTCAGACGTCTTGGAAAGTACATTGGAAAGGTTAGTATTATAATTTGTTTAGAAGTTAACAACTTGTAACATCAACTGGGGATCCGATTTCATGGCAGGGTTACAGAGTGAGATATGCAATTTAATGTAACTGTTTGTGTAGCTGGTTGTCCCTCATTCGACAGATGCGATAACCACGCTAATTGCCCCAGTGGAATTACTCATAATTCCATATAACTCTGAACCACATGAACAATTGGAAGCTCCCGAGCAACTGACGGGATATGGGGTATCCTGCGATTTACTACTCCGCCAGCGTTTTCTATCCTGCAATTGCAGAGATCGGTATCCCTGGTAAGACACTGGAACTGGTGACCATATGTATGGTGCCGTCATCATCTTGCTTTCGATCGATTGCACTGTTTGGTCATTTACTGAGCACAGAAGCTAACTTCGACTGAAATGTGTTTCCAGAATTGAGGATTCAAGCACCTGATAGTTTTGTTATTCAGCTGCCATATTGTCTCTATGTGATTCTTTATTTATTTATTTATTTTGTCAATTACGTTGGTGGCGATATTGGTAAAATTACCTAGTTTCACCTTGCTCGGATTTCTGAAACGACGGTGGTCGTTTTTTCCAGATCAGTAGCATTTTCAACTGTCCAGCCATTCGAATATCTACATTTAGGTCTGTTCGTCCATAAAAAGTTAGATTGTAACTTATACATTAAATCTCATGATTTCACCACAAATAACCCGTTCAGCTATTTCACCTCAAACAATGGAAATGGCGCTGTTTATGCAGCGATCGACCTTCACCGGTTCTTGAGACGGGGAACTCAGATGTCCGGTTCTAATCTGTTGGAAAGTCGCCAACCCACTGGTAATTCTGTCCGTTATTGTCCGGCCAGTGTGCACGGACAGAGTTCGCACAAATTGCATTTTTTGCTTCTCACTTCCAAAAATAATCATATACTGCATTGCTTTGAAATAAGAAGTAGTATTCAGATATTTGCAGCTAATAATTCAGTGTTTTTTTTTATTTTTTTTTCTTTCCAAATTTCTTGTAGTTAATTCAACGGCGATTGTGTTCCTATCTCTGGGAAAATGCGGACTCTCCAAATGCATCACCCGTTACCCGGTTGGAATGGCAGCAGTGGATATGTTCGTGGTTCTATTTTTCTCTTTAGTGGAACAGACCAACAACATCTACATTTATTCCAGATCCCTGCTCATCACCCCTGTATGCGCAGTGACAGGCGTATCACTTATTATATCGAGGGACTGTTCTGTTTGGTTTACGGTCAGTTTTACCTTTGATCGTTTCATCGCAATATGCTGTCGAAATCTGCGGGGTCGATACTGAACTGAGAGAACAGCAACGGTGGTTATGGTGACCGTGGTTATAGTGAGTTGCGGGAAAAGTGCCCCGTTTTACTTTGTTGTTGAACCTTACGTCATTATTGACAACATACCGTGGCGTTGCGCCCTCACGGATGAATACCCTACTTTACCCGTGTGGAAAGGAATGGAAATACTAGATAGCATTTTAACACCATTGCTGCCAATCGGTTTAATTCTTATCTTCAATGGGTTAACAGTCAGACATATAATTGCGGCAAATAGAGTTCGCAGAGGGCTTAGGAAGAGCCTCCACAAACAGAAAGATACCGAGGTAGAAACACGCAAAAAATCGATGATTTTGTTGTTTGCAATTTCAGCTAATTTCATATTGCGTTGGATGCCCTATGCAGTTCATGCCCTGAAATGGCAAAAGGTAAATTACTATTACCTGGACAGATATTTGAGTTCCCCAGTATATATACTACAGCAATGTGGGTACATGTTGCAGACTCTCAGTGTGTGCACTAATACGTGTGTCTATACACTGACACAGAGGAAATTCAGACAAGAGCTGAAGAATGGAATGAAGTACGTTTTTACGTAAAATGGCCGGCTGTGTAGATAACACCTACTCCGATTGCAATTCAGCGGAGTTTTAGAATAAAACTGTTTAAAATTCGGTAAACCTGGCAAACAAGTGTTAAAGTCAAGCAATCATGTGCCTGGTCACCCTGAAATGATTAAATTCCCAACTGTCGCAGAGATTCAACAACTACCTGGGAAAATTTACCACAGCATGAAAGACAGGACCAACAGGATCCTGGACAGCTTCTTCCACTGGGCCATCAAACTGATTACCTCACGCTGCTTTGAGTGTTTTCTATGTTACATTGACAATTCTGTTTCTTATAACTTATTATAAATTACTAGGATTGCACTTTACACATTTAGACGGAGACATTACTTCAAGATTTTTATTCGTCATGTATGTGAAAGATGTAAGAAATGAAGTTAATTCAATCAGAAGGGGAGGAATAATTACCAGACATCTCGGGGTTCAGATGTTTCAAAATGCACATAGTCGGGGAAAAGAGAATAAATGGAAAGCCTTTTAAACACAAGATGAGTGTGATAGCATCAGAGCTGTGGAAAGGTGGGATTCTATGTTAATAGACTGTGAATGGAACTCAGAAGTAGGAAGGGAAAGATCACTCGTTTGAGAGTATTCTGTACAGAGCTCCCATCACCAAAGTGGAAAAGCAACACAGAGACAGTGACAGATCGGGAGACAGATTTTGCACAGGCTCTTACATTAACACGGCTGTTGTCTCTGGGAACTTAAACATCAATAATATCCATTGATAATTCCTCTATTTAAAAGGTTTAGATGTGACACAATTTCTCAGTTGTGTACAGGAAGGAGACCTGGCACAAATAGCGGGCAGGCAGACTCGCGAACATTCCATGTTGTGCTAATGCCAGAAAGTGAAATGTGAAGGGTAACTGATCTCTCCGAATGTCAGCATTTCAGAACGATAGAGCACAGCTATTCGACATACCTTACACTGGGATAGCAGCGGACAATATGGAATGCACTTTGTTTATACTATTGGGTAGGAAGGTGGGAGCCGAGTTAGGGAAGCGTTGCAAATCTTCAAATGCAGAAGAGAAATATGGAGATTGTTCATGGGGCACTTGATTGGAGTTCAACATTGGCTTGTTTAATTGAGGCAAGAACCGGATGGCCCCGTAAAGTTACCCTAATTGATAAGAGATGTGGAACACCTCTTCAAGAAGAAGAAATAAATAAATTCAATGTTTTGGAAGAGAGGATCAGGCAGGGCTATGGTAAGTCACAATGTAACTAGGAGGGAATTAACAATGGACTTAGAAGAATTCAAATGGGATATGGGAAGGCATAGGAAGACCGCGTTAAGGTAGGTGAGAAACAGGAGGATGACGACAGAGAGAGAGTGGGATAGATAAGACACAAAAGAGGAAACATGTGTCTGGAGTGCAAGGAGGCAGTGAAAGTACTTTATGATACATTTCTTCGGTATTCACCAGTGAGTGAAAAAAGGCAGATGAGCTGGGACATGTAGACGCTTAGAATTACGAACTGGAAAGTGTGAATACATGAATATAAACCATTTCCCGGCGCTGGAAGGTATGCAATCCAGGTAATTAGAGAAATCTGGTGTCCTGACAAAGCGTCTCGACCGAAACGTCGACAGCGCTTCTCCCTATAGATGCTACCTGGTCTGCTGTGTTCCACCAGCATTTTGTGTGTGTTGTTGTTTGACTTTCCAGCATCTGTAGATTTCCTCGTGAAAGCTGGTAAAGATGGTTTACATATGACTGGAAGGGATGAAATGATGGATGGTGGGAACTTTCCATAATTAATCAAGGAGACAATCATCGACGAAGGATATCTCACAAGTTTCACCACATGAAGCCAGGCAAGTAGAGATTAGAAATAAATAAAATAGCAATCATGTTGCTGGAATTATAAACTGAATATCACATCAGTTGGTGGGAGATGGAGAAATATATCTCCTTGTAAATCAAACAGAGATGTAATGGGGACTGGGTTGCAGCAAATAGGCATTTCAACAAATTAATTGAATCAACATTGTTTAAAAGGGTGAGAAGTGGAATTTTTGAAATGCGCCCTGGAGAGCTTCTGTGCCTTGCCTTGGTAGTCATATTCATACAGGGCAGGGAGCGGGTGAAGCGTCAGTGAACGAGGGATTTGAGACTTGCCAGTACAGAATTTAAGATGTTTTAAATCAGTCCGGGATGTGGTCATCATTTTGAAAATATTTAAGTCATTGTTAAGATCTCAAAGAATTTTCCACAGTTCTATCACCTATTTATATAAGTATGTCATTAATCTGCAAAGGGGCAGAAAGTTAAGAATAGCCTGGAAATCAAGGCACATTTTATTAACATACGGAAAATCTGGTAGATGTGTATGTGGAGATGTTACCTGCAGGTACCTCCACATTTGGGAAATAGGAGTCATTTCAGAGCGATGCAGTGAGAGTTCAGGTTCACCATATTCCTCTAAGGGTGAAGGACATGTATGGCAAATTCAGGTATTCCTGGGTGTTAAGGGGGACTGCGGGATTCACTGAAACAATACGAAGCATGTGTTGGGGAAAGAACACTGAAGACTGCGGAGGACTTTTAGCAAAACAGAGGGTGTATGACGGAGGATGAAGGTGAATGGAGACCAATGTTAAGGAGGAACAACATTTCCAACACAGAAAGTTATTTTATGTTGCAAAAGCTACCAAAGAAACTGGTGGAGTAGTTTCAATTCGTGGCTCAAAGGACATTTCAACAGGATCATGGGAATGACTGGTTCAGTGGAATATGGAGAAAATGCGGGCAAACGGAACGAGCTCAGGTAGATTGGATCAGACGGGTTGAAGGACTTTTTCTATGAATCCATGCAGAGGTTTGTGCAACATGATGTTTAAGCAAAGGAGTGTGCAGTTTAAAGAGGATCTGAGGAAGATCTTCCTCATTCATACAGAGCGTGTTCATAGTCTGGAACACAATGCTTGAGCAGATGATGCAAGCAGTTGTTTATAGCATTTGAATCCCAAAGGCATCAACGCTGCCTGAGTGTTCGACCAAATAGAAGCATGAAAAACCTACAAGCACAATAAACTGCCCAAAAAGCTGTGCCGAACATGTCCTTACTTGAGAAATACCGAGACATGCCCATAGCCCTCTATTTTTCTAAACTCCATGGAGCCTCTTAAGTACCCGATTGTTTCTGCTGCCGGCAGCCGTACTCACCACACTCTGCGTAAAGAAAAACTTACCCCTGACATCTGCTGTGTACCTGCTTCCAAACACCTTAAAACTATGCCCTCTTGAACAACGTGCAAGTGACAGACAGTGTTTGGAAACTGTTTGACAACAATTAGCTGTCCCAATGAAGGGCATGGTGTACCGAATAAACAAAGTGAGTCCCAGCTGTTTTGTTGATTTGGTTTTGTTCTTTAACGTTTGACCCAACTCACTGGAACCCCGGTAATCCGTGATTAACAAGCATAGTCATTGCTCCTGAAAAGCTCCCTCAGTGACATTTCAGTCACGTGATCAGCTGTATTTCCTGAGAGGAGGTCGTGTGTTGCTTCCTGCCTAGTTGGGCCAAATACATATTGTTGGAGTAGACGTTCTTAGAGATATTTAATAAATTGTGCCCCATCCAATCCGTTTGTCAATGACAGCTCCAATCAAAGCAAATTTAATATCAAAGTCTGTTTCTGTCAAGCTATGCTAACCTGTGATTACTCCATTTGACCCAGCAAGCTGATCCACTATTTCATCATGACTGATCCATTACCCGCTCAGTCCCAATGTCCTGCCTTCTCCCGTAACTATTCATGCCCCAACTAATCAAGAACCCATCAAACTCTGCGTTAAATATATTCAATCATCTTGCCTCAACAAAAGTCTCTAGTAATGAATTCCAAAGATTCACCACAATCTGGCAACATAAATTCATCGCATCTGTGTTCTAAATGGATGTCCTTTTTTTTCTGAGGCTGTGCTCTCTGTATCTCGACTCACCCACCACAGGAAACATCCTCTCGACATTCGCTCTATTGAAACCTTTCAACATTTGTTAAGCTTCAATGAGATCCCCTCCCCCTCTACCCTTTCCCTTTCTCCGATTATCCACTGTTCTCTCCTATCAGATTCTTGCTTCTCCAAACCTTTACCAAACCTCCCTTCCCCACCTCTCGGCTTCAATTATTATTTTTCTGGAATGCATCGTTGGCCTCTGCCTGTTCAGGTACTTTCCTACCTTCTTCCCGGTCCTGCAGAAGAGTCTCGGCCTGAAACGTCGACTGTTTACACTTTTCCATAGATGCTGCTTCACCTGCTGAGTTCCTCCAATATTTTCTGCGTGTTGCTTTGGATTCCCAGCATCCGCATATTTTCTCATATTTGCAATGCCTTCTGAAATTCCAAGTACACAACATCCACCGATTCTCCTTTGTCTATCCTATATCTTCAAAGAAGTCCAACAAAGTCGGCCAGCAAATTTCTCGGTTAAGGAAAACATGCTGACTTCATCCTATTATATTAAAAGCTTGCAGGTTTGTTTAACAATCGACTCCAACCACTGTCGCCAGATGAAATGGCCCATAAACTCCTTTCTTTCTGCTTCTCTTTTTTCTTGAAGAATGGAGTGGTATTTGCAAATTTACCATCCTCCAGCTCCATGCCAGAGTGTCATAATTTTCGTACAGTCACCACTAATGCCTCCACAATCTGTTCAGCTACCTTTATCAGAAGGCTGGGATGTAAACCATCCGGTACAGGTGATTTATCTACACTGAGAACTTTCTGATTCCCATGCACCTTCCCCATGGTCATGGCAACTTCACTCACTTCTGCTCCATGGCAAATGCTGAAAAGACTGCAAACTGTGCAAATGAAAAAAAAGAAAACAGTAATAATTATTATTATGGGTAATCCATTTTAACAGTCTCGACATTATAAAACAGGATATAGACAAGCAAGAACAACTTGCTAACTGAACATATAGTGACCATTCCTAACACACATAACATACTGAATTTAATAAATGAAAAACAACAGAAATATGCCGAATTAAAAGAAGAAATTGAAAGACTAAAAATCATTGACAAGGTATAATTTGCCCCAACAGTAATGTCTATAACTAGTATCATCTAAGCATCTCTTCACAATAGCATACCTAACCAGGTAAACACAGCAAAACTGATGTAACTTCCTGAAATTACCAATGCAATTAGAACACAATTAAAAGTCCGCAAGTTTCTAGCAATCGAGAAATGAGAGGGCTTGTCTATGTCCGTACTTCATGTTTTACCAGCTTAAGCTGAGAAAACGAATAGACGATAGATATCATGAATATGAGTTCTAGAGTCATTAAGATTGTCCGTATTTTGTGAATCAGTTCAGTGTTCGTGTATATGAAGTTATCCATCCCACCACCCGAATCGTAAGGCTGAAGGATAGTACATAATGTGCGCTGCGAAAGTACCAGACACTTAATGTTTACAATGTTTAGAAAATATGAGTACAGGTACATCGTTAGGAGAATTTGAGGGGGACATATGCCTAATAGAAATTAATGGCACTAATTGAGAAGGAGTTCAACCCAGGTATGTGTGATGTGGTTCACTTTGGTAGGACAACTATGATGACAGTGTACAACATTAATAGCAGGACTCTTGGCAGTGTGAAGGATCAGAAAGATTGTCGTCTCCAGATCAATTGGACACTCAAAGCTTTTGCGGAGGTTGACTCTGTGGATAAAAGGCGTAAAGGACATTGGCCTTCATCAATCTTGGGATTGAGTTTAAGAGCCGAGAGCTACTATTAAATCTGTACTTAAAAGCCTGACTAATCCATGTTTTACGAAGTCCATTATGGTCTTCCACTCTTAAATATGTCTCTTGTAGAAATGCAATATCTGCTTTTGATTGTTTCAGATGAGAGAAAACGTTAGCTCCTTTTAACAGGACCATTGAGCCCCTTTACCTTCCAAGAAATAAACCTCACAGGGTGGCTTCCATCAGCAGCCCTCATGTTAACTATATCAAAAGGCACACAGGGCCCAGAATCCAAAACAATGCGAGGGCACAACTGCACGCATTACGCACAATGAGAAGACAGTCTGGCCAATCCGTAACACACAAAAGAACTAGCTACAATGGTAATCCCCCCCAAAAACTCTCACAACACTTTACACAAACAAGAAAAAAACGATTAATCCCCGAAACCTAGATCTACCTCCCCAACTGAGGATGAACACAGGCATTACAAACAAAAGCTACCAGTGTTTTCTCCACAAACCCAACCTTCAAACTAATCTAAAGGGGCTTACCTGCTTAGAATTTATACCAAAACTTATTCCACTTTATACTTATATATTTATATATATATATATATATATATATATATATATATATATATATATATATATATATATATATATATCTATATAGGCTAAAGGTAACTAAGCGAACCCTCTCCCAGTCATCGGGTTGCGCAGTTCCAACAGCGTGCATCGGCGCCATTATTGTAACATCAGCTTTTTTGCTCGAGGCTTTGTTATCGTTTTCCCCTGTTTTACCTCGGAGCTGCATTCTGTTTGCCACGTCAAGGTCCAGCAACTTCCCGGGTTGTTCACAATGCTCAGTTATCTCGAGCATAGGACAACGATAAACAGGTATTTTTTGAATAAAAATCGAGAGCCACACTTACACGCACCTACTCCCTCCATGCTCAACCCGGAAGTCACCCAACCCTGAGCCTTCTGACTGTAATAACTCATCCAGGATGGAATGATGAAGCAGACCCTTCTGCAAATTGTCTTATGTTCTTGTGAATCTTGTCAAATCTTCGGTTTCATCCACAATCATATTAATGGGCCTTATAATCTACTTACCAACATCTATCTAGATGCAGAGATGCCCGGTATAATTGAACCTCCAACCCAATGTTTTCAGATTCAGTCTTGTCTATAAACGTTTATTTCTCCGCTTCACTAACTTTGAAAACAATGAGTCTTCCAAGCGTTATTATCCATCCAAATAAACGTCCTTCTCAAATTCTTGCCGAGACGCGTCTCACGAGTCTTCGAATTGTAGTTTTTTAACGGCTTAATTTTCCACAGAAGATCCCGAACCTGAGAAAACTGTAACACTCTTGCTTTCATTTCCGATTGACAGGACGATATGCATGTTTGTGTGTATATAACTTTACTTACAAATCAGGGCATTCATTCCCTTCTCAAACGCAACTCAAAAGTTGTCAGGATGGCCGAGTGGTCTAAGGCTCAAGGAATGAAAGTTCTTCTGACAAACGGGAGTGTTCTGCTCTCCAGCTGGGGTCGTGCGATCGAATCCAACTCTTCACATAATTTTTCTTTAAGTTTTGAATCGAGATAATATTATTTCTGCAAACACAACCTGGGTTGTTGAAGTGGATTAGCAAAACGGTTGGAGGATATTTTTTTTTTGTTTTTGAGACTGCTTTTCGCATTAAAACAGATCACCGTACACCGAATTCTGGTACGTGATTTATTCAGAAACAATTTCACGGTGAAGGATCTTGGCCCGAAACGTAGACACTTTACACTTTTCCACCGATGCTGCTTGTCTGCTGCGCTTCTCCTGGCATGCTCAGCTGTTCAATATAGAATAGTTTTTAAAGTGAAAAGATTGGTTGTCGGAATATTCAATGGATGGACACGTGAGTGTACATTAACAGCTGTTGATCGAAGTTCTGATTGCTGATGGGTCGTAACTGTTCTTGAACGTGGTGATGCGACTCCTGAGGCTCTTGGACCATCTATACGATGGCAGCAGCGCATAAAGATCATGCTCAGACGACCTCAGACCTCAAACCTCAGACGGTGGTTGCTGTTTTCATATGACAATTTTTTATGCAGGTGTGTTTAATGTTTGGGAGTGTTTTTCCCGTGATATACTGGGCCAAGTTCACTGACTTTGTTTTAAGATTTTCCTTCAAAGGTATGGTATTTCGGTATCACGTCTTAATGAAGACAGATAATATAATCTCTACGACACATCCATATAAGTTCATCAAGGTTTTTGATGTCAAGCTGAATCACCGCAGTCTCTTAAGAAAGTAAAGAGTTATACCAGCAAATTAAAGTTACTGTCGCGCCCCGCCTTTGATCTTCCAAGGAGAATTGTCTGAAGGACCTCTGTTTTTCCCTCTGCTGAAGCCAACAATCAGTCCTTGGTCTTGCCGACACTGAGTGATAGGGTGTTGGCACATCTTATTTAAAACGATTCCCTCTTAGTTGAATTGTATGCCATAAGAATGGATCGTTTTAGAACATGTAAACCCTGGAATGGAGATAACGTCTGCGTGCTCTACCATTATCTATGCCTCAAAATCTAAGAAACGTCTATCACATTCCCCCTCACCTCCGATGTTCCAGAGAAAAAGAAGAATTTTGTCCAAATTTTCGTTAAAAATTAGACAAACAGTCTCGTTCAGGTAGCATCTCGGTAATGCTCTTCTGCACTCTCTCCGAATCCTCGTCATCCTCTCTCTGGAGGATGGCCTGAACGGGGTGCAGCACAATTCCAGTGCTGTGATGCTGGACGCTCTGATTCCGCACATGTTCGCAACCTGAGAAAATGCATTTAAAATCCCAGCATATAGAATATAGTGTGTGTTTGCATGTTTGTCCTCTCATCAGAGCAGTCATTCCCACTATTCCGAAATACAGCTATTTATCTCGCATGCGGAGAGAGTACTGCAGAGCGATCAGGGTGGCCGAGTGGTCTAAGGCGCCAGACTTAAGGCGTGACAAACGCTTCCTAGTTTACGCGAGTGTTCTGGTCTCCAACTGGAGGCGTTGATTCGAACACCACTCCTGACAAATACTCTGTTTTTCACGTGATGTTTTTTATAATGCAATCACTGTAATTTTACTGCAGCGATCAAGGCATGGTCTGTTTGGTAGTGTGAGAAAAAAACAATTAAGATAGAGATTTTGTTTTTGTCACAACCGAGAGCAGAACCACGGATCACATTACATGGGATTCAGGCTGCGGAGTTTGATGAGAAAGAGGCCTCGGTGTTGAGTGTCTGTGTCACCTTCTCAGCCGTGGCTGTTGTTTGGACAGAATGACATCGGGGCCATTCAGACATGTTGTTGGACTCTATATTGAAACGGCATTTTGCATCGTCGTTCTTAAGCGTACATCTGCCGTAGAGCTCAGTAACGTGCGTATAACACCTTTCTGGATTTGGGAATATCAGATTAATCATTCCGGACTGGATTATATTCACGTTTAGTGGTTTAACAGGCCACTCTTCCTTGCTTTGCAATGCAGATATTTTAAATCGCACAGCGCGGAAAATAGCCTTCGGCCCAATTGGGTCGAATTTCAGAGCTGAAAGTAAACTTTGCATCACAGCTTATCTATATACAGATATCACCATGTACAATGAGATTCACTTTCCCGCGGGCATCAAAGAAACAGAATAAAATCCACGAAGGACCGCACTAACAGGACGGCCAAAGCACACAATATGTGTAACAGAACAAATTGTGCAAAGTCAAGCGAAAGAATAATGATAATAGCAATATTAATTGTTATTTTACGTAATAATCCAGGGCGACGACGAAGCCCACTGGAGTTTGTTTAGATATAACCGTTCTCAGAGACAACCAGATAGAACCATAGAACCTTTTGGCCCTTCTTGGCTGTGCCGAAACACTTTTCTGCCGAGTCCCACTGACCTGCAGCTGGGTCATATCCCTCCAATCCCCTCTCATCTATATACCTGTCCACGTTTTTCTTAAATGTCAGAAGTGATCCCGCATTCACTACTTAATCTGGCAGCTGATTCCACACTCCCACCACTTTCCACATGAAGAAGCCCCCCTTTAAACTTTTCGCCCTTCACCCTTAAACCGTGACCTCTGGTTTATTTTTCTTTCCCCTAGCCTCAGTGGAAAAAAAACCCTGCCTGCATTCAGTCTATCTATACCCACTGTAATTGTATACACCTCCATCAAATCACACCTCATTCTCCTATGCGCCAGGGAATAAAGCCCTAACCCATTCAACCTTTCTCTGAAACTCAGTTTTCAAGATCCGGCAACATCCTTGTAAACCTCTCAGCACTCTTTCAACATTATTAATATTCTTCCTGTAATTAGGTGACTAAAACTGCACACAATACTCCAGATTCGGTCTTGTACAACCTCACCATTACATTCCAACTCTTATACTCAATACATTGATTTATCAAGGCCAATGTACCAAAAGCTTTCTTTACAACCCTACCTGCTTTTGAAGCCACTTTTAGGGAATTATGTACCTGTACTCTCAGATCCTTCTGCTCTACTGCACTCCTCAGTGTCCTACCATTTACCTTGTATGTTCTACCTTGGTTTGACGTTCCGAAGTGCAATACCTCACACTTGTCCGCATTAAACTACATCTGTCATTTTTCAGCCCATTACTCCAATTGGTCCAAATCCTTCTACAAGCTTTGAAAACCTTCCTCACTGTCGACTACACGTCCAATCTTTGTATCATCAGCAGATTTTCTGATCCAATTTGCCACATTACCATCCAGATCATTGATATAGATGACAAACGACAATGGACCAGCACTGATCCCTGTGGCACACCATAGTCACAAGCCTCCATTTACAGTAGCGATCCTCTACTACCACTCTCTGGCTTCTTCCATTCAGCCAATGTCTAATCCAATTTACTACCTCTCCATGTATACCTAGTGACTGAATCTTCCGAGCTAACCTCCTGTGCGTGACCTTGTCAATGCCTTACTGAAGTCCATGTATACAACATCCACTGCCTTCCCTTCATCCACTTTCCTTGTAACCTCCTCGGAAAACTCTAATGGATTGGTTGAACATGACGTACCACGCACAAAGCCATGCAGACTTTTTCTAATAAGTCCCTGTCTACCCAAATATTTGTAGATCCTATCTCATAATATTCCTTCCAGTAATTTACCTACTACCGGCCTATAACTTCCCGGCTTACTTTTTGAGCTTTTTTTAAACAACGGAACTAGATGAGCTATCCTCCAATCCTCCGGCTTCTGATCCGTGGATATCGACATTTTAAATATATCTGCCAGGGCCCCTGCCAGGAAACTAGTCTCCTTCAGGGTCCGAGGGAATACCCTGTCAGGTTCTGGACATTTATCTACTCTGATTTACCTCAAGACAGCAAGCACCTCTTCTTCTTTAATCTGTATGAGTTCCATGAACTCCCTACTTGTTTGCCTTGTTTCCATAAACTCCATTCCAATTTCTTTAGTAAATACAGATGCAAAAAAAAACATTTAATATCTCTCACATTTATTTTATAGCCGACCACTCTGATCTTCAAAAGGACCAATGTTATCTCTAATTATCCTTTTGCTCTTAACATACCTTAGGATTATCCTTCACCCTGACTCTCAAAGCAACCTCATGTCTTCGTTTAGCCCTCCTGATTTATTTCTTAAGTATTTTCTTACTCTTTACTCAGATGAATTGCACATTGACAGAGGATCGAATACGCACGATTTTAAATTATTCACGTAAAGCTCAAACATTTTATGCAGATAGTAAACATTATTTCGAAAGTTATATGAATAAAATTTAGACAATATAGGCGTACTAGATGAAATGTAAATAAATTTGAAATTGAGGTAGCACAATATCAAACAGAAATGCAGGATACAGTAGACCTGATGGATGGATGAATATTTTTATTTTGTATGTTAATGACTTGGAGGAATTGATGATCTTACGGACCGTTTTGCGGACAGGATGAGCATTGGTGGAGCTGCAGGATATCTGGAGGAAGCAGAAAGTCTACAAAAGGACGGGGACAAATTAAGAGAATGGGCAAAGAAGTTGCAGATAGTACATTCTGTCAGGAAACATATGGCCCTGCACTTAGCAGAGAAATAAAATAGGTTATTTTCTCAACGCAGAAGAAATTGGAAAATCTAAGGTGAAAATGGACTCTAATTCCTCGTACAGCATTCCCAAAATTTTAATATGCTGTTTGCCAAAGTGGTGAGGAAGGCCAATGCGATGTTCGCGATCATGTCGAGAGGAATGCGGTATGGATGCAGCGATGTAGTTTATTGATGAAATGCACCTTGTGTACTGTGAGCAGTTTTTAGCACCATGTCTTAGACAGGGTGTTCTGTCACTGGAGACGGTTCAGAGGTGGTTTAGAAAATTATTCCCGGGTTGAAAGCTTTGTCATGCGAGAAGCATGTGACAGTTCTGGGTCTCTACTCTCGGGAATTCAGGAGACTGAATGGTTTGCGCATTAAATCAGCTCTAGTGACCATTACAGACTACTGGACCATCTCTTCCATGTCTATCACTCATATCTCCTGGCTGACTACTGTATGGTGTCTCCCCAGATCTATCACTTATGTGTCCCGGTTGACTACTGGACCGTGTCTCCCCGTGTCTGCCACTCGTTTCTCCCGGCTGACTACTAGATGGTGTCTCCCCATGTCTATCACTCGTGTCCCCCAGCTGACTACTGGACTGTCTCTCCCCGTGTCTATCACTCGTGTCCCCCAGCTGACTACTAGATGGTGTCTCCCCATGTCTATCACTCGTGTCCCCCAGTAGACTGCTGGACGGTGTCTCCCTGTGTCTGTCGCTCGTGTCTCCCGGCGGCTTAGCCGCTCCTGCTCCATGACTAAACTTCACTTCCTTCAGTTACAGCAGCTGCTGATAAATATCCTGATCCCCTGCTGGAACCAGTGGGCGAGACCTCCCTCGGAAAAGGGTGCCTTCGATTGCTCTAACAGTGTGGCGAATTCAAATTCCGATTTTCCATTGGAAAAGGCGTCTTCGCGTTCCAACATATTATGAGTCAATACCTGTTTCCACTTTTGGAAAATTTCAGCAAACGTAGGGTTTCCTGTCGCTCTAGCTGCTCCCAGAACGTAACATGACAGGATTAGACGGGATGCACCTCACAGTTCCAACTTTCCGCTCATCATCATATTTAACAGTAACTTGCACCTTCTCACAAGCGGCTCTGAACACGGGGTGAATGGACAAGGTGTTCAAAAATTTCTCTGTATTTCTCTCATCGCGTTCTGCTTGGCGCCTTCTCACAATAATAACAATTCCATCCTTTTCAATCCAATCCGGTCTCAACGATGGTGTTGTGTCAATAGTCTCAGTTACTCCAACATATGTTTCCATAAACTCCAGCTTCGACGAAAAGTAACCATCGGTGGGGTAACCATTAGAACTAAGCCGCGGAATATCAAGGGCACTCACTGGCGTCAATGGCCAGTTCGTCAAACACCGGATGTAAATGGATCTACAAAGCAAAGTAAATTCACAACCAGTTGTCAGTTATGGCTCTAACGTAATCTCCTTCAATTCGCCTGGATACATCAGAGCTTGGTCTCCCAACCCTTAGGGAATAATATTTTTCAACTTTAGTCTGAGCCTTGATACACTGATAGTAACGTATCCTCAGGAAAATGTCATCCTGTTCCTTCACTGTATCCCTCTGTAGTTTTACCTATTTGCTTTGTTGTTTGATTAACCGCTAATTCAGTTTCCGAAGACTTTCCTGTCTTTCATTCTACCGCTTAAAATGTCTATCTTCTCCTCAGCTGTAACAGAAAACACTGGTCACTGTACTGTTCTAAGGACTCTGCTCAGTAGCAGCCCTCGCCTTGGTACATCGCACCAGTGGGTCGGGCATCCTATTGGCCCTTGGTGTTAGTTGGCGGCTCCAAACGATATCTTCACAATTACGTCGGTCGTCAGATGTTTCACGACGACCTGCAAAACCCGCATTTGTGTGATGCTAAGGGCGCTTTAACAACAGAGCCCACAACCGGGAACTTTGCTCAGATGATGGAGGCCTCCTACTCCTCCATCTTGTTTTCCTGCTCTCTAACTTCTCTGAGTAATTCATTATAATGATGGAGGAGGCCTCATCTTTCGGGACATTCGGATACGTAGAGCAATTCCGTCAAGTGACAACCCGCTCTTCACAATTTGCTCTTCCTCAATATCTCTCAAATAGTTGAATGCACCCTTTTGTAGATCAAACAGAGCAGCAGCTTCGCCAATCTGAAAATGTAGGCAAGCAATTTAGCTCCTTCTTACTAAAATGTGTGTCTAAACTTCATCCTCAGATCGGCTGCGCTTTCAGCAGTGTCAATAGAATCTTCCAGAGCTTGCAGGTAACTCGCTGATGAAGCAATACATTTTCTGCCTTTAGGAAACTCGCTATATCAATCTCTCCTCCAGACTCAGTTCTATCACATTTTTCATCCAGTAACTGAGAAATCTGCTCAGCCCAAGCCTCACATTCTTCATCCCCATCGGGTATGGGCTTGAAGCCCCCGAACTTTCCAAGCCTACAAAACTGGCTTTCCGAAGAAATCCCTCTGCATTTATCAGCCTGGGATGTAAAGCCAAACCGAGTTCACAATTTAAATCAACTGCTGAATGAATCATTAGACCGTTTACATTAGACAGTTTATTCACCTCACTCCGCAGAAACGAGATCAGCTTGTCTTTAAAGTCTTTGGCGTCAGTTACGGGAAACTCGACTTGCAATTTAGCACTCTCTACTTGAGTCCACTCTGCTCTGAAAGTATGGACGGCCCATGGCCCCGTCTCTCCAGGTACTCCAATGGGAACAGGCAGATCAACTCCTTCAGGTCATCGCCACTTTGAACAAAAACATATTTACCCGCCGTTTAGTTAAACGAACGTCCCATGATCGTAACTTCCACTAATATTGACGATAATTAAAACCCTTAAGCAATTAATTAATCTGGTATTTCCCTCATGGACTCCTTAGTTCTCGGTCGTCCATTTGTGGCTAGTCCTGTTTACCCGGAATGTGAATTTCATGCTCAGTTTCCTGTCGGGCAAGTTCATTGTGCTTGAGGTAGGAGGGGCTGTGGCGGTTCACTTCGGCTGATCACTGTGTCCGCCTGTACGCATGCAGAGCAAACATCCTCCATCACTCCCCCACCTGCTGCTTGACGGGACATTGCAGAACCAGCCCCCTCCCGACGCTTCTTCCTTGTCCAGAGAACTCCCGTATTCTATCGAACTCTGGTCAGGTGGCACGTGGAATATTGCATTTAGTTTCAGTCCCTCCATTATAGGGTGGATGGCGAGGATTTGGGAAGGGAACAGAGGAGAATATAAACAGGACCTTTGGGAGGATAGCTACAAGGCCTCAAGATGCAGAAATTGCACGAAATTGAATTGCTCCTTCCGGAGTGGCAGAAGCCAAGGCAATAACTGAGAGGATCCTTACTGTCATAAAAGGAAGTGATGTTGACGCTTTATCAATCTCTGGTTAGGTTCCGTCTGGAGTTTAAAATTTGCTTCTATCGCCCCGTTATAAAATAGAGACCAAGGCTTCGGAAAGATTTTCGAAGAGGTTTATAGGGAAAAGATCTAAAAGGAGGAATTTCATGAACGTGTGTTATTCTTTCCAGAATGGGGGCCACCAAGGGGAGATAGAGAGGCTTATAAGAGTCATAAATACAGTAAGCAGATGTAACCTTTCTCACAGTATCAAGAGAGGGCATGCAGTTGAGATGAGAGAGAAAAATGTTCAAAGGAGATTCATGGGGGAAATGTTTAAAATAAAACAAAACCCAGGGTTCCGGGTTTCTGGGTGTTTGTATCGACAAACCGCGGGCAGGGTAATTTATTTAATTATGCATTACCGACTTAATCATACCAGCGCATCACCACAGACTAAGGTTCTCTTCCTGTACCGCAATGTCTAATTGCAGAAATAAACATTGATGCGGGAAATTTATTTTCCACTCCATTGTGAATATTATTCCCTTCATTCTGCGTCTGAAGCCCATTGGAAAAGAATTTTCATTCAAGCGAACCATCCTCCCAGCAATCGGTCCGAATTAACTGAAGGAATCCATCAATGCTCCTCACAATTCCAGACAACACAGGCCCAGCTCAATCACTCTCCCCTCACAAAGACAGCCTGTCATCTCCTGAAGCTGTCAACTCAGTGTAAGGAATAGTCCGGTCGGTCTCTGTGTTTCAGGGATAACTTTTTTGGGGAAAAGTGACTAGACCTGGAAATAATACTCAATGTGCATTCAGGAAGAGGGATTAATTTAATGAGGCATCACTGGCTTACTTACGTCAGCCCAACACCATAACCGAATGGCTTCCTCCTGTCCTGCACTATTGTATGTTTTAACTGAAAGGAGAATCATTGATTAAAATCTTTGGCTTTCCAATCCTTGCTGAATATCCGTTCCTTGATTCTGGGACTGTGACACATGGTAATATAATCATCATTCAAGGGCAGCATCCACCCTGCAGTTGGTCTGACTGATCTGAAAAATCTCAGGAATTCTCCTCAGAATTCCAAGGAATGCTGACTCACTCTCCCCGCACTCAACAAGTGTGCCATCCTCGGAACTATACTGTCAGTGTAGGGGATAGTTTCGGCCCCCTCTCTTCAACAGGGAAAACTTTCACAAGGAAGGGTGACAAGACCTGGATTTAATATTCAGGGTGCATTCTCACCACACCCCGCAGGCATCTCTATAACTGTTCTCCAATTCTCCTGTATCACAACATAAATAAACTGCTTGGCTCCCTTATTATTTACTGTAACTGAAAGTTAACTCTAAGTGATTTGTTGACAAGGGCCGTCAGGTCCCTCCGAACCGGTTACTCTGGCCCCATGTAAATATTGATTTTCTAGTTTGTCCCTCTGGGAGTGAATGACCTCAAATAACCCCATATTCTGTCCGTCTGCCACACCTTCACTCCTGTCTGCATCCCTACGCCCTCGCTGCGCCCTTCCCACCACTAACCCTGCTATTCAGCTCTGTACAACAGCCGACGTGGATATAATAACTTCGGTCCTCATATCCAAATCTCCAGTGTAGACCGTGAGCTTCTGGGGTCTCTACCACAATCCCTGAGTTACGTAAAGGTTTGAATGTGGTCCATTTATTTCCTCTATCTGACATTGTACTGCTGACTAATTCACACACACGTATATTACCCAGAACCCCACGTGCTTATCCAAACCTTTCTTAAGTTCTTCCAATGCCACATTCATCAGTTCCCAATTTTTCTTCTGTGTGTCCAATCCTGAAGTCACAGTGACATCCTGAAGTCCAGTGGGTAGGGATTTGGGACTGGGTCTGTGTCTCTACCTGTAGGACAGTGGTGCAGATACAAAGGAAATATTGACCATCTGTGGTTCGGTGTAACCGTTTTATTGGTAATCTGCGTCTGGGCCTTGGGTTCAGTGTGGGACTGATTCTGAATTTCTCTGCTCTCTGAAACTCTGGAACTAGTGATCTGTCGGTTTCTCTGTGCTCTGTAACACTTTGTTTGTCGGACAGGAGCGGCTGCTCTGCACCAGCACACTGTGTGTATTGCCTTGGATTTGTAGCATCTGCAAATTAACTCATGATTTGTACATCAGCATCGTGGTCATCTGAGCACTGTCACCCCGTGAGTGTGTGTGGCAAGCATAGTGCTGAATATGGAAAACTACAGGGAGAAATGCTATGCGTCGGACGTGTCGTTTAACTCTTTTTGCAAATTCATATTTGACGGACAAAAGAAGAGATATCTGTAAATGCGGCTGCTGCGGGTGTTTGTGAATGGAGACCCGACATTCTTTCCACTCGGTGAGCAACCGCTGAGGTAATGCCTAGGAATTTAGTAGTTGTCTTCTATCGGCCCAATATTTACATCAGGGACAATGAATGTTGCTGAATTACCATGATTGTTCAAGTGACTGTAGTCAGTCAGCGGCATAACCATATCTCTGGAGACTGATCATTTGTATAAATCAAGGCGGTTTTGAATACATTAGCACAGAGTTTCTGAAGGAGCTGTGAATTCAGGAGCAGCACAATTGGCAGTTTATCACGGAAATGGGTTATGCAGTCCTTTTGCGGATAGGAGAAGTTTACTATCCTTTCATTTCAGCCTTTGGAGTTCATTGTAAGCTGCGGTATCGGCTGACTTTGCGGAGAACGGAATTTGATGCCAACATAGTGACTGTTTCTGTCACTGGTTTACACAGCCGCATGTCAAGTCCTAGTATTCGGCATTCTAGGAATGGAATCAAAGCAGCGACTGCGGATTCTGATATTTGGATCTAAAAATAAACCGCTGTAAGAATTCAGCGAATCCGCCAACATCGGAAGACCTCAGTGGGAAAGCCAGATAACTTCCAACGGTTTGTGTTCAATAATGTGATGCTCGGGTCTCTGTGCTATTGGTCTAGAAGCAGCTGCACTGCATTTGCAAATATTGTGTTGATACTGCCGCGGAGATGATGCTAATTGATTGTCTGCATTGGTATATGAGCGGTTGTGTGAGGTACGTGTCATGATCAAACAATCTATTAGTGGTAACGATTCAGCAAATTTGAGGAGCTCCCTGTTGCAGCAGGAATATTGAGGATTTTCAGTAAAACTGAGCAGTGTGACATAAAGTGAAGCAGTTGCTGGACAACACAATGTCGTCGTTGCTGATCAATTAACAAAACCGACGTGTTGATTCATAACTACCAACACTGTGAAATGTATTATATTATCCATATAACTATAAATACTGTAAAATGTTCTCCTTTTATACCCTGTTGAACAAAACTATCACATGACCTCTCACTGGCGGGGAAATGACGTCACTCCACCATCACAAGACCATTACCTCATCTCCAGTATAGCCTCAATCACGTAATGGTCACGTGACATGCACCAGATACCTACAGGTACGTAACAATCGGCCTTTGGTGCTTGGTGGCAGCTCCAACCGACATCATCCCAATAACATCGGTTGTTAGGAGTTTCTCGACGACCTGCAAAACCCACACTTGTGTGACGTTAAGAGCGCTTCAGCAACAATGGTTTCTACAGAGAACTTTGCTCTGAAGATGGAGGCCTCCCACTTCTCCATCTTGTTTTCCTGCTCTATGACATCTCTGAGTAAAGACGGAAGAGGCCGCATCTTTCGGGTCATTCGAATACGTAAAGCATTCTCGTTATGTGGCAACCTGCTCTTCACAATTTGCTTTTCCTCAATATCTCTTAGACAGTTGAATGGACACTTTGTAGATCAAACAGTGCAGCAGCTTCGCCAATCTGAAAATGTAGGCAAGTAAAATGTGTGCCTGACCTTCGTCATGCAATAGCATCTTCCAGAGTTTGCAGGTAACTCGCTGATGTGGCAACAGATTTTACGCCTTTAGGAAACTCGCTATATCAGCAGACGGACCATTTAAACTCTCTACCAGACTCAGTGTCCTCATATTATTCATCCAGTAACTGAGAAGTCTGCTCAGCCCAAGCCTCATATTCTTCTTCTCATCGGATGTAGGCTTGATGCCACCGAACATTCCAACGCGACAATAACTTTGACTCTCCGAATAAATATCTCTGCATTTATCAGCCAGAGGTGTAA
Organism: Hypanus sabinus; assembly: GCF_030144855.1. Taxonomy (NCBI): domain Eukaryota; kingdom Metazoa; phylum Chordata; class Chondrichthyes; order Myliobatiformes; family Dasyatidae; genus Hypanus; species Hypanus sabinus. The sequence continues at coordinate 3,648,578 of NC_082723.1, forward strand.
TAGCCAAACCGGGTTCAGAATTTAAGTCAACTTCTGCATGAATCATTAGTCCATTCACATCAGACAGCTTCTTTGCCTCACTCCGCAGAAACGAGAGCAACTTGTCTTTAAAGTCTTTGGCGTCAGTTACGGGAAACTCGACTTCCAATTCAGCACTCTCTCCTTGACTCCACTCTGCTCTGAAAGTTTGGACGGCCATGGCCCCGCCTCTCCAGATACTCCAATGGGAACAGACAGAACCACTCCCTTCAGATCATCGCCTGTTTGGATAAAAAACATATTTACCCGCCGTTTAGTCGAACTACCGTCCCATGATCGTAACGTTCACTAATATTTACGATAATTGAAACCCTTATGCAATTAATTAATCTGGTCTTTTCCTCATTGACCACTTCGTTCTCGCTCGTTCATTTGTGGCTAGTCCTGTTTATCCGGAATGTGAATTTCATGCTCAGCTTCCTGTCGGGAAAGTTCATTGTGGTGAGGGAGGAAATGTAGTGGCCGTCCATTTCGGATGATCACTGTATCCACTTGTCCGTGTGCAGAGCAAACATCCTCCAGCACTGCTTCTCGGGACATCGCAGATCCAGACCACTCCCGTCGGTTCGTCCTCATCCAGAGAACTCTGGTTTTCTATAGAGCTCCGGTCAGGTTGCCTGTGGAATATTGCATTTAGTTTCAGTCGCTCCATTACACGGAGGATAACGAGGATTTGGAAAGCGGATAGTGGAGGTTATCGGGAGGACCTTTAAGAGATGATCTACAAGGTCTCAAGTTGCTGAAATTGCACTAACTTAAACAGTTCTTTCCGGATGGCAGAAGCCAAGGCAATAACTGGGAGCATCTTTCTTGTCATAAAGGAAGTTATGTTGCCGCTTTATCAATCTCTGGTTAGATTCCATCTCGGGTTTAACATTGGCTTCGGTCGTCCCGTTGTAAGAAAGAAACCGAGGCTCTGGAAAGCGTTCAGCAAAGTTTCATAGGGAGGAGATCTAAAAAGAGGATTTGAAAGAAATTGAGTTATTCTTTCCAGAATGGCAGCCACCAAGGGGAGATGGAGAGTCATAAATACAGTAGGCAAATGTAACCTTTCTCAAAGAATTTTAGTATCGGATAACAGAGGACATCTAGTTGAGGTGAGAGAGAAAAATGTTCAGTGGAGATGTGTGCGGAAATGATTAAAAGAAACCAAAGCAGAGAGTTGCGGGTGTCTAGAATGGAGTTCTAGCGTTGTGGTGAAGGCAGTGGTAATTATAAGATTCTGAGATAGGATAGCAAATCCACAGAGAAGGGTCGGATATAGAGTACTTGCAGGCAGGGTGATTAGTTTAATTTGGCATTACGGGCTTAATCATATCGGCCCAACATCACAGACTAAATTGTCTCTTCCTGTACCGAACTGACTAACTGAGAAATAATCACTGATGAGGGAAATTTATTTTCCACCCCATTCTGAATATCATTTCCTTCATTCTGTGTTTATGACGCATGGTAAAAGAATTTTCATTTAAGGGAAACATCCTCCCAGCAGTCGGTCGAATTACCTGACAGAATCCATCAATTCTCCTCTCAATTCCAGAGAATACGGGCCCAGCCCATGCACTCGCCCCTCACACAGACAGCTTGCCATCGTTTGCAGCCGTCAGTTCAGAGTGAGGAATAGTCCCTTCACTCACTCTTCTTACGAACCCCGTAACTGGGTGACTTACTAGCAAATATAGGAGTATCCGCTGAAATCTGATGATACTAATTTTACAGTATCTATTAGTAAAAATGCACAAAAATGATATTAATGCAAATATACAGATAATATACGTCATCAATACTAAACCTAAAAGTGCAAGTTTAATAATAATCAATGAGAAATAAGCTCTATAGTTGTTTAGGGGATAATGAATAGTCAGATGGAAATATAAGGTTCAGTTCAGTACATACAGGCTGCAGTAATTGTTGTTCACTGTGTTGCAATTGTTGGAGAAAGAGAGAGAGAGTGAGAGTAACTTGCCGACATTACTTTTACGGTCTTCATCGGTCTCCGTTCTTTAGCTAGACCGTTCCGTGGAGGACTCGTCACCCAGGCAAGGGTGGACACACACACCAGTCTCGTAGTGTCTCTTCTGGCGCGTCTGAGGGGTGTTCCCCAGACCCCTACTTTTATCCCCCACTCACGGGGCCTCAGATGTCGATCAGGTTGGGATGATGCAATCCCTCAATCAGACCACTCTGGTTGCCCCGGAGGGGTTTGAATGAATAGAACAGTACTCAATACACGATTCCTTCTCCAAGAGACTACAGCAGAAATCCCTCTCTTTGTCAATAGGAGACATTCTAACCTGTTCTGTGCCACCCTCTCATAAATCTGATCTGAGTTGTTTATTTCTCTCATTTCCTTCGATAACAGCATTGGAATAGTAGCGATTTGCGATTCTCCAAAAGGATTGGGGTGGGGGGGCATTGGCGATTCTGTCCCCTTCTTCCCATCAGAGTTGCTCCTCATTCGTAACACTCTGTTGCAGGGATAACTTTCTTGAGGAACTGTGCGCAGACCTGGAAATAATATGTAATGTGCATTCAGGCAGAGGGATTAGTTTAATGAGGCATCACTGGCTTACCTACGTCAGCCCAACATCACAGACAAAATGTCCTCCTCGCGCGATTATCCGAAACTTTCTTAAGTTCTTCCAATACCACATTCATAATTTTCCAATTTTCCAGCTGTTCGTCCAATCCTGAACTGACACTGACACTGCTAATCCCGTGGGTGTGGATATGGAGACTGGGTCTGTGTCTTTACTGTAGGACAGTAGTGCCGAGGTCAATGGAAATATTATCCATCTGTGTTTCAGTGTAGCCGTTGTGTTGGTAATCTGTGTATGGGTCTTGAGTTCAGTTTGGGGCTGAATCTGAATTTCTCTGCTGTCTGAAACTGTGGAACTATGAGCTGTCGATGTCTCTGTGCTTTGTAACACACCTTGCGTGTCAGACAGGATCGTCTGGTCTGGTGACTCCACAGGAGGGAAAATCGGAGTTGATTGAAGTTTTCCCTGTTGGTAGGAGAAGGAAAGTCGGTCAGTGTGGGAGAGGTATGAGCCAGACTGTTGTGTGAAGCGGCCGTTGCAGCGTGTGCCACCGTCAATCTGTCGGGCTGACACTCTGTCTTTTTCACACAGTTATAATATTGGCATATGATGCTTGTCTTTCCTTCATTCACTTTCATCCAACCCACGTCGATTCATCTCCCAATCTAGAGTCCTATGTTTAATACTTCTTATTGAATTTTCCCTTTTCAGATCGAAACATTTCTTCCTTTGAATTCTGGCAGGTTTGAGATGCTCTTAAGATCCAATTACATCAGCAATATCTCTAGATTCTTTTCCCAGCACTTTATGGGTGTCGCCTTTCCCTGAGGATTTCCAGCATCTGCAAATTTTATCATCTTTAGTACATCAGCATCGTGGTCATCCGAACACGGTCATTCCGCGTGTGAGTGCGTGCGTCCAGGATGATGTTGAAAATGGAAAACCACAGGGGGAGAAGTTTGGGTTCTGACGTGTCGTTGAACTCTGTTCACAAGTGGTTAATTAGCGGAGAAACAAAAATGAAATCTGTAAATGTGGCTGCTTCCGGTGTTTATCAATGGAGCTCCGGCATTCTTCTCACTAGGTGAGGAACTGCGGAGGTAATGCCTAGGAATTTAAAAGTGCTTGTCTTCTGTCGGCCCAATATTTACATCAGAGACAATGAATGGTGCTGAATTACCATGATTGTTCATGTAACCAATTAACAAACCGACATGTTGATTCGTAGCTACCAACACTGTGAAATGTATTATAATATATCCACATCTGACACCGCTACGGACATCTGTCTGTGTCACCGTTCCTGCTACTGAATGTTGAATTATTCTCCCGGCTTCCCTGTGATGGATTCAGTCGGGGGCGTCAAGTATATCTGAGAGGCTGTATCAGACTAGGCTATGACTGCTGCCTCAGTCAATGTTCTGCTGTAAAGTCGGCGAGGTGGCAAATGCTGGAATAGGAAACAAAAACGGGAAATGCTGGAAACACAAAGCCTCAGGCAGCTTACTTAGAAAGAGTAAGAGAAAGTCGTGTCATGGGGGCTCTCTGAAAACAGCTCAGAAAATACACGTTAACTGCTTTTCCACATATTCTATTTTGTCTGGATGAGAGGTTCCGGGAATTCCTGTTTCTGTTGTGCCCTTCGGCTGTTCTGTCGCTGACAGGGAGTCACAGGGATGTTGATGATTGTTTAATGCAAGAATCCTGCCATCGGCGTCCGAATTGAATCATTTCATTCATATCAGAAGCGGATGAAGCCGATAAAAATGTTTCAAACCGTTTCTGAGGGTATCCAGTTTCATCTGTCCGCTGCCTCTTCATATTTTTGTTCATCAGAAAGGAATCCGAATTTAAATCATGTGACTTTATTTTAATGTGTAAACTCAGCCAGCTCTTGACACTCTCTGAACCCTTCTACCGCTGAATGCGACAATAAACAGGAACATTGAATGATCCCCGAAAACTGCGGCATTGGGCTTTACTCAGTATTTTTTCAAATTCCTATTTCCCCTCTCTCTTCAGCGAACTTGATGGCGATTGTGATCCTGTCCCGGGATAAGTGCGGTCTCTCCAATTGTGTAACTCTATACCTGGTGGGAATGGCAGCGGCCGATCTGCTGGTCGTTATCTCGCTTCCGCTCCTGATGTGGACTGCTTGGCTTTATTTTCGCTGACCATTCCTGTTCATCACTCCCGTGTGCAGTATCCCTAGATGGCTGATTCATGCGAGCACGACTGCCTCTGTCTGGCTGACTGTCTCGTTCACCGTCGATAGATTTGTGGCTATTTGCTGTGAAGCTGAAAACAAAATATTGCACCGAGAGAACGGCGGCTGTGGTTATCGGGACAGTGAGTGTGTTGGCCTGTCTGGAGTGTGTTCCCTGGGGCTTTGTATACGAGCCTGTGATAATAATTGATGGTGTTCCCTGGTATTGTGTTCTTACACCGAGCTACAGAAACTCTCCCTCATGGGTGGTATTTGAGATCTTTCACCGCATTTTTACCACTTGTGTCCCATTCTTTCTGATTTTGTTGTTCAATATTCTGACAGCCAGGCGGATTCTGGTGGTCAGTCGAGCCCGCAGGGGGCTCCGGGGACAAAAGAGTGGAGAGAATGACAAGGACCGGGAGTTAGAGAACCGACGGAAATCCATCGTTTTGCTCTTCAACTTAACGGGTAGTTTCATAATGTTGTGGGGAACACGTTTGGTATTTTTCATCTATCAACGGATTTCAATGAGTTTTGTTTACTATTCTGTCATGAGTCCCGTTTACATTATAGAAGAGACATCAGGAATGCTGAAGATCTTCAGTTCCTGCACCAACACGTGTATTTACGACCTGACGCAGAGCAAATTCCGAGAGGATCTCAAGTAGGTGGTGAAAAGCCCACTGATTCGGATTTTGAAACTCATTAAAAGATAAAACTAAATGCTATGCATTACTACAATTTAGCTGCCTTCGCGCTCCAATTCTGCACTCCCCCTTGTAATTTAACGGAAACAATATGATGAGCAGAGTCGATGCTGGAAATACAGAACTACACACACAAAATAATGAAGGTTGTCGGCCCGAATAATGGAATGCTTACTCTTTTCCAAAGTTGCCATCCATCTGCTGAATTGCTCCAGCATTTTGTGTGTGTTGCCTTACAGTTACACAACAAATATGTACAGTCGATCGCGACGGCACCACTGGACTCAGCATCGCAGAAAAATCCCCTTTGCATCTCACCCTGGTCCCGCTTAAGTTGTGCCTTGAGGCGAACCTGTCAACAGTTCTTCCCGATTCTGACAAAACAGCCTGCACCCCAAAGCAGTATGCAACTCCATGTTCGCCGATGCTGACCTGAATCTGCGCAATTCCTAATTGAGTGTGCACCCAAGCCCGCTGACACATCCACATTCACATGAGGTTATCATTTCAATCTTTTCAGAAAATGACCACTGTTTTTTTCATTAAGTGCGATCATAAAGAATAGCTAGATCAGAATTGTTAATCCACTCAATTAGTTCCCAGAGAGAACTCTGATAGGCCAATCAGATGGTTCACTGCTGCGAGGCGAGAAAACGTAATTTTAAAAAATCACATGTACAATTAGGAAACATTAAATAAAATAGTAGAAATACTGGAGTCATGGTTATCATGATGAAGTAAGCTGGAGAGAGACATTTATACACATGCTGTCCTCCATAATTGAAAGAGATGTAAGCATATGGTTGCAGGATGACAAAACATGACAGGAGCACTTGGCACTATAAACTGATCCCTACCGGGAGAAAACAGACATCTGTACTTTCCGCACTCTCTCCAGCAGCTTGACTAAGTCCAGCCGGATCATAACTGGGTAAGGATATTGGCCTCAACATTAAAATTCCGCACGGAGCCCAGAATACGTGCGCATCCACAAATCCGCTGAGACACAGGAATCTGTGCTCGCCTACTAATCTATGTGCATCCATAAATCCAAGCGGGCCGTATGTGGAGCAAGAGTTATTTCAAACGGTTCACAAAATAGCAGGCTGCAGCATAGAATAACAAGATTACTGTTGAAAGTTCAAAGTGCATTTATTTGAAAAGTATTTATAAATGAAACAACCTTGAGATGCGTCGCAACTACAAATCGATAAAGAATTACAAATCTGTGAGAAGGCTTATACACCCCTAAATATATGCTCATCCCCAAATAAGTGTGCACTCCTGTATTCGACAAAACACCGCTGAATTTGTACACATCGTCAAATCAGTGAACATCTCTGTATGAGACGATGCACCGCTGAATCCAGGCACATCACCAAATCCGTGTGCACCTCCAAATCTGTGCACGTCACTAAATAAGAGCTCAACCCCAAATTCCTTGTGCACTCAACCCGCTGACAACCGCATATGCACGTTAGATTATCTCAGATTACGGTGCTATCCACGTTGGCGGACACATTCCTAACTCTTTGTGCGTCCGAACTCCGAACCCGTCAACACCTCCCACTTTCAGATTAGGTTATCAGAGAGGAGAAATAATTTCAAATATTTCACAAAGTAACAACCTCCAACTTAAAAGTCACAGCAAGAGCAGAGTAGAAAACTGAATGTGTATTTATTAATAAAGAACCTATCAATGAAACAACCGCGAGGACCCTAATTCCAAAGGCAGCCCCAAATCCAGGAGCATCTTAGATCGTGTACATCACTAAACCCGCTGACACCCGAGATGCATAATGGATTATCCCAGACAGGTAACATTTCAATCAATTCAGAAAATGACTACCACGAGGTTAGAAAGGCATATGTGCGCCAAAATTCTTTTGCAGATCGGCGACACACCCAAATCTGCGTGTCAACCCAAATCTGTGTGCAGCCCCATATTCAAGACTACACCCCGAACTGGTCATTAAAATCCGTCCTCACCCCCACATCTGCGCACATCCTCAAATACGAGAGCACCCCACAGTCATATTAGACGACCCAGACGGATAATCATTGCAAACACAAAATGGCTGTCTTAAGAGGAAGAACCACCACGTATCCCAAAGTCCCTACGTAAGACACCAAATCGATTTACACTCCCAAAAACGTGGGGACTCACATATTCGCTAACTGCCCTAAATTTCCTATCCCTAAAAAGGTGCGCTCCTTACATTTATCGGAAAACTCCCCTAAATCAGTTTGCAACCCTTACCGAGAGAACGCTGCTAAATCCATGCACATGCCCAGATCCATATGAACCACAAGACCGTGTGCAACCCATATTCAACAACAAAAAAATAAAATTGTGCAATCACCAATTCAGTATGAACTCGAAACCCACGGACTCCGCCACTTGCACCCACTTGATGTTCCCTGAGTAATAATCAGTACAAACAATTGAGAAAATAGCAGCCTCAACATTAATAATTGGCACGCAAATCCGTCAACTTACCAAATCTATATGTGTCCCATGATCGAAAAGGCAACCCAAATCGGCGAGCATCACCAAATCCATGTGCATCGTCGAATTGGTGCGCATCACCAAATCCATGCGCAGCTCAAATACGCTGAAATTTATTTGTGGGGCTCGTTGTCCACAGATTTTGTCATCTTGTGTATGTCTGAAATTATTATTTTGAGATAATCGAAGCAGCGTGTGTGTGTCCACGGTTTTGAAGTTGTGCGGATGTATTTGCATTTGGAGATGAACATGTATTTCTCACATATTTGGGGTGTCTGCGGTTTGGAGGTGTGCCGAATCTCAAAGTTGTTTCACTTAGATCACGTGAAGAATGAATGTAATTTGAAATTTGGCATAAAGTATTTTAAATTATACTACCTCTGGGATAATCTAATGGGTTTCTCCGTGGGTATGATATTCGCATGAATTTTAGGGTGCGCACCTGGTGGTGGTGCACATATTTGAGGTGTATATGGATTTGGGATTGTGTACATATAAACAGGGATATGGGGTGAGATAAAGATTTGGGCGAGTTGGCGGATCAGGAGGTGCACTTGAAATTTGGGCTGTGTGCGGGTTTTAATGTTGAGGCATCCATGTTCTGAATTCTTGAAAGGATTCTAAACTGCAAGTCAGGATCTTACCGGTTTTGGGGTGCGCACTGAATTGGGCCGAGCAGATATTGGGCAGTGACTGAGAATAAGTGGTGCACACAGCTATGATGTGAACCTGGATTTCAGAATGCGCACGGATTTAAACTTGAATCCTCAGATATGGGGGTGAGCACTGATTTAGGGTGTTCGTAGATTTAGGGGTTGGCGGCAAAAATGCACAAGGATTTTGGTATACTAGCAAATGTTGGGTTTTGTAGTCAATTACGGGGCGTAATTAGATGTTGTGATGTTCGTATATTCCGGGAGTTATTTGTCGACCGATCGACAGTTACGATCATATTTTGGGGTGCGTGAGAATTTTAAATGTAGAAACAGCCATTTTCTGAAATGTTCGACATGAACTCTGTCTTGGACTAATCTATCATATATGTGGTTTGTCGGCGTGATTCGAGTGCGCACTGATTTGGTGATGTGCACAGGTTTTGTGGATTCATGGCGGGCAGTTTTGAGTTATCAATGCAAAGCCTCTGCTAAAGTAAATTCCGATAATCGGAAGCTCTGGGCTACTTCATAGAGTAATGGTCTAATTCTTTATCAATACTGTAAAATACTTTAAATTCACATTTAAAGGTACTGCGCTGTGCTTTTAGAAATTGCTGCAGGTTTGAAGGGAATGCGAGAAAAGAGCCGCCGGTGAGATTTAAGGAAGAAACTTAGACATCACTCGAAATTTAGTCTCAGATATGGCCGTGCACACGTATTTGGGGATACACACAGATTTCGGCGTTGGCGGATCAAGATTTGCACCCGAATGTGTTGAGTGCGGAATGTTAACGTCGAGTCTGCCAATTTCTCAATTATTTTGATTGTATCTTGCTCGGAAAAAATCTCATGGGCATTTAGGGGTGTCAGCGGTTTTAGGGTGCACGCTGCATTGGGTATTGCGCGGAAATTATGCGTGTCAGCGAAAATAGGTTGCACAGGGTCTCGGGATGCACGTGGATGCACAGTGATTTTGGGGTTTGTTCTTGAATATGGGAATGCGCTCGTATTTGGGGATAGCAGATTTGGGGGTTTGTCGGCGAATATGGAGTCGCCACGTTTCTGTGGGCGTATCTGGGAGTTTGTGTCGGCGGATTTGGTGATATGCTCACGACCTTTGGGATGCGTGGGGCTTCTGGTGTCAAGGCAGCCATTTTGTGTTTAAAATAATTCCTCGTCTTGGTCATCGAATGTGCGTCCTTACTTAAGGAAGTGCGCAGATATTGGGACTCACACGCATTTTCGAGATACTTTCATACTACTGCTGACTATAAGGGTGCACATGAATTTGACCATCGTTGACCATAATGATGATGTTATTGTCTCCTGAGCCTCAACACGGATCAGTGAGATAATGTAACAGCGTGTCCCGGTCATTCAAAGGAATGCATTCCTAAGACACCCAGGACTGGGGGGAAAAAGCCGAAGAGTAGATTTGAAAGGTGATGAGAGGGGAAAGAGAAACGCCAGATGACAGGTGAAACTTGGAGGTGGATGGATGAAGCAAAGTGCTAGGCAGTTAATTGCAGAAAGAGACAGAAAGCTATGGAAGAAAGAAAAAAAATGGGGTAAGGGGAACAGGACCATAGGGAGGCTTTGGCGGACAAGGAGATATTAAGTGAGAGGGACAAAGGGGTGGAAATGGTGAAGGAGAGGTTTAAGAAGGCAATATTGATCCCATCAGGTTGGAAGCTAACCAAACGGATTATAAGCTGTTGTTCCTCGCACCTAAGTGTGGCCTTATCGTGACAGTGGAGGAAATCATCAATGAACATATCGGAATGGGAATGGGAAGTGGAATTAAAATGGGTGACAACTTGGAGATACTGCCTGTTCGGCGGATGGAGTGTAGATGCACAAACCCCCAATCGGTTTGCATCCCTTTATCGGAGAAGAAACCTTAAGTCTGAGCAATTTCCAATTAAGTTCACATCTCAAGCCCATGTGCACCCCAAATACGCACACCAAAAAAAGAGCAGACCCAAAATCCACGTGTGCATCAAACCCGCTGGGAACCTCAAATGCGTTTTACATAATCCCAGAAAATAATAATTTCGAGTAGTACACATGATGGCTTCGTAAATTATTGTGCTTCGCAAATTTGTAGGTACCGTCCTAAATCTGCTCTATCCCCAAACCGGCGCGGACCCTAATCACTCTGACACGTCCCAAAGCATAAACTCAGAATGGGAATAATTTTAAAGAATTTAGAAAATGCCGATCTCGACATTAAAAATCCACATATACCGCAAAATTTATTTGGAGATCAACCAGTACTCAAAGGTATTGTAGTACAGCAAATCTGCGTGGAGCCACATATTCAACCTCGCTCGTAATCCCAATTTCAGTCTGACCACAAGCCCATTGATATGCATACATGCACATCAGATTTTCCCAGAGCAATGATCACTTCAAACAGATCACCAAATTGCTGCCGCCACCATAAAGTAACAAGAATACTGTTGAACATTACAGGTATATCTATTATGAAATTATCTGTAAATGATGCAAAATTTAGACAAGTCACAACTCCAAATTCGCAGACACCAAAACTCTGTGAGATCTCAGAATTCCGAAAACATCCCCATAAATCTGCGTAATCCCCAAATCAGTGCGCACCTAAAACACGCTGACACTATCAAATGCATAATGGATTATTTCAGAGCAGGAATCATTTCAGCCAGTTCGGAAAATGGCTGTCTCGACATTAAAAAAATCCTCACAAATGCCCAAAAGTGTTTACAAATCGGCAGACACACTGAAATTTGCTTCTCACCACAAAGCACTGTTAACCCTCATACTCAACAGTACACACCTAAATATGCACAGATCACGAAAATCCGTGTGAACCCCGAAATCTTCGCCGAACTCTAAATAAGAGCGCACCCCAAAATGCATGTACACCTCAGCGCACACATTGGATGACCCAGGCACAGGATGGTTTCAAACACGAGATGGCTGCCTTGACAGCAAAAGGCCTAAGCATCTGAAAATCCATGAGGACACCGCCGAATCCGCAGACATCTCAAGATCGCGCCAAATCCGCCTGAAATCCCAGATACACCCACAAAAGCATGGATATGGACAGCTCACGTACTTGGGGATAACATGTTTGGGGTGTGTGCATGGGTGCATTGATTAATTTAGTTGTGTAAAATGTAAATTGAAGAAAACATGAATCACAAATGATGATTCAGTGCCAGATTTATGGACGAAGTGTGTAAAAGTGTATGAACCTTACGTTCTCACACTTTAGCAGAGACAGACAGGTACAGGATGAATTATTTAACCAGACTGCCCATTACTTGGAAGCATGAATATTTATTCACAACTTTCGTCTGACCTCAGGCAGCTTTGGCATCCTCACAAAATCCTATTCATCAGCAACATCACGCACAATTCTCAGCAGAGTTGTTCCTGTTCTCACTGTGTGCTACCTTGGACCTCCCACTTCTGCCGATTTTATTCAGTTTGTGCAACAGTGACATCGTCATTTGACCGTAGTCACCCGACCTTGTTCTCTCTTTCGTATCTCTGCTGGTGTGTGTGTGCGCGCGCGCGCGCTTCTGAGAAGAGACAATTTAAAATTTATTCCACATATTCTGTTCTGGCTGGACGAGTGTTTATAACACTTCCGGCCATTGTTCCTCTGTCCGGCTGTTCTGCCGCTGACAAAGGGCATCGTGGGAATGTATAAATCCCGCCATCAGCGTCCGGATTTACTAATTTCATCCAACGTGACGCGAAGGCAGCGGTGAAAAAAAAAACTCTGAGGAGTGTGATAACCGGGCTTTAGATTTCCTCTGCCACTTGAGAATTCTGAATTAGTATCGGCATCATTTTGACTTCATTTTACAGTGTAAATTCCTCTTCTATCTCTGGAAGACATGCGCCCTCTCTTGACACTTTCACTAAATGCGACAAAGAACTGGAAATATTGCAGGATCCCCTCAATTTGCTGAATTAGTTTCTGCTCTCTATTTTCTGTTCTTGCTTTTCTCTGCCCCTGTTCCAGCGAACTTGATGACGATTGCAAGCCTGTATCGAGGAAAGGGCGGTCTCTCCAAATGTGTCACTCGCTACCTGGTGGGAATGGCAGTGGCCGATATCCTAGTCGTTATCTCGGATCCGCTGTTGAGGTGGACTGCTTGGTATTATTTTCCACTGTCATTCCTGATCATAACTCCAGTGTGTTAACCCCGTTTCGGGTTGGTTTCTGTGATAACTGCGACCTCTGTCTGGCTGACTGTCGCTTTCACCGTCGATCGATTTCTGGCTATTTGCTGTAAGAAGCTGAAAACAAAATATTGCACCGAGAGAACGGCGGCCGTGGTAATCGAGATAGTGAGTGTGCTGGCCTGTTTGTAGAATGTCCCCTGGGGCTTTGCATCAGAGCATAAAGTCATAATTAATGGTGTTCCCTGGTATTGTGTTCTTACACCGACCTACAAAAACCCTCTCTCATGGGCTGCATTTGCGGTATTTCACCGCATTTTTACACCTTATGTCCCATTCTTTCTAATTTTGTTGTCCAACAATTTGACTGTCAGGCGGATTCTAGCGGCAAAAGAGTGGAGAGAATGACAAGGAGAGGGATATGGAGAACCGACGCAAATATATCGTTTTGCACTTCAGCTTTACCGGCAGCTTCATATTGTTGTGGGTAGCACAAGTGATATTTTATATCTATCCAACGATTTCAAAGAGTTTTGGTTTATCTGTTACTGATCCCCGTTACATCACAGAAACGTCATCCCATCCGGAATGCTGCAGATTCTCAGAGCAAATTCCGGGAGGAACTACGGAATCCTGTGTTGAAGCTCATGAAACGTCAGAAATGAATGACATAAAGATTTATAATTCAGCTCTCTTCTTGCTCCCTATTCTGCAACCTACCTTGTGTATACAATGAAACAATCTGATGATCAGAGTTACAAAACAAACAGTGCTCCCAAAATCAGAGTCTTGATGAAGGGTGTCAGCCCGAGAGGTTGACTCTTTGCAAATTTACACCGAAATCAGCTTTGCACTCACCTCCCACCTTTTCAGGCGAACCTGTCACCCTCAGTCTTCTGGTTCTGACAAAACTATATGATCCTGGAGCACATTATCGTCAGTACCGACCACACCTGCTCTTGTAATAACTCGCGCTTTCCTTCCCTCTTGCACTCTTGTTTACTCCTCTTTTACAACTGTAGGTTCTTCAACTATCTTCCAGCAACAGACTTTTTACTGTTTTACAGATTAAGATAGACCAAAATTGTTTTGACTTTTAACTGCACGAGAGAGAAAAATAAATATATGAGAGTAGAGAAACAAACAGAGAAAAAGAAGGTTGCAAATGAGATACCTGAGGGAGGGGAAAAGAGGAAGAGGCATTACGAGAGACAGCTTGGGAGACAGAGCGCGAGAGAAAGAGCGACAGAGACAGAGAGAGGGAGAATGAGATCAGGAAGCGCGTATGGTGATATTCTCAGACTCGTTGATACTACGGAGGAGGTGGTGTTCGATCAAGGAGCATAACTGTGGCGGACACGGACCACATGGAGGCACATATGCAGCTGAAATTGTCATCATTGACAGCACACACACAGTGAGCTGGGGAAGGGTGGGGAGGTCTATTCCTGTACTGTGCTGTTTTATATTGGTCAATGATTTGAAGCCCAGTGTTCAGAGCTAAAGTTCTCAGATCCTCAAGGAGAATTATCCTGCCCAGCTGCAGGAACGGGACAGTGGGGACGATATACAAGATTAGCTTGTGTAACAAGGACACATTTCTCTGAACACAATAGCACTGCAAACAAGCAGACAGAGGTGCCAGAGCCCAGCTCTGGCCAGTGTTTGTACAGGCCAGCACAAGAGTCTAATACAAGTGCCGAGATTGATCAAAATATAACATTAATAATACAGAGCTGGTTTGTACTGTAACTCTGATCAATAAACATCACCATCTCTGGACTGTTGGGGCACCAAAATGGAGGAACACGAATCTCAAAAAACGCGCCACTGTTCTGTGAAGACTCATATTTGCTGTAGAGTAAAGGCGCGAAGAACCCCACATTTCACTGTGCATTCGGTGCCGCCCATACTCAGCCCGCTGAGTACACCAGCCAACTGCACCACCACAGGAACACAGAACTGTGCAAAGCAGCTCTGGGCTGCATGTACACTGACCAGTGTAGCTACAGAACGGCACCGCAGGGAGGTGGATAATCAGAAAGCACACTCTGCTGCTACTTAAAGAGGGGGGTGTAGCCATCATATAAACATGTCGTGCATACAAGAACATACAGCAGCTGGTTGCGTGGATAATGAACTTTACAATATCCAGATTTTGAAAACCAGAACATAGACCAATACAACTCTGAACATCGTGAATTGACCACATAGACCTTTGCACACTCAGCACTGTAGTCCACCCTGTGCAACACTGACACTGGAATTCATCGACACCATCAATCACCTACCTCCCTCTGGGCAGCTTTCGAGATGCAACGGATAGTTGATAAGGTGGTACGGGGGGGGGGGGGGTTTAAAATGTTATGCGCTTCAATTTCCAAAGATTTTTGGGATGCTAGCAGGAGAGAAATAAATATATGCAACCAGCTTATCGGAATTGTAAGAACACCAGAGTAGTTTGCTGCTCGGCTACAATTACCTAAATATTGACTTGAATTGTTAGTGTAGAGGCCCAGTGGAGCAGCATTTGCTAGCAGTGCTTTGGAAAGGTTTACCAGTATTTACAACCTGTACTATGTCAGTTTGTGCAAATTTGTGATGTCATCCAAATATAATGGAGAATATCTGACAGACTGTATCATGATCTGGTACGGAAGCACAAATCTCTTATACCGACTGAACTGCTCGCTCCATTTTTCCATGGTGATAATCGGGTTCCTTTCTCGTCCTAGTACGATAAAACCCTAAAGAGCAGCTAGTGCTTCACGCGCCACAGTTTAACTTACCTATCACAGCCCCACAACCTCCATCTTGAAAATTGACACGTTAACTCTTGGCCTAAAGTCCGAGGGTGAACATTATCTTGTTTCTCCTTCACTGCACGAGTCTATTTGTTTCTATTTCAGACCTTGAAACAACTCCTGTCACGTGACGTACACTGACAAAAACGAATCATAAATTACCAAATGCCCATGGCCGATCCATGCAACGGAATAAACTGGAGGCATTAGTTTCATGCTGTAATATCAGGCGACTCACGTCTGAAAAGACGTGAGTGCTCTTCGAGGTTGAACTGCAATTGTCGATTGAGGTTGTGCCATAGTATCAGATGAAATACTAGCAAATGGTCATCGACGGGCAAACACGAGTCACTACCTTCCATGGATGAGTTGGGTTGGGATATTGACAAAGAATGAATGGGTTCTTATCTGCTGATGTAGAGAAGGGCAAGTGAATGGGATTTCAAGCATGAATGAATGTAGGGAACGGGTAGAGTAATGTGCATTTCAACACATTCCGAATACCTGCCTTCACGAACCGGAAAGGTAATGATGCAGTGACATAAAATTAAGGTCTAATCAGAGTATCATAATGCTTGGATATGATTGCACTGAAACCGCTGTAGAAAGGCTTCACCAGGAACTTGCCGAACATGAAACATTTCAGATATCAGCGGCGAATCTAGCATTCAGTTCTTGAAATAGAGGAAGAAGAGGTAGATTCAAAGGAAGTTTAAAAATATACTAGAGACGTACTGTTGCTCAGTAGTGTTAACTATTTCTCCATATCAGGTGCATCTAATATGAAGGTATAGGTTTATTGGAACGGTAAGTTTTAACTGACGTTACCGGAAGGTTTTGAGTTCCTTCAGATGTAGGCATTTGTCGCAGCGATTTCGTTACCACTCTGAGATCCATTCTACTGCATTGTCATTGCTCCCAAAATTGTCGCTTCCATATAAGAAAAGGGAATCACCGGGTTTGGGTGCACGGTCTCCGGAATACTTGTGTACGGACCACATGGTTAATCCTGCGTTTTCTGATGAAACTCATTCCACTGACCTTCCAACTACTTTCCCCGCCTCCGGCGTTCTCCAATGGTATCGCAAGGCCGAGCAAAGAGGACATCTGACCATCCACCATGACCGGCTTTCAAGGATTTGGAATGAACTGCGATGTCTTTTGTTCTTGCACCGGCTGAGCTGCCCTCTCGCAGCTTCTATGACGATGCCGAGCCCCTTTCTCGCATCTGATTAAGCCACGCTGAGTAAGAATGTCCGTCCCAAATATTCTCCATCCTCGAGTAAGAATCTCCATTTCTGAGTAAGAATCATCCTTGAATAATTATCAACAACGTCTTTCTCGTTTGCATAACAGTCTATGTGTTTCTTTCTTTCTTTCTTTCTTTCTTTCTTTCTTTCTTTCTTTCTTTCTTTCTTTCTTTCTTTCTTTCTTTCTTTCTTTCTTTCTTTCTTTCTTTCTTTCTTTCTTTCTTTCTTTCTTTCTTTCTTTCTTTCTTTCTTTCTTTCTTTCTTTTTCTCTCTCTCTTTCTTTCTATCTATCTATCTAACTACCTATCTATCTATTCATCTATCTGGCTGGCTATCTTCTGCTGTCTGTTTTTTGTCCGTTTGTCGCTCTAACTATATGCTGCTGTGTCAGCTATTGTGAATTTGAACCAGCAGAATCACAAGAAGATTATCAAGTAGAAGCGCTTGAGCAATATGGGAAATGATTAATTTCTCTGTCTCAGTGGACCGATTTTCAAAGGCAGACTGAATTTCATGAGCCATTAGCTAGCGTGTCGGTAACTAGCAATCTCTCACTTGGTGACCCAGATTTTACGGCATTGATGGTATATTATTGGAGGGACCTAGAGTGCAAAACGTAAATGAAGGTTCACAGGATGGCTGAGAAAATGATTCACTGATAAACATCTAAAATGAAAACTCAAGTTTCTGCCCTAATGTGGCGTCTGGACACACAGAGTAACAACGGGCAACGAAAGATTCAAGAGAGGATGCATTTTAGCATCAAGGACCCTTCTGTTCCCAACCAGGGAACGCTCCAGCGTCATTTTTCCAACATACCATAGGCTGCCATCCGAGTCTCGACACTGCATTCCGCCGGAGAATGGTTGGATGGCTCTGTTCCTTTGAGAATCAGACTGAAATTGTTACCTGCCACCTGCGCACATGGGAAATCTGCACTTAAAGTTCGCCTACTGAGTACCGAGTGCTCACTTGTTCTGCACCATCCATAGCTCTTTGCTTACATCGGCATGATAATAAGACTCACCATCTCCCCATTCCCCCTTCCAGTAGAGTAGCAGCTCCTCCCAACCACCCCCCATACCAGATGCAGCCTGTCAGAATGCTCTCCAGAAATTTGCCTGTTTGTTGTTTTTTTGAGTTTATTCGTTAATCTCCTAATGAAGTACTGCATAGTCGCTGTTTTGCCTTCTTTATAACCGCATCGATTTGTTGGGACCAGGTTAAGTCCTCAGAGATCTTAACTCCCATGAACTTGAAATTGCTTATTCTCTCCATTTCTGATCTGTCGATGAGGATTGGTATCTCTCTTCTTCCTGAAGTCCACAATAATCTTTTTCGTCTTTTTGACGTTCGTTACAATGTTGCTGCTGCGACACCACTCATTGACATATTTTGCCCCTATTAGCCCTCTAATCTCCATTTCAGATTCGACCACCAACGTTTGCATTATCAACAAATTTATAGGTGGTATTTGATGGTGCACATTTGCTGACTCGATATGCACATGGATGTAAGGCCAATTGAGGGATATGGAAATGGTATGAAGGAGGGATTAGAATTTGGAGGCCTTTGTTTTGCTTTATAGGTGGTATGGCAATACATTGTGGGCAGAACGGCTTTTCACGCGCTGTACATATTCTATGCTCTGTGATATCTGTAAATTTCTTCTGAACTTTCTTTCCATATGTAAAAACTCGCTTTTGCAACAGTGGGCTCTAGTGGCGCAATGGGTTAGCGCGCGGTACTTATATGACAGTACACGGCGGAGAAATGCCGAGGCTGTGAGATCGAGCCTCACCTAGAGCACTTGTGATTTTTAATACTTCCTATGCCCAGACACCCTGAGACACCCTGCTTATTATTTGTGTTTAACTTCGAATCGATGCACCGTTGATTTTGATCTGAGAAGGCGAGTGTGAGTTTACAGGCGTTGCAGATACTCCCTTATCCACTAAAAGGCATGTGGACGCAGGGCTACAGACAACCTCCCTGTTTGGTTCTTGAGTTCAACACGTGTAGCCTCAATTCCCGTTGTTGAAAGTGTCTGAGCAGATGGTTTCTTTGCTGAATCCAGGCATCACGCGTACCCCACATTCCTGTCTTCTTAGTTCAATTAACCGAATGGCGAAGCAACGAACCCTACCCTTACTGAAACTCTAATTACACCTCACCTTAGTTTGTTGTGCTGTCGAATAAACTCAATATTTACTTGCTTTGGCGAATTGTTTTAGACACACGCGAAGAAATAGATATTGATCGTAGCCTCAATGGCCGCAAATGTTATCGGATGCTGATCTCTCTCTCTCTCTCTCTCTCTCTCTCTCTCTCTCTCTCTCTCTCTCTCTCTCTCTCTCTCTCTCTCTCTCTCTCTCTCTCAACATGAATCTGCAACCTGCATTATTTCTGGACCGAATTACAAAATAACTCTCACATGTCCGGAGTTCACCAAGCCTCTGTTAAAGAGACGACACCTCCCTCTATTCTACTGACGACCTTCCGGCTGGAGAGAGATCACTATCGCGACCTCAGAGCTGATCGACTTGCCGCTCCGTTCCTGAAGGCTGTGGTTACCAATATAATTTTCGTTCAAAATAGGTCGTTTAATTGCCCGTTGATGTCTTGGTCTGGTTGCGATCCGAAGGAACAGATTGGACAGTGATCATTAATGAAATATGAGTGTTATCGTGTGTCTGGTGTCAGTGAGGACTCGGTGGGACGATTGGCCGTGATTCGTTACTCCACAGCTGGCATCATCTCACAAGTAACCCTGGCTTGTAACGCGTCATGTTGTTTGTAAATGTATCGGCACATGGTTCACTCACTAGTTTCAATTAACTTGTAATCTGAGGTGATGAGAACGGATGAGAGCGATCGGGTGAGAAATCTTAAAGGTACTGTTAAATTTAGCACGTGGGCCGGATCACCACCCTGCGGAGACTGTCGGAAGCTAGAGTACCGAAGTTGGGTTAATTCCTTGCCTCATATATGCAACACAGTTCAGTTAACTGTTACACGTCGCGCCGGAACCAACACCCCAGAGGAAATTGTTAATACATATCTCTCTATATGGAGCATAAATGTAATACTTGTTACTGAAAACGGAAAGGAACGGTGGGTAATGTTTTGTACTTATTGCTGTACTTCAGAGAAGGGCGGGGAGGGGGAGCTTCGGATCATTGCTCAAGAGCGCAAAGCATTGAGCGCTTTGCAGGGCTCCTGTGACGTAGTGGTTATCACGTTCGCTTCACACGCGAAAGGTCCCCAGTTCAATCCCGGGCAGAAACATTGTTTGGGCTTCAGTGCTTCAAATGAACTTAAGACTCAACTTTTCAGTTTGTGTTCAAGGGTATTGTATCCATGTGTAATTATAATGAACGTTCGCTTTTCTATCAGTAGCGAATTGTATTTCAAACCTGGCAAATGTAAATTAAAGAAAGAAGAATTAATAGGAATTATATATAATTTACCGGTGGACATAAACGGATTTAAACCTAAGGAGGTTCGTGGATAACGTACACTGCGTAACGGAAGAATTAGCCTTCAAACCTATTGTCATGTATTGTCGCATGAGAATGCATTGTTGTTTCAACGGAGCTCACAGCTCAGATGTTTCCATCCAGAGAAACATCAGGAATAATAACCATGTGCTGCAAAATTTTAAACCAACCGTAAAATGTTAAATCGCTTTCTTTTTCCCTCCCTCTTGTATTCCACTCCTTCCTCGTCTCACCAAACAGACATCTGTTCATATTCTGCACCGCAGTATTCTGGGTTCCAACTTTTCAGTCTGCCTCCTCCACCTCTCTCTCTCACTCACTCACACACACACACGCGCGCGCGCGTGAGCATTCAATCTCTCCGCTTCTCTTTGTTTTCTCCGTCGCGACCAGCATCACAGCCACTCCACGTTGTTTACGCTGCGGTGGAAACAGTTGGTAACATCAACACCTAAAACATTCAGGACTCGAATCTGCGATCTTCCGATGATATTGAAGCGCAGTCAGAAGTCGTATTTCTTACTATTGGTATCGCTCATTCCATTCCTGTTAAAGATCCAATGAGGGAGGTCTGATCACAACGCTGACATCGGGTTTCTGAGGGAATGTCGAAAAGTCTGGTTAAAACCTTCCTGCATAATGACGGTAATGTAGCACAAGGAAACGGAGTACTGTGGCATTGTCTATTTTGGGACGAGGTGACGGTGGGAGATCGCATATTTGTACAGAGTTGGGATCACGGCCTTTTCAATACATCGAAGTTGTTGTGATTCCATGTAAAATTCAAACATGGGCGAAATATCCCACGCCTGCATAAAGGTCAGTGACTGGCCGTCAAGGTTCTTCCGCAAACCTGAACGTCTAGAATAAATATTTATCTCGGAATACCCTCCGCCCTGACTGAAGGCGCAGCCCGTGTAGAGTTACTCCTAATTAACTCCCGGTCTAAACCCGGTTACATTCTTAACTCTATCACCTTATTAAAACCTTAAGGTCTCTTCATTCGAATCAAACTGGCAACAATTATATTGTTTAACATTTCTGCAACATAATGACCAGTGATCTTTTACTACCGGATCCCCACAGTGATGTGAAACGTTTGAAGTGTATGCCACTGAAAAATGATTTGTGACAATGTATCCTGGCATATCAGTGGAGTCCAGGAGAAAAATAACACCTTGCCTTGGGACGTGAAGGAACAGATGGATGATATATTGACAGTGGTAATTTGTCCTGCTCAGCAGTCACGAGGTTGCCTGCAAAATTCCATGGCAACATTTGAGGTTTTATGGTTTTTCGGTCTGGATATTGTGGCGCATTTCCACTGCCTCATGTCCAGTGGGATGCAAATGTTCGGACATCCCTGGTCAAAGATTGTGTTACTGTGAATAGTTCATTGAGTAGACGAGGAACTGAACTCCAAAAGTCATGAAGTTAAAGATGAAACATTATTTTCAACATTTTAAGCACGATAAGTGCATACATTTTGTTTTGTACAATTTTAGAGTGAAGAAATGGATAAGAGCACCATGCAAGTGTTCGGGAACTCCAAAGATTTGAGCTCTCAGATAACTTTTACCAAGGTCTCAGACTTGTTAAGGCAATGGCTTCTTCATAATCGTCGTTAGGAAAGGCCAGGTGATGTAAATTTCAAAGCTTTATAAATAATCTGCCTCCTCAAATCTTGTCCCAACAATCAACAGGCATGCGCTTCTCTAATCAGCTGCTTAGCACCCTGAAAATTAAAATAAACGATACCAACAAAGCAGGAGAAGGCTATCAAAAAATAGCAAAGCGTTTTCAGTTAGCTGTTTTCTCAGTTCGTAATGTAATTAAGAAATTATTTTGTAATTTAGTGTAATTTTGTATTTTTTTTCCTAACACTGCCGCTGTAAAAGAAACTACTTGCACTACAGAGTATTGTAAACCTGACTCAGAAGGTTTAACGGAGATGTGCGTTGCAGTCTCATTTCATACTCACATTTTTATGTGCTTGGGATGAATGCCAGGGGTGATGGCGGAGGTAGATGCAATGGGCGATATTAGATACCACGCGAATATGAGAATAGAGGGAAGTGGACCTTGTGAGGGCATATGGGATTGATTTAGTAAAGCATGAAATTACCAGGTCAATTCCTTCAGAACAACGCAGTGAGCAGAAGGGACTGTTCACATGTTGTTCTTGGTGTGTGTCCGCGATATCACAGCCGGAGTGTTGAGAGCATCTCTGATCGTCCGCCTCAGGAAGGATGCACGGGCTTTGTTACCGGCCCGGGAGGGATCGAGTCAGATGGAGTCTGGGTAGTGACGGTGCGCTGATCTCAAATCTCATGCAGCACTGACTCTCTCCCCAGCCACAGCAGGCCCCAATGTCACGATTCAATTACAGGGTAATGTAAATGGTGACAAATGACACAAGTTATTCATAACAGAAAATGTTCGACTTTATTTCTTCCTTTTCTTAGATCCAAAAGCACATATTATTCCTCTCTGAGCAGCAAGTCCTGTAGCTTTTGAATCTGCTTTAAATACTTTGCCTGGTCGAGAGCGTTGCTCTGCCTTTCCTGGGCTGATTTCTGAATCACAGTCATAGCCTCCTTTTAGTCATGGGGCCGTTTCCTTAATCCTTCCACTTCATCCTTCGTTAGATCGGCTGGTTCCTCTGGCTTACATTGTCTTAAAGTGATTTCTCACACCACCACTGAAACTGATTCATGTGCATCAGGTCTACGGCTCTCCACTATGTAACCCTTTCTTCAAGGTTTTTCCCATCTTTTGGAGCATTTATCTCAAATCCTCAGCTAAACAGGCGAATGCTACTGTTTTTTGTAACTGTTTAAACTTGCTCCTCGACAGCTTCCCGTAGGCCAAACATTCGCAGGACATCTCCGGCAGTTTCCCTTTCAGAAGCAGGGTGAGTGAACGACATAATTAGAAGGGAGTGATCACAATATGATAAGCTTTAATCTGCAATTTGAGAAGGATATGGGCAGCTCGGAGGTGTCAGTGTTGCAGATGAACAGGGGAAACTATGGAGCCATGAGGGAGGAGCTGGCCAAAGTTAACTGGATGGATAGCCTAGCAGAAAAGACAGTGGAATAGCAATGGCAGCTATTCTTGGAAATAATGCACAAGTTTCAAAATCAGTTCATCCTCCAGAGAAGGAAGGATTCAAAGGGGGGAAAGGGGCCTCAGTGTTTGACAAAGGAAGTCAGAGACGGCTTAGCATTTAAAAAAAAGAAATATGACAGAGCTAAGGTGAGTGGGAGTACAGATGATTGGGAAGTTTTTAAGGAACAACAGAACTTAACTAAAAAGACAATACGGGGAGAAAAAAAATGAGGTACGAACGCAAGCTAGCCAGGAATATAAAGGAAGAGAGCAAAAGTTTTTTTAGGTATGTGAAGAGAAAGAAGATAGTTAAGAACAATGTTGGGTCCGTGGAGAATGAATTGGGAGAAATTGTTATGGGAAACAGAGAAATGGCAGAAGAATTTAATGAGTTCTTTAGATCTGTTTTCACTAAGGAAGACATAAGCAATCTCCCAGATGTATGGATGGGCCAAGGACATAGGGTAACAGTGGAATTGAAACAGATTGACATTCGGAAGGAAACGGTGATGAGAAGATTGATGGGACTGAAGGCTGACAAATCCCCAGGTCCAGATGGTCTGCACCCTAGGGTAGTAAATGAGTTTGCCCTGGAAATTGCGGATACATTGGTAATCATTTTCCAATGGTCCTTAGATTCAGGATCAGTTCCAGAGGATTGGAGAATGGCTAATGTTATCCAACTTTTTAAGAAAGGATGGGGCGGGGGAGAAAACAGAGAACTATCGACCTGTCAGCTTGTAATCGGTGGTGGGAAAGATGCTAGAGTCCATTATTAAGGAGGAAATAGAGGCATATCTAGATAGCAGGGATAGGATTGGGCCGAGCCAGCATGGATTTACCAAGGGTGAATCATGCTTGACTAATCTTTTGGAGATTTTCAAGGATGTAACCAGGAAGTTAGACAGGGGAGATCCAGTGGATGTAGTGCACCTCGATTTTCAGAAGGCATTAGATAAGGTCCCAAATAGAAGACTGGTGGGTAAAATCAAAGCTCAGGGCATCGGGGGGAGGGCATTGACATGGATATAAAACAGGTTTGCAGATAGAAAGCCTATGGTAGCGGTGAATTGGTGTTTCTCGGAACGGCAGGTGGTGACTAGTGGGGTGCCACAGGGCTCGGTATTGTGACCTCAGCTGTTTACCATTTACGTTAACGATTTGGATGAAGGCATAGAAAATAACATCAGCAAATTTGCTGATGATACTAAGCTGGGTGGCTGTGTGATATGTGATGAGGATGTTAGCAGTATTCAGGGTGAATTGGATAGGCTGAGTGAGTGGGCAGATACTTTGCAAATGGCGTTTATTTTGAATAGGTGTGAGGTTATCCACTTTGGGAGTAAGAACAGGACGGCAGATTATTATCTTAACGGTGTAGAGTTGGGTAAAGGAGTAATACAAAGAGATCTCGGAGTCCTTGTTCATCAGTCACTGAAGGTGAATGAGCAAGTGCAGAAGGCAGAGAAGAAGGCTAATGTAATGTTGGTCTTTATTACAAAGGGAATTGAGTACAAGAGCAAGAAAATCCTGCATTTGTACAAGCACTGGAGAGACCACAACTGGAGTATTGTGTACAGTTTTGGTCTCCAGGGTTAAGGAAGGATATCCTGGCTGTAGAGGAAGTGCAGCGCAGACTCACGAGGTTAATTCCTGGGATGTCTGGACTGTCTTACGCAGAGAGGTTAGAGAGACTGGGCTTTTACACGCTGGAATTAAGGAGATTGAGAGGCTATGTGATTGAAACATATAAGATTATTAGGGGATTGGACAAGATAGAAAGAGGAAATATGTTCCAGATGATGGGAGAGTCCAGAACCAGAGGTCATGGCTTGAGAATAAGGGGTAGGTCATTTATCACAGAGTTAAGGAAAAATATCTTGTCCCAGAGAGTTGTGGGGGTCTGGAATGCACTGCCTCGGAAGGCAGTGGAGGCCAATTCTCTGGATGCTTTCAAGAAGAAGCTAGGTAGGTATCTTATGGATAGGGGAATCAAGTGATATGGGGACAAGGCAGGAACCGGGTATTGATAGGAATTGATCAGCTATGATCTCAAAATGGCGGTGCAGGCTCGAAGGACCGAATGGTCTACTTCCGCACCTATTGTCTATTGTCTATTGTCATATTCAGGCCAATTCTCCAAACGTATTTCTAAAGGTAACCACTCCAATTAAAGCAATCCAAGTACCTTAGATTTGCAGAATCCTCTGAATTCTTCACTCTGTATTAGCGCCAGATCTCTCGACACCCTAGTCACGTGGTCCAATTCGCGTCAGCAGCTGAACAAAGGGATTCATGCTCGAGACGACAATTCCATTACAAGTATCACCTCTCGTAGTAATGCTCTGTGAGGCACAGAGGATACAAATTTACTGAGAAGTTACTGCTATTGTCCTACCTAAAAAGGACGTGGATTCACAAACTGCGTAGCTGTGTGCACCCTACTAGAATTCCCGACCTTCCCTGAACAGTCAATGAAGAGAAAAGTGATTACGATGCCCATACGTCCATCATGGTCCTGATCTCCACGTGTCCGTGGAGCTCTCCTTTACCGCGAGGTCGATTCCTGGTCGCTGGAGGGTTATCGGCCCAGTGTATTTAGAGTGCCTAACTCTTATAGTGTTCTCCATCATTTTTTATCCATTCCATTGGCGTGAGGTCACCTGACCTACCTGGATCAGCTTCCTACTGGTCATTTGGCAGGGGTACAACCTGCATTGTCCCACCCGAGCCTTGTGTATTTTGTCTTCCAACACCGACCGATCTAAACCAATTAAATGACGCAACCCAGACAACGTCTAACGAGATTACGGATTGTTTCTTTGGTAGCTCCACGACAATGAGAATGGTCTCATGTATCAGGTCATTACCTAAAGTTCCTTGTGTCAACATTCAATTGCTCTAATTAGTTTGACCCAGAAACAGATTTAGTTCAGAGTCCACCCTCTTTACATAACAAACAACTACTTGTCTTGGAATGGATACAGGTGACCAGATCAGTAGCTGAAGCTTCTTGTATCGGCATTCAATTGTTCTGATTAGTTTATCGAAGATCAAGAATCAGTTCAGAGACCACAAAAAGAGGGGTGGCTGGGGGACAATTGGTTTGACTGCTTCCCCTGTCCTTGATTGGACGGTAATTTCTGCTGGTCAATATTAAACCAACCTTATGTATCTCCACACTTTCTGGCATATTGCTATGATCTTCTCAAACGAATAAGGCAGCAAAATATGAGTTAAGGGAATCCACTATGTCCTTCCCTGTAAAACTTAACACAGTGCTATTATTTCTAATGCACTTAAATTCCTCCTTAACTTTTAGTTTACTGGTCAATTATAAGGAAGTACATCTATTGCGGTCAATCTTAGCATTATCGGCAACATAATTTTCAAATTGCATGTTGGGAATGCGAATTTGACTCTTGACTATTGCTCTCACTTTTTCATATGCTACGGACGGTTCATATTATTACAATATTTTCACTATTCTTTTGTTATAGCTGTATTTCCTTCAATATTTTACCTATATATTTATTCATCCATATGTTCGCCTATGGATTTGCTAAATATGCCTGCAGAAAAAATAATGATCTCAGGTTGCATGTTTTACGTACTTTGATAATAAATTTTACTCTGAACTTTTAACGTTAATCTATTGTTTTTCTTGTGCTTCTCACGACCTTGGGTTGGAAAGCTTCCTTCTCAGCGTCTATAAACTTTATAACTCAACCCCATTGTTCTGCAACTGATTCAACGTCAAACAGTACCTTTCAGTTTTTTTTTCTGATGTTCCAGCTGCATCTGCACACATAATGTCTTCATGAATGTTAATGTAGTTTTATTGATATAATGCCCGACAGAACTTCGAAATTAACAATGGAATGATAACTTGCACAGAAAAGCTCAACAACTTCAGTACTCAGAATCCTATCCTGATTGTTACACGGTAAGATGGAATTCTCCTCAATGTGGAGATATCGCTGGTCATGGATGTATGAAAGAAAATAAAAACGCGTTCATAAGGATCTTAATGATTACACATGGGAGAATGTGAGGCAAGGAATTTAAACGAAGCCGGAGCAAAAGGAAGCTTAATTGAGAAAAGGGTAGAATTGCGGCAACAAGCTAAATTTCAGCGGGGCAGACTCGAAGAAGCAAGCATGTTTCCAATGATGTGGTGATCCGTCTTGAAGAGAAGTGTCAATCTTATTGAGAGGACAACCAATTTGCGATGAAGGTTAGTGCGAGGAGCGCTAAAATAATGCATTTGAGTTAGTCCAAGAGAGCTTGCGAAAGCAAACAGTGAATGATAAGAAGCACTTTAGCTTGTACCGAGTGCAAGGATTGAGTGAAATGTATAATTATTTATACGCAATTTGAATGTAATGTCAAAAATATTTATCAGAATAGACACTTAACTCTGGAGATTAAATCAAGGGTTTACAGCCGATAGAAAACTTGTTGAGAAAAAATCTCCATTCACAGAAAGATAATAAACAGGGGCATGTTTGAAACAGAAGGATGGTGATGGACGGAGTGATGCAGCTCCTTACGGTATGACAATGCTAGGGAGCCTATTTCCAAACATCTCCTGCTAGCCTACAAAGAAAGAACCTAGTACTGTTTCACTACTCTGACTCTCTTCCCCATTTACGACCAGGGAAAAAGTCGCAATGGAAGGAAAGAGGGGCAGAAATCTGAAAGAAGAATATTACATGCACTACATCCTTTGTACCTCAGCATCTGAGAAATATTAATCATGATATTGGGACATTACTACCCGCGGATAATAATCGTGAGCTGTTACAGGCAATCGGCCACCAGAGGGCAGAAAAGTGTCAAGGTACGGCAGAAGAAAGGAAATTGTTAGGACTGTGCTCCTATGCGAACATATCAAAAAACCGCAACACATCGCGGTTTTATAAACCTCTGGATTACATTCGGGTTTTTCCGAAAATACAAAGATAGAGGACTAAGTGAAGAAATAAAGAATCTGTTAAGTTACATTTGGGTATTAGCAGAGCATACCGCTGGACGTGCTAACCGAATGTAACTATCCGAGCGGCAAGCGTAAAAAAAAACAGAAGAACTTAAGAAACAGGAACGGGGTAGGCCGTGTGGCCCATCGAACCTGCTCCGCCATTTAATAAGGTCATGCCCAATCTAACCATGGATTCATCTTCAACTACCTGTTTTTTCCCCTTAAACCCAAATTCACCGACTTCGCAAAAATCTTTCCGACAGTGTCTTACATATATTTCCTGGGGTAGTTTGCACTGATTCATTGGGCTGAACATTCTGCAGAGTCACCGCTCTCTGGGAAAATATTTCCTCCTTATCTTCGTCCAAAATTTGCATTGCCGTTTCTTGAGGTTAGTTCTCCTACCTTTGGTTTCATCTACCAGTGGAAACAACTTTCCTGCCTCTATTTTATCCATCCCTTTCATCGTTTTAAATATTTCTATGTCGTGTAACAGCAAGCCACAGCTTCGAAAGAACTCCGAAAAGGAAGAAAAATAAATAGAAATAAAGCTGAATCAGAAGATGAAAGCGAAGGAGACTCAATTAGGCGCCATCATCGTAAGCTCCTCCCTCCGATTATAAGGCAGGTAACACACTAGAGGAGTATACCGTCACTTCATCATTAAGGTGGTAAAGACCATAGTTCCGGACTTGGGGGTGCGTGGAACAGTGTACAAGTACAGAGTACAAATTTGTTACTTTAATGATAATGATGGGGAATATTAAACCTGATAATATATTTGAAAAGTTTCATTTAATCTCAATCTTATCTTTGGTCAGTAATTGGAAGTCAGAAAACGTTTAAGTCGTTGTAGATTTTGTGACGTCGTGACGTCATCTTTTAGAAATGTTGAAGATTAATTTGCGGACGATTCGTAACTTTCAGCGCCCCTTTGCATTAGACTCGAAAACATTTATTAATTGTTGTACGATTCTAATTATAGTCTACTTGTTCACTGTTCAACACTGAACAATTCCGTGATAGTTGAAATTGTGAATGCATTGGGAATGTAAAATGTTGCACAAGTCCTGGAAATTCGTGAGTTCAGTAAAGAGAAACAGAGGTGAATGAACGAATGGCAGTTGTGTGATTGTTAGCATTGTATTGAAAGAATGCTTGAATTATTCTTTTCATTCACAATACGATTTCACTGTTTGCAAATATCTGTTTTTTTGGTTGAAATATATTTTCAGAAACATGTGAATTTCTTTTTCGAAAATTGTATAAACTTAGTGTATGGGGGTCGCATACATATCTGATTTTGCTTTGTTCTTTAGAATATTTGATAAGGATTATCATTCTAGGAATTAACTGTTTATTCTATATACGCCAGTTACCAGAGACAGTTTTGAAGGGAGAAACGTTGGAGCTTAGATTTTTGTTCTTCCTTACCTGCGTATTTCGATAGCGTTGTTGTGTTTGTTTGCTGTGGAATTGATTTCAGAGGGAGACTCTTTTTCCGCAGACCCATGAGAAATCAAGCTTAAAGTGACGAGATATCAGTGTATCTATTCCGGGTACGACAAATCCGCTGTTCAAAGGTAAATTGACATAAGACCAATCCGTGTGTACATGAATTGGGAATTGAAATTCGCTTTCTGGGTGATTGACTCATTCGGAAAGCAACAAAGGATGCTGCTGAATATTTTGTAATGCTGATCTTGAGTTGCAAGGTTCCACAGGGAAAAAAAAGTGTAACAGAGACATACACTCAAATCAGCGTGAGTTAATCAGTCTGATGGCCTGGGGGGTGACGCTGTCCCGGAGCCTGGTGTTCCTGGCACTTATGCTGTGTTACCGTTTCCAGGATGATTGTGAAGTCTCTGTGATAGTTTGGAATTTATTTATTTCAAGATGACCAGGCATTTTTTTTTTTAATTTTTGGCATATTTGCCAAATCTGATGATTGATTCCAATTGTTATAATGGCTTCTTCATAATCGTCGTTAGGAAAGGCCAGGTGATGTAAATTTCAAAGCTTTATAAATAATCTGCCTCCTCAAATCTTGTCCCAACAATCAACAGCCATGCGCTTCTCTAATCAGCTGCTTAGCACCCAGAAAATTAAAATAAACGATACCAACAAAGCAGGAGAAGGCTATCAGAAAATAGCAAAGCGTTTTCAGTTAGCTGTTTTCTCAGTTCGTAATGTAATT
Organism: Hypanus sabinus; assembly: GCF_030144855.1. Lineage (NCBI taxonomy): Eukaryota > Metazoa > Chordata > Chondrichthyes > Myliobatiformes > Dasyatidae > Hypanus > Hypanus sabinus. Next base: position 3,679,257 of record NC_082723.1, read on the forward strand.
AAGAAATTATGTTGTAATTTAGTGTAATTTTGCATTTTTTTCCTAACACTGCCGATGTAAAAGAAACTACTTGCACCACAGATTATTGTAAACCTTACTCAGAATGTTTAAAGGAGATGTGCGTTGCAGTCTCATTTCATACTCACATTTTTATGTGCTTGGGATGAATGCCAGGGGTGATGGCGGAGGTAGATGCAATGGGCGATATTAGATACCACGCGAATATGAGAATAGAGGGAAGTGGACCTTGTGAGGGCATATGGGATTGATTTAGTAAAGCGTGAAATTACCAGGTCAATTGCTTCAGAACAACGCAGTGAGCAGAAGGGTCTGTTCTCATGTTGTTCTTGGTGTGTGTCCGCGATATCACAGCCGGAGTAGTGTGTGCATCTCTGATCGTCCGCCTCAGGAAGGATGCACGGGCATTGTTACGGGCCCGGGAGGGCTCGATTCAGATGGAGTCTGGGTAGTGACGGTGCACTGATCTCAAATCTCATGCAGCACTGACTCTCTCCTCAGCCACAGCAGGCCCCAATGTCACGATTCAATTACAGGGTAATGTAAATGGTGACAAATGACACAAGTTATTCATAACAGAAAATGTTCGACTTTATTTCTTCCTTTACTTAGATCCAAAAGCACATATTATTCTTCTCTGTGCAACAAGTCCTGTTGCTTTTGAATCTGCTTTAAATACTTTGCCTGGTCGAGAGCGTTGCTCTGCCTTTCCTGGGCTGATTTCTGAATCACAGACATAGCCTCCTTTTAGTCATGGCGCCGTTTCCTTAATCCTTCCACTTCGTCCTTCGTTAGATCGGCTGGTTCCTCTGGCTTAAATTGTCTTAAAGTGATTTCTCACACCACCACTGAAACTGATTCATGTGCATCAGGTCTACGGCTCTCCACTATGTAACCCTTTCTTAAAGGTTTTTCCCATCTTTTGGAGCATTTATCTCAAATCCTCAGCTAAACAGGCGAATGCAACTGTTTTTTGTAACTGTTTAAACTTGCTCCTCGACAGCTTCCCGTAGGCCAAACATACGCAGGACATCTCCGGCAGTTTCCGTATCAGAAGCAGGGTGAGTGAACGACATAATTAGGAGGTAGTGATGACAATATGATAAGCTTTTATCTGCAATTTGAGAAGGATAAGGGCAGCTGGGAGGTGTCATTGTTGCAGATGAACAGGGGAAAATATGGAGCCATGAGGGAGGAGCTGGCCAAAGTTGACTGGACGGATAGCCTAGCAGAAAAGACAGTGGAACAGCAATGGCAGGTATTCTTGGAAATAATGCACAAGTTTCAAAATCAGTTCATCCTCCAGAGAAGGAAGGATTCAAAGGGGGGAAAGGGGCCTCAGTGTTTGACAAAGGAAGTCAGAGACGGCTTAGCATTTAAAAAAAAGAAATATGACAGAGCTAAGGTGAGTGGGAGTACAGATGATTGGGAAGTTTTCAATGAACAACAGAACTTAACTAAAAAGACAATACGGGGAGAAAAAATGAGGTACGAACGCAAGCTAGCCAGGAATATAAAGGAAGAGAGCAAAAGCTTTTTTAGGTATGTGAAGAGAAAGAAGATAGTTAAGAACAATGTTGGGTCCGTGGAAAATGAATTGGGAGAAATTGTTATGGGAAACAGAGAAATGGCAGAAGAATTTAATGAGTACTTTAGATCTGTTTTCACTAAGGAAGACTTAAGCAATCTCCCAGATGTATGGATGGGCCAAGGACATAGGGTAACAGAGAATTGAAACAGATTGACATTCGGAAGGAAACGGTGATGAGAAGATTGATGGGACTGAAGGCTGACAAATCCCCAGGTCCAGATGGTCTGCACCCTAGTGTAGTAAAGAAGTTGGCCCTGGAAATTGCGGATGCATTGGTAATCATTTTCCAATGTTCCTTAGATTCAGGATCAGTTCCAGAGGATTGGAGAATGGCTAATGTTATCCCACTTTTTAAGAAAGGATGTGTCGGGGGAGAAAACAGAGAACTATCGACCTGTCAGCTTGTCATCGGTGGTGGGAAAGATGCTAGAGTCCATTATTAAGGAGGAAATAGTGGCATATCTTGATAGTAGGGATATGATTGGGCCGAGCCAGCATGGATTTACCAAGGGTAAATCATGCTTGACTGATCTGTTGGAGTTTTTCAAGGATGTAACCAGGAAGTTACACGGGGAGATCATGTGGATGTAGTGCACCTCGATTTTCAGAAGGCAATAGATAAGGTCCCAAATAGAAGACTGGTGGGTAAAATCAAAGCTCAGGGCATCGGGGGGAGGGCATTGACATGGATAGAAAACAGGTTTGCAGATAGAAAGCCTATGGTAGCGGTGAATTGGTGTTTCTCGGAACGGCAGGTGGTGACTAGTGGGGTGCCACAGGGCTCGGTATTGTGACCTCAGCTGTTTACCATTTACGTTAACGATTTGGATGAAGGCATAGAAAATAACATCAGCAAATTTGCTGATGATACTAAGCTGGGTGGCTGTGTGATATGTGATGAGGATGTTAGCAGAATTCAGGGTGACTTGGATAGGATGATTGAGTGGGCAGATACTTGGCAAATGGCGTTTAATTTGAATAAGTGTGAGGTTATCCACTTTGGGAGTAAGAACAGGACGGCAGATTATTATCTGAACGGTGTAGAGTTGGGTAAGGGAGTAATACAAAGAGATCTCGGAGTCCTTTTTCATCAGTCACTGAAGGTTAATGAGCAAGTGCAGAAGGCAGAGAAGAAGGCTAATGTAATATTGGTCTTTATTACAAAGGGAATTGAGAACAAGAGCAAGGAAATCCTCTTGCATTTGTACAGAGTACTGGTGAGACCACACCTGGAGTATTGTGTACAGTTTTGGTCTCCAGGGTTAAGGAAGGATATCCTGGCTGTAGAGGAAGTGCAGCGTAGACTCACGAGGTTAATTTCTGGGATGTCTGGACTGTCTTACGCAGAGAGGTTAGAGAGACTGGGCTTTTACACGCTGGAATTAAGGAGATTGAGAGGCTATGTGATTGAAACATATAAGGTTATTAGGGGATTGGACAAGATAGAAAGAGGAAATATGTTCCAGATGATGGGAGAGTCCCGAACCAGAGGTCATGGCTTGAGAATAAGGGGTAGGTCATTTATTACAGAGTTAAGGAAAAATATCTTGCCCCAGAGAGTTGTGGGGGTCTGGAATGCACTGCCTCGGAAGGCAGTGGAGGCCAATTCTCTGGATGCTTTCAAGAAGAAGCTAGGTAGGTATCTTATGGATAGGGGAATCAAGTGATATGGGGACAAGGCAGGAACCGGGTATTGATAGGAATTGATCAGCTATGATCTCAAAATGGCGGTGCAGGCTCGAAGGGCCGAATGGTCTACTTCCGCACCTATTGTCTATTGTCTATTGTCATATTCTGGCCAATTCTCCAAACGTATTTCTAAAGGTAACCACTCCAATTAAAGCAATCCAAGTACCTTAGATTTGCAGAATCCTCTGAATTCTTCACTCTGTATTAGCGCCAGATCTCTCGACACTCTAGTCACGTGGTCCAATTCGCGTCAGCAGCTGAACAAAGGGATTCATGCTCGAGACGACAATTCCATTACAAGTATCACCTCTCGTAGTAATGCTCCGAGAGGCACAGAGGAAACACATTTACTGAGAAGTTACTGCTATTGTTCCACCTAAAAAGGACGTGGATTCACAAACTGCGTAGCTGTGTGCACCCTACTAGAATTCCCGACCTTCCCTGAATAGTCAATGAAGAGAAAAGTGATTACGATGCCCATACGTCCATCATGGTCCTGATCTCCACGTGTCCGTGGAGCTCTCCTTTACTGCGAGGTCGATTCCTGGTCGCTGGAGAGTTATCGGCCCAGTGTATTTAGAGTGCCTAATTCTTATAGTGTTCTCCATCATTTTTTATCCATTCCATTGGCGTGAGGTCACGTGACCTACCTGGATCAGTTTCCTACTGGTCATTTTGCAGGGGTACAACCTGTATTGTCCCACCCGAGCCTTGTGTATTTTGTCTTCCAACACCGACCGATCTAAACCAATTAAATGACGCAACCCAGACAACGTCTAACGAGATTACGGATTGTTTCTTTGGTAGCTCCATGACAATGAGAATGGTCTCATGTATCAGGTCATTACCTAAAGTTCCTTACGTCAACATTCAATTGCTCTAATTAGTTTGACCAGAAAAAGACTTAGTTCAGAGTCCACCCTCTTTACATAACAAACAACTACTTGTCTGGGAATGGATACAGGTGACCAGCTCAGTAGCTGAAGCTTCTTGTATCGGCATTCAATGGCTCTGATTAGTTTATCGAAGATCAAGAATCAGTTCAGAGTCCACAAAACGCGGGGTGGCTGGGGGACAATTGGTTTGACTGCTTCCCCTGTCCTTGATTGGACGGTAATTTCTGCTGGTCAATATTAAACCAACCTTATGTATCTCCACACTTTCTGGCATATTGCTATGATCTTCTCAGACGAATAAGGCAGCAAAATATGAGTTAAGGGAATCCACTATGTCTTTCCCTGTAAAACCTAACACAGTGCTATTATTTCTAATGCACTTAAATTCCTCCTTAACTTTTAGTTTACTGGTCAATTATAAGGAAGTACATCTTTTGCGGTCAATCTTAGCATTATCGGCAATATAATTTTCAAATTGCATGTTGGGAATGCGAATTTAACTCTTGACTATTGCTCTCACTTGTTCATATGCTACGGACGGTTCATATTATTACTATATTTTCACTATTCTTTTGTTATAGCTGTATTTCCTTCAATATTTTACCTATATATTTATTCATCCATATGTTCGCCTATGGATTTGCTAAATATGCCTGCAGAAAAAATAATGATCTCAGGTTGCATGTTTTACGTACTTTGATAATAAATTTTACTCTGAACTTTTAACGTTAATCTATTGTTTTTCTTGTGCTTCTCACGACCTTGGGTTGGAAAGCTTCCTTCTCAGCGTCTATAAACTTTATAACTCAACCCCATTGTTCTGCAACTGATTCAACGTCAAACAGTACCTTTCAGTTTTTTTTTCTGATGTTCCAGCTGCATCTGCACACATAATGTCTTCATGAATGTTAATGTAGTTTTATTGATATAATGCCCGACAGAACTTCGAAATTAACAATGGAATGATAACTTGCACAGAAAAGCTCAACAACTTCAGTACTCAGAATCCTATCCTGATTGTTACACGGTAAGATGGAATTCTCCTCAATGTGGAGATATCGCTGGTCATGGATGTATGAAAGAAAATAAAAACGCGTTCATAAAGATCTTAATGATGACACATGGGAGAATGTGAGTCAAGGAATTTAAACGAAGACGGAGCAAAAGGATGCTTAATTGAGAAAAGGGTAGAATTGCGGCAACAAGCTAAATTTCAGCGGGGCAGACTCGAAGAAGCAATCATGTTTCCAATGATGTGATGATCCGTCTTGAAGAGAAGTGTCAATCTTATTGAGAGGACAACCAATTTGCGATGAAGGTTAGTGCGAGGAGCGCGTAAATAATGCATTTGAGTTAGTCCAAGAGTGCTTGCGAAAGCAAACAGTGAATGACAAGAAGCACTTTAGCTTGTACCGAGTGCAAGGATTGAGTGAAATGTATAATTATTTATACGCAATTTGATTGTAATGTCAAAAATATTATCAGAATAGACACTTAACTCTGGAGATTAAATCAAGGGTTTACAGCCGATAGAAAACTTGTTGAGAAAAAATCTCCATTCACAGAAAGATAATAAACAGGGGCATGTTTGAAACAGAAGGATGGTGATGCAGCTCCTTACGGTATGACAGTGCTAGGGAGCCTATTTCCAAACATCTCCTGCTAGCCTACAAAGAAAGAACCTAGTACTGTTTCACTACTCTGACTCTCTTCCCCATTTGCGACCAGGGAAAAAGTCGCAATGGAAGGAAAGAGGGCCAGGAATCTGAAAGAAGAATATAACATGCACTACATTCTTTGCACCTCAGCATCTGAGAAATATTAATCATGATATTGGGACATTACTACCCGCGGATAATAATCGTGAGCTGTTACAGGCAATCGGCCACCAGAGGGCAGAGAAATGTCAAGGTACGGCAGAAGAAAGGAAATTGTTAGGACGGTGCTCCTATGCGAACATATCAAAAGACCGCAACACATCGCGGTTTTATAAACATCTGGATTACATTCGGGTTTTTCCGAAAATACAAAGATAGAGGACTAAGTGAAGAAATAAAAAATCTGTTAAGTTACATTTGGGTATTAGCAGAGCATACCGCTGGACGTGCTAACCGAATGTAACTATCCGAGCGGCAAGCGTAAAAAAAACCAGAAGAACTTAAGAAACAGGAACGGGGTAGGCCGTGTGGCCCATCGAACCTGCTCCGCCATTTAATGTCATGCCCAATCTAACCATGGATTCATCTTCAACTACCTGTTTTTTCCCCTTAAACCCAAATTCACCGACTTCGCAAAAATCTTTCCGACAGTGTCTTAAATACATTTCCTGGGGTAGTTTGCACTGATTCATTGGGCTGAACATTCTGCAGAGTTACCGCTCTCTGGGAAAATATTTCCTCCTTATCTTCGTCCAAAATTTGCATTGCCGTTTCTTGAGGATATTTCTCCTACTTTCATCGTTTTAAATATTTCTATGTCGTGTAACTGCAAGCCACAGCTTCAAAAGAACTCAGAAAAGGAAGAAAAAAAATAGAAATAAAGCTGAATCAGAAGATGCAAGCGAAGGAGACTCAATTAGGCGCCATCACCGTAAGCTCCTCCCTCCGATTATAAGGCAGGTAACACACTAGAGGAGTATACCGTCACTTCATCATTAAGGTGGTAAAGACCATAGTTCCGGACTTGGGGTTGCGTGGTATGTGGCAAAGGGGCAAGTACAGAGTACAAATTTGTTACTTTAATGATAGTGATGGGGATTATTAAACCTGATAATATATTTGAAAAGTTTCATTTAATCTCAATCTTATCTTTGGTCAGTAATTGGAAGTTAGAAAACGTTTAAGTCGTTGTAGATTTTGTGACGTCGTGACGTCATCTTTTAGAAATGTTGAAGATTAATTTGCGGACGATTCGTAACTTTCAGCGCCCCTTTGCATTAGACTCGAAAGCATTTATTAATTGTTGTACGATTCTAATTATAGTCTACCTGTTCACTGTTCAACACTGAACAATTCCGTGATAGTTGAAATTGTGAATGCATTGGGAATGTAAAATGTTGCACAAGGCCTGGAAATTCGTGAGTTCAGTAAAGAGAAACAGAGGAAATGCATGCGTGAATGAACGAATGGCAGTTTTGTGATTGTTAGCATTGTATTGAAAGAATGCTTGAATTATTCTTTTCATTCACAATACGATTTCACTGTTTGCAAATATCTGTTTTTTTTGGTTGAAATATATTTTCAGAAACATGTGAATTTCTTTTTCGGAAATTCTATAAACCTAGTGTATGGGGGTCGCATACATATCTGATTTTGCTTTGTTCTTTAGAATATTTGATAAGGATTATCATTCTAGGAATTAACTGTTTATTCTATATACGCCAGTTACCAGAGACAGTTTTGAAGGGAGAAACGTTGGAGCTTAGATTTTTGTTCTTCCTTACCTGCGTATTTCGATAGCGTTCTTGTGTTTGTTTGCTGTGGAATTGATTTCAGAGGGAGACTCGTTTTCCGCAGCCCCATGTGAAATCAAGCTTAAAGTGACGAGATATCAGTGTATCTATTCCGGGTACGACAAATCCGCTGTTCAAAGGTAAATTGACATAAGACCAATCCGTGTGTACATGAATTGGGAATTGAAATTCGCTTTCTGGGTGATTTACTCATTCGGAAAGCAACAAAGGATGCTGCTGAATATTTTGTAATGCTGATCTTGAGTTGCAAGGTTCCACAGGGGAAAAAAAAAGTGTAACAGAGACATACACTCAAATCAGCGTGAGTTAATCAGTCTGATGGCCTGGGGGGTGACGCTGTCCCGGAGCCTGGTGTTCCTGGCACTTATGCTGTGTTACCGTTTCCAGGATGATAGTGAAGTCTCTATGATAGTTTGGAATTTATTTATTTCAGGATGACCAGGCAATTTTTTTTTAAATTTTTGGCATATTTGCCAAATCTGATGATTTATTCCAACAGTTATATTCTAAAACTCCGGTGGATTGCAATTTGAGTGGGCATTATCTACACAGATGGCCATTTAAAGTAAGCACACACTTTATTCCATCCTTCAGCTCTAGCCTGAATTTCCTCAGTGTCTGTGTGTAAATGCAAGTATTAGTGCACACATTGACAGTTTGCAACATGACCCCAAATTGTTATAGTATATATACCGGGGAACTCAAATATCTGTCGAGGTAATAGTGATTTTCCGTTTGCCATTTCAGTGCACGAACTGCAGAGGTCATCCAAAGAAATATGAAATTAGCTGTAATTGCAAACAACAAAATCATAGATTTTCTGCGGTTTTCCACCTCAGTATCTTTATGTTTATCGCTGCTCTTCCGAAGCCCTCTGCGGACTCAATTTGCCGCAATTATATGTCTGACTGTTAACCCATTGAAGACACGAATTAAGCCGATTGGTAGCAAAGGTGTAACAATGCTGTCCAACATTTCGTATCCTTTCCACACGGGTAAAGTAGCGTATTCATGTGTGAGGGTGCAACGCCAAAGCACGTTGTCAATGGTGACGTAAGGTTCAAAAACAAAGTAATACGGGACACTTCTCCAACAGCTCACTATAACCTCGGTCACCATAACCACTGTTGCTGTTCTCTGAGTGCAGTATCATTCCCCAAGCTTTCCACAACATATTGCGATGAAACGATCGAAGGTAAAACTGACCGTAACCCAAACAGAACAGTCCATCGTCACAACATGTAATGCACCTGTCACTGCGCATACAGGAGTGATGAGCAGGAATCTGGAATAAATGTAGATATTGTTAGTCTGTTCCACTAAAGCATGAACGATAACCACATCAGATCCGCTGTTGCCATTCCACCCAGGTAACGGGTGATGCATTTGGAGAGTCCGCATTTTCCCCGAGATAGGATCACAATCGTTGTTAATATAACTACAAAAAATTAGGAGAGGAAAAAAAAATCAACACAAAATTATCGTTAGCTGCCATGTCTGAATGCCCACCATTTTTCCAATGCTACGCAGTCTCGGATTTTATTTTTTTTTTTGGAAGTGAAATGCAGAAATTCAATTTGTGCGGACTCAGTCCGTGCACTCCGGCTGGGCAGTAATGGGCAGAATAAGCAATGGGTTTGTGACTTTCCGGCAGGTTACAGCCGGGCATCGGCTATCCACGGCACGTAGCCGTGAAGGGCGATCGCTCCAGAATCAACACCATTTCAACTGTTTGAGGTGAAATAGCTGAAGGGATTATTTGTGGTGAAATCATGTGATTTAATGCGTAAGTTATAATCTAATGTTTTATGAAGAACAGACCTGAGTGTTGATTTTCGACTGGCCGGTCAGTTGAAAAAGCTTCTGATCTGGAAAAGCGACTAGGGTCAGTTCAGAAAGTCAACCAATGAGACACTGTAGAACTATGGCAATATCGACACCAACATAATTGATAAAAGAGGTAGAAAGCATCACGTCGAAACAATATGGAAACTGAGTTGCAAAACTATCAGATGCTTGGATCCTCAATTGTAGAAACACATTTCAGACGAAGGTAGCATCAATGCTCAGTAAACGTCCAAACAGTGCAATTGAAGAAAAGTAAGACGATGACGGCACCACACATAGAGTGACCAGCTCCAGTACCTTACCAGGGCTAGCGATCGCTACAATTGCAGGATAGAAAATGCCCACGATGTTATAAATCGCTGGATATCCCATATTCTGTCAGAAGCAGTGTTCAGTTGTAGGGAACGATCCAAATGCTCATATAGACCGGCGGAAGGTTTCACAGAGAAATAAGCAATTCAGAGTAATTCCACTGAGGCATTTAGTGTGGTTAAGACATCTGTCCCATGAGGGACAACCAGCGATACAAACACTTACATTAAAGTAGAACGTTGCTAATATTGCTGTAAAGGGACATTTTATGATCAGTGTTCTTTCTAACATAGACAACCATCTTGAACAATCAGCATCGACAATCCAATTTAAGCTGATTGATTTTGACACATTGGCAGAGCACATTCACATCGGGCATTAAGGGCGGGACAGTACCACAGATCAGTACAGTCACAGCTGATGTCATGTATCACAATAAAACATGATGTACGTATATTCTTACAAGCATGTAAAATAGATTGACAGTAATATTCCAGAGAAATTTCATAATAAAGAAAGATGATGCGCGCCAACTCATATTTATTTGCCGCTTGTGGACTGATTGATGAACTTTCCTTTCTGCATTAGTAGAGTGTGCCTGGTTGGTTCTTTGTGTGACAAGTGTACTGCAGGATTGATGGTAGGTCCGTAATTATTTATCATAAATGTTAATGACTTGGATTTCAATGTAGAAAACTAAATCAGAAAAATTGTGGGCAATCCTGGGTTGGTGGCGTTGTTACAGACAGTAACTCTATCCAAGCTTGTAGATTGATATTGCATGGCAGGGAAATAGGTTGAAAATGACAGGTGAAATTTAATGCAGGCTACTGTGACGTTATCTGCGTAGTGAGGAAAGATACAACAGGTTAAGAAGCAAACATTGAATATTTGGAATTTAGTGCGCATTATTTAAAAGGGTCCTGGGAATACAGATCGATATTTCACGGGCAGATCGGCTCGTATTGAGCAGTCATCACATTGGCCTAAACAATCAGTTCACTGAGTCCAGGAGTTGGGACGTATTGTTGAAGTTCTACAACAGGTTCGTGAGGCCGTATGTGGAATATTGCGGACGGTTCTGGTCAGCTGACTGCAGTTTTGAAATGTCAATACGCTTTAAAGATTGCAGCGGTAATTTGAACGGAAAATTTCAGGAACTGAGGGCAAGAGTTAGAGGGACACGTTGAATAGGGTAATGATTTATTTACTTGACAGCAAAAAAATGATTGGTGATTTTACAGAAGTATAGAAAATTGTGAGTTGCAGACAGGATGAATTGCTGGATATATTCCGCATCATCCGAGTGCATCTACAAGAGTTCATAGGTTTGAGGTGAAAGTTGAATTATACAAAAGGGGTATGTGCTAACGCTTATTCGCTTAGTGTGTCGAACAAATGTGGAAGAATTTGCCAGCGACACTGATAAATGTATCATTTCTGTGAAAGTTTTTCAGGCACATGTATGAGATCAGGACGGAGAGTGCGGAAACGGGACGGGGTGGGGATCTAGAGGGGAAGAAGGCCCTACTTCTCTCTAGTGATAATCAATGACTCCATGAATATCTCTGTCCTATTTGCCATTCTGCTCATTTTCCACTTCGTCACCACTCTAAGTATGTGCAAAACTGCGTATGTGTTCAAACTCAAATTTCAATCGCACTTCCTACTGCACTTGCAGTACCCTCTCTTTGCCTGTTGTATAATTCGTTCCGATATGCAGCTCTCGGTTGTCTCGAGAAAGTCTGACGCCAGTACCTGTCGTGGAACTGGGATTGACGTGCGGCCTTCGGTTTACTGTCGGATGACTCACCATTCAATATTCATTGTGGAGCTTGTTTCTCTGCGTGACCCTCGGCTCGTTTGGGAATATCTCAGCATGATAACACGGTTTACCTTCTTACACTTTGAATGGGAACAGGCCATCTGGGCCCTTCTAGTCCGTAACGAACGGTTAGTCTCACCTAGCCCCACCAACCTGCACTCAGCCTATAACCCTGCTTTCCTTTCCTGTTCATATCCCTATCCATTTTTTTTCAATGACAAAATCGGACCTGCCTATCCACGGCAACTCTGTCAATCCCCCCTCATAATTTTAAATACCTTTATGAAGTCCCCCTTCAACCTTCTATGCTCCAAAGATTAAGGACCTAACTTGTTCAAACGTTCTTAACTTGGGTGCTGAAACCCAGGTTACATTCAAGTAAATCTCCTTTGTACTCTTTCAATTTTGTTGACATCTTTCCTATAATTCAGTGACCAGAACTGTACATAATACTACAAATCTGGCCTCGCCAACGCCTTGTACAATTTTAATGTTACATCCCAAATGCTATACTCAATTTTCTGATTTATAAAGGCCAGCACACCACAAACTTTCTTCACCACCCTACCACATGAGATTTCACCTTCAGGGAACTATGCACTGTCATTCCTAGATCACTCGGTTTTACTGCATTCCTCAATGCCCAACCATTTACCATGTATGTCCTATTTTGAATATTCCTACCAACCTCACATTTATCAGCATTAAACTCCATCTGCCGTCGTTCAGCCCACATTTCCGATTGTCCTAAATCTCTCTGCAAACTTCGAAAAACTACTTCATTATCCACAACGCCACCTACCTTAGTATCATCTGCATACTTACTAATGCAATTTACCACCCCATCATCCAGATCATTAATGTGGTTTTGTTCATTTCTGCGATATATACGTTGTTACCATGGAATCAATTATTATCTGTATGCAATTACTCCTCAGGTGGCAATGATTGCAGTCTTTCAAGTAGCGAATGGAATGAGGTAGAGAACGGCAGTGACGGTCGGAGATATGTATCTCGACAAAGCAAGTTCCAACATGCAAGTTCAACTCTGAGGTGGCGAGTTTTCCCTGCCACTGACGCCGAAGCTACTGCCTGGACAGTCTCTGCACTCGCCGAATGAAACAGTATGAAGCAGGGTTCCTGTGCCGGAGAGCATCAAAACTCCTACTGACTTGCTGAGGATTTGTTTTAAGGTAAGTGGTCGACATTCCATCGTATTCTTGTTGCATGCCATGTGTGGACAGAAAGTAGGATATTTTACGAGCCAAGTCACAGACCACGTCTCCACCGTGAATTTCTGCACCCTGTTGCAACGCAGTTTGAAATTAAATTTCTCAATTAACCAGAGATTCACTGGGCTTCATTTTTATCGACTGGTCCCAGACCCATTTGTCTGGGAATATTGGAAATTGTTTATACATACATTCGCTGATTCCAAAGGCATGCACTTTAGAGGGTGTCTGCGAAATGATGGTGTTTCGCAATGCGGTACCGAATGTACATTGGGTGTCACAAGTCTGAGGGCCACCACTCCAAGAGATACCGATTTAACTGCCGGACTTGCAAGGACAGATTGCGGTGATAGGTGGTTGTTGAGGGAGAAGGTACAGATGCAGGTAAGCCACTTGTAACGCTTGCAGGGTTAAGTGCCAGAAAGAATTTCAGTCGGGAGGGATACTGGACACGGCAGTGATGTGGAAAGTGCTACCTGCCGAAAGAGACTGAGGGTCGGGTAGGGAATGAGAAACTTCCTAAGCTCCCGTTCGAGACGGATGAAGTTCCGGAGGACGAGATGCTCGTGGTGTGTTCGGTAACGACATGAATATCCTATTCTCAGCTGTGACGAGGGATGAAGTTGTGGTTGGAATTTCTCCAGAGGGTGAGATATAGATATCGAGAAAAAAAATATTGGTTTCAGGGTGATTATCTCGTTCAGTCAAGTGAAGGTCAGGAAAATCGTGTGTAGCATCAAACACCGAACCCTGCAAAATAGTCATGATTGCTATCGGAGGTAAATGCAAGTACAGGAAACTGCGCCAAACTTCAAGCGTTTGAAGATGGTTTTTCTAGATATTCAGTGAGAGATCTCCATGGGCTTCGGGCAGATCTGCTAATTTATTGCTAGAATGTATTGTTCTGCATACTCTACAAAATGTTCAGGTGCTGTGTCGGTGTTGAATGCAATTGTTGTCTTTATCCGCGTCAATATATTGATCTCGTACTTGTCAACTAAATATCATAATTATTTATTAAGTTGAATATCATCAGCTACAACCAGCATTGAAATACTAGCGGTCCAGGGAAACGTATCACTTTCACTTTCAGGAAAAATACTGTATAAATTTACTTCACTTTAACTGCCTTACATCCTTTAATAAAGAGCCGCTGTGCTCCGTCAAAGGTAAGAACTGATACTTATTGTTGATTGTTCATGTTATAACTGATTGTTCATGTCATAAAAATGACATTATGTGAAAAAATCTCAAATTTGGCAGCTTAGCTTTCGTGCCAAAACAAAGTCTCCAACACTCTTCATTTAAAAACTGTTATAAATAATACGTTGGTTGGGACTTCTGGTGGCGAGTTTGTCGTGCTCCACCAGGGGCGTCCACCTTTGGTCCCCACTCGACACCCACCTATCACTTGTGTTTCCAAGTAACCCTGACCCTGGCACATCACCTCGACAGGCAGGCGAAACAAGGTGAGGATAACTGGGAAACTATAATCCCGTTAAGTTAGGGATTTGCCTACCCTAGCAAAGGAAAACAGTTCCCAAACTGGGCTGATGAGGTCAACCACGAGAACCAAAGCCTAAGAGGGCGGTGTTGCAAAGCTACGCGGAGAGCCAAGGGCAAGACAAAGCATATGATGCGTCACGGCTATACGCTGCAGCGACAGACGTCTGTAATGTTAACGACGTTTTCCCGCCATTGTACGAAGGTTGTTAAGGCCGATGGAGCGGAACTGTGGCTCAGTAACGGCATTTTCACTGTGAACTTCATCTCTCACAGATTTACGTCACCGTCGGAAACGACGGTCAATCTTCATCAACAAGCAATAATTAAAATGCATTAATGATAAAGCAACAAACCAATTCAATTAGGATATAACATAGCCATATTGTTGCGGAATTTTACTTTGCACGATTTTTACAATCATTTTTAAAAACCTGTTTACTAGTGAGAATTCTGTCAACATTCAAATGAAGATGCTACCGCGGCTATTTCACAGAAAGAGGTGTTTAGTTTATCGCAATGTGCGCATACAATTAGATAGATATATAGAGAGGTAGATTGAGAAGGATTACATTTACGAGGCACATAATTTGATTGCTTTTCTGGTCTGTGAGGAGCCCACTGGTATTTCCCTCATTCCAAGGGATCCATTACTCCTCGAGGCACCTCACTGCTCACACTGTCACTACCAGTGCTTACTTGGAGATCTTACCGACCACTTAGGCAATGTCTCTATTTGTCAGATTTCATCAATACTGCGATTTCCTCTCACAGCTCGTTCCGTCCCACGATCTCTAACACAGGGAATGTCACTGCTTATTCAGAACCATCTCTCAATTATCTGATAAATACATTAATTTTTGAGCCTCATGAGGGACGCAGCGCAAACCAGATGTAAAACCATAAGACCAGAAAACCATAACAGCTCCCTCTTCATAAAAATATTCTTCAACAAAATGACACCGTTAGTGAAGATGTCCAGTGATCACTGACCACGTTGTCAGTGGATAGCAGAACATATTTCTCATGCCTTTATTCGATAATATCCACTCCCTTTTAGCAAGTAAAAATGCTGATAATACACATATTATAAACTGTAGAATCAATTCCTCAGAAGTGCAAATATTTAAAGATACTTATAGCACCAATCACAGCAGCAGATGGATTGTATTAAATTGAATGATCTTTATTGTCGTTCTACATAGATACAATGATTGGGTGTACTGGACAAAACTTCCGTTCATCGCATCCTTATGGACTTGATTTTACCGCTTATGCAGTTCAGAGGAGAGAGATCTACGGTCAACATACCTACGAGTTACCGAAAACATCAGTGAAACGGAACGACATGGAACCTCGGCTTTTGCCGTTGATTTTGTCCTGATCTCCGGAGGAAAACTCACTCATTGTTTTTTATTTAATATATCTTCACGTGCTTATATTTGGAGACAAGGGCATAGTTTTATTACCGAATGTCTAAATGAAATTCGAGATCTTTATTGCAAATCCTGTTACCCCTATTTTATTTCGGCACTCACACGAAAATAAATCCGGACGTTGTACAGCGTCTTCGCAGAGAAAGAACCTCAATGAGAAAAATAGTTTCAGATAATGGAAACCACCGGAGAACATATGAATGCCGACCCTACATCACTTACAGCTTTACAACTTTATGATACTCTGAATTCTCATGCCAGGTATGAAATAGTGATTACTTACGTAAAAATATACTGTGTACATGCAACCATACTTTTAAGATACTTAACTATTGAAGAAAATGTGCTGTATGCTGTGAATAAATGTACATATTTTCGATGTTTCAGTTGGGCTTTGCGATAACAAAAAAGTAGCATCAGTGCAAATCACTGATCAAATTGGGGTGTAGTTAACCCGTTATAGTTCGGCCCTTGCAGAATTCCGGAATACACAGAGTTATTTGTTTGTGTGTCAGCAGTGAGGCCGATGACCAGGCGAAGTGACGGTCGTGGGTGGACAGGCAGGGGTAACCAAATGTGAGAAGGATGTTGGTAACGGCTATTGTCTCTTGGAGTTGGAATTGTATTTTGAGTACTGTATTATTCATTGAAGACTTCAGGGAATGACCAGAGTGGGCTGGTTGAGGGATTGCATCATCCCAACCAGATTCACATCTGAGACCCCGTGAGGAAGGATAAAAGAGGGTCTGGGGAACAACCCCTTCACACGCACCAGGAGAAACGCTAGAAATCCCGTGACAGCGTTTAATAGCGACAACCGATGAGGCTCGCGTGCGTCCTTTCCCTATGCCTGGGGAATTGGCGGTACCGCCACGGAAGAACGGCTTAGCTAAAGAAGAGACGCACCAGGAGAAACGTATGAGACCGGTGGGGAATTGTGTGCCCGGATGAAAAGTCTTCCGTGGAACGGCCTCGCTTAAGGACGAATACGGATCAAGATCGGATAAAGGAAAGCTGGCAAGTTTCAAAAATCTGTCTCTCTCTCTCCATCCAAACAGCTGAAGCCTGTATGAACTGAGTGACTTTTATATTTCCATCGGACAATACATTATCCCCGAAACAACGATAGAGCTATTTCTTATTGATTATTATTATACCCGCACTTTTGGATTTAGTATTCTCGACGTATATTATCTGTATGTTTGCATCGATATTATTTTTGTGCATTTTTACTAATAAATACTATTAAAAATGTTACCATCAGACTTCAACGGACCTCTCTATCTTTTCTGGTAATTGACACAGTTACGGGGTTCGTAACAACTTGGGGTTCTCGTCTCGAGATTTGATACCAAATTGGAGGGCCATTGAATCGGGCATGTAAGTCCAAACTTGAATCTGGTTACGCGGGTAGCCAGACGGGAAACCAGCAAAGATGGACTTGGATGAATTTATGGGAAACCCGACTCTGGAGGCGCTAGAGGCTGCCACAAAGTCGGACTTGATAAATATGGCGAAAGGACTAAACCTCGCAGAGGTGAGGTTGTCAATGAACCAGCTGGAGGTGCGGAGGGCCATAACTCAGTATTATATTGTGAAGAACGTGTTTTCAGCTGAGGTATTGGAAAATATCCCTGAAAAGGTAACACCTAGTGGGACGGCTCAGTTAGATTTGGAGAAATTGAGTCTGGACGCGGAACAGAGGAAAAGGGAGTATGAGCTCCAGCTAAAGCAGCTGGAAGCAGCTGAAAAGGAGAGAGAAAGAGACGAGAAGGAGAGGGAGGCAGAGAAACAGAGGCAACATGACTTGGATATGGAGAAGTTAAGGCAGGAGCGAAGAGCTCAAGTGTCAGACCGAGAAGAGCGGTTTAATCTTAGCCGGGAGCTAGTGGTAAGATTGAGGAGGAGAGGCAAGACGGCTTCAGAGTTGCTGGCTTGACCTGTTTTAATTGTGGAAAGGGGGAACATATTGCATCTAGGTGCTTTGCTCCGAGGAAGGAGACAGGAAAATGGAAAGCACCAGTCCCTATAGGATGTGCTGTGATAATCAGTAAATCGGCGAGAGAGCCCCAGGTAGACAGAGTACGAGAAGGGTCTGAGCAATGTATCTCAAAAGGAACCGTGTCTGTGAGAAAGGGAGACACATCAGTTCCAGTGCGGATCTGGAGAGACACGGGAGCTGAACCGTCATTGATTAGCAGTAAGGTACTGGATTTGTGTCGCAAGACGGGAATGGTAGCTTTGCGAGGAATAGGAAAAGGGACAGAAACGGTGCCCTTGCATAGGATCATTATAAATTGTGAGCTGGTATCTGGACAGGTTGAAATAGGGGTGCGATCAGAATTCCCGAGAACTGACGCGGACGTACTTCTTGGTAACGATTTAGCCGGTGGTAAGATTTGGTCAGCAATGAAGCTGACGAGCCAGCCTGTGAGTGTTGAGGTCCCGCCCCTAGATTCCAAGATCTTTCCCGCATGAGCGCTCACTCGCAGCATGTCGAGAAAGGCAGCTGAGAACGAGACCAGTTTAAATCAGGCCAGTATCGATTTGGCCGAGACGTTTTTACTGACCCTGAACCAGGAGGGTTTAGAGGGTGGAAAAACGGAGAATAGAAAAGTGAAAGAGAGTAAGGGAGAGGAGGGAGACCTGCCCTTAGCGAGGAGAAAATTAATAGAGGCACGAAGTAAAGATGAGAAACAGATAAAGCTGTTAAAATGTCCAAAGTTGGACATGGATAATCTCTCTGCTTTGGGAGAACTGTTTGAAGAAGCTGAAAATTCTAAAGGTGTTCCCGATAATGAAATGAGGGCAGTCCTAGATGAAAAGGATGCCATTACCTTGAAGAAGTCTTCTGGGTTGGCATATGATTAGTCCCAGTGACCTGCCCCTGGCCCACATCCCTTCATGCAGCTCACATACACATACCTTTCCAATGTTTTTGTTGTTTCAGTTGGGCTGTGCGATAACAAAAAGGTAGCATCAGTGCAAATCACTGATCAAATTGGGGTGCAGTTAACCCGTTATAATTCAGCACTTGCAGAATTCCGGAATACACAGAGTTATTTGTTTGTGTGTCAGCAGTGAGGCCGATGACCAGGCGAAGTGAGAGTCGTGGGTAGAGAGGCAGGGGTAACCAAATGTCAGAAGGATGTTGGGTGAGTCGATCAGAAAGACAATGATGGGTTTACTGTACCCTATGACGCTCATGGACACAGATCATGTGCGTGCCTTGATCACCCTATGCCTACAGAGATATCCTACAATCGCCATGATGTTGAAGGGGAAGAGCGCGGGTGGTAGGGAGAACAGGATGCTCACATAGAGTCCGCACAGGCAAGTTGCTGCTGCGTTAGAATTCACCAGTGCTCACAAAGAATGTGCCTACTGCTCGACGAGGGCATGGCAGTAGGCGCGTTTGATTAATCTGGTAGCAGGAAGGTCTGAATAGTTAGCTGGCAGGCTAACTAGGGAGAACTGGCTAAATGGATATATAATTTGCTTCATGGTAAAAAGTAGAGGACATAGTGGAAGGATAATTCTTGGACTAGTGGGTCTGATTAATGACATGCCCCAAAGATTTGTATTGAAGTTATTGTTATCTGTCTTCTAAATCAACATACTGGAAGGCAATATTCAAGACATAGTCCGGCACTTTACAGATGATACCAGCATAGATGGCAAAGTGGTCCGTGAAGAGCATTATCGAGATTTTCAACGGAATTTTTTTCGCTGATTATGTAGGCTTAATTCGAGATACTACATTTGGGAAAGTCAATCAAGGTAGAATTTCCAATACAAGCGGCTTGGCTCTGGGGTTTGCTGTAGAACAGACTGGAATTTCATAGTTCCCTGAAAGCGGTAGTGCAACGTCAAGTAAGGCCGCACTTGAAATAATCTGATCAGTATTAGACGGCCAGCTATAGAGCAAATTGTATTACTCTAGAATAGTAGAGAAATGATTTATCAACACGTTAATAGCACAAAGGGAAAACCGATCTGAGAGAAGTTGGACAGCAAGAACATTGTTCGTTGGAGCTGAGCGGAATGACGTGTAAGCTTATGGCTGTGTCTCTGGTAACGAGGAGTATTGCCTGGGGAGTTCACTCAGTCTTTTTTTTATTCCCGTGGATTTGTGTAAAATTCGATTAAGGAAATGTGTGATAACATTTTCATTAAATGTGCGATAACATTTTCGTTAAATGTGCTATTACTGCACAGAAACAAGCCTTTTCGCCCTTCCTGGCTATCCCAAACCAATTTTCTGCCTCGTCCCAGTGACCTGCACCTGGCCCATATCCCTCCATACTCCTCACATCCACATAACTGTACAGGTTTTTCTTCAATGTTAATAATGTTTACAATCCCATCACTCACAATAACAGGTACAATAACAT
The DNA here is from genome assembly GCF_030144855.1 of Hypanus sabinus. Classification (NCBI taxonomy): domain Eukaryota; kingdom Metazoa; phylum Chordata; class Chondrichthyes; order Myliobatiformes; family Dasyatidae; genus Hypanus; species Hypanus sabinus. The sequence continues at coordinate 3,699,473 of NC_082723.1, forward strand.
CAGTTAAAAGCAATTCAAGGGATCCATTATTTGGGAAGCTTATGGACAGAACGCTGGCAAATAGATCGAGCTTTGAAGGCATCGTGGTTGTCATGGACGGCATGGTCTGATTTCATGCGATATAACTCCATGGATGTATTTCATCAGTGCATACAAAAAGAGCAAACAGACTTTCATTGTTCCTACAGTCAGATTAAACCCAGTCTGCCATTGAAACTGAGACCTAATATAGTAAGGATTCTTTAGCAAAATTAGGCGGCTGAGTGGCCGTGTGTTTCAGTTTCCTATCCTCTTGTACTCTATGATCAATAATGTAACTGTGGAGCCAGCGTCTGCAACTTTAGGCATGGACCATCTCCGTTACCGACACTCAGGAACCATAACAAGTCTCCTTTTACGTGTTGAACAGCTGAATCCTTTGCACACCTGAAGCCTGATCGATGATCTTCAGTTCGAGCTGTTCATTGAGCAGGATCGTTGGATCAGGATAATTACGTGTAAGGCTGCACGGATCGTTCTGCGAGCACTTTTAAATCACAGGGAATTCACAGTGTTTAAGTTTACAGGGAACGGGCAGGCAAGTATATGAGTGCAAAAGGAATCGGCAGTAATGTGAATCCAATAGGGTGTAAGCAGAGAACGTCAACCTCAAACAAAACATGTTTCGCAATCGACAGATTGTTTGTGATTTTATCCATTTATCGTTTCTATGGGCACACGTGACACCAGCGGTTTACCTATGACCCCGTCAACATAACGTCTCCAGGTGACCAGGCAATGTCTGCAGCAACGGCAAATATGAGGACTCTGCCGAGAGCCAATCCCCGTGAAGCTGCTGGTTAAGTCAAAATCCCAGACTGATTTCTCAGTCTGTATGCACAACAGATCACAGATGGACACGTTCAACTTTTCACAAGCTGCAGTCCACACTCATAAAAGCAGGCGCTATGAAACATTAGCATTCATTCTGCGTGAATTAAAATGCTAAAGGAAGAATGCAATGCTGAGGCTTCATAACTCTTTAGTCAGACAACACTCGGAGTACTGTGACTGGTGTCCGCAAGTTATCTGAGAATGGATGCGATCGCATTGGAAATGGCCAAGATGACTTACACGAGAGTGATGCCGAATTGAAAGGGTTAAGGTATAAGGAGAGTTTGATGACTCTGGGTCCGCACTCGCTGGAGTTCAGGAGATTGTAGATGGATGTAATTGAGATTATAGACTATTGATTGACTAGAAAAGAGTGGATGCTGGGGAATAATTCACAAGGTGAGGGGTCTAGGAACAGACTGCACGGCTTCAGAATACAAGGACGTTTCTATAGAAGAAAGACGAGGGGATAATTCTGCAGCCAGGGGGTGGTGAATCTTTGGTCCTCAATCCCTCAGACAGCTGTAGATGCCATGCCATTCGGTATATGAAACAAAAAAATAACATTTTCCTGATTATTAAGGAGTTGAAGGTTATGGAGGAAAGGCAGGAGAATGGACGTGAAGGGAACAATAAAGCAAACATGATGGAATGGCGGAGCTGCGTCCTTGGGCCGAATGGTCTAATTCTGCTCTCAGATCTTATGCCTTCGGTCAGTGACATCTGCTGGCATTGACGCCAATCATTGTGAAATGCTTCGAACTAACACTCTGGACCCTCACTTCAGTTACTTACCGACAGAACCACTCATCATCATCATCATCATCATCATCATATTTGTCCTGTCCTATGACATATGATGAAATCCATAATGATGATGATTGCTTTATTGTGTTCTGTGTCTTTGCAAGGTGGATAAACCAGCCATGATAAATAACCTTCAGAGATTGCTTGCCTAGCATCATCAGTCACATAACTAGGTCTTGTGATGCCCAGCTACTCATACAATCGTCCAACAGCCGCTGCCGTGGCTTCACGTGACCTTGATCAGGGTGTGAAGCAGGTATGACATGTATCGCAGTCGTCGCCAGCAGGCCAGAGGAGGGAAATAATGCATTTCAACTCGGAGGCTCCAGACGAATTCCCAAATACTATCGTATTAAGTTTCCCGCATATAATGATTTTTACCATCTCCATCTCAATATTTGTTCATTTTAAACTTAAATATGGAAGTTAATTGATTACCGGCACTGTAGCATTTACCACCAGATTATTGAAATGAACAATGTTTACCTTTAATATCGAAAGCAGCATTGGGCAATTAAATGTATTTCCCGAATAAACAATGATGTTAAGCTATGCCCACACTGTTGGATTCCCAGCCAACTAATCCTCCTCTTAACTGATCTGATACCTATTTTATCAATTATCCCAGAAAGGATGTTCTGTGGACGCGAGCGAGATTCCCGGATGTCATATCAATTCCAGGGTGACAGATTGCGGGGTATTCTGGATCGAGCCCTCTGAATTCTTAATTTGAATGGTAAACAGTTACAGGTTGTGGTACATTTGCCTATGAGTGACATAGATATGAAGTGTGACGAACTTCTGCAACATTGGCTCAGAGAGTTAGGAACTACCTTTGAAGAACAGGTAGTCCAGGTTGTGATCGCAGGATTGCTACCACGTGATAGTGGGGCATGAAATACGAAGAATATTCAATTTGACGCAGGTTTAAGAAACTGGTGTAAGGGGCTTGGTCTCTTCGAGGGAAGGTGAGCCCTGTACCTAGGAGACGGATTGCACTTGAAACAGAGGGGGACAAAATCCTGCTGCGATGAATTGCGTGCTTTACAGGGGACAGCGTGTTAGAGTTAAACGAGGGTGCAAGGGATGGTAATCCGACAGTCAAGAAAAAGATTTTAGAGGGATTGTGGAGACAGATGATGCTAGGACCTCAGATATAAATCAAATATTTGAACATGTGCGACTAATGTACTTTCTCCCTTACATGGCTCCCAGGCTGCAAAGTGGCGAGTAGGTCATCGAGAACTCCCATCTGCATCGTCCATTTGGGGTTGACGGTATGGTTGGAAGTCATCAGCGATCCATCGCCTGTATAGCGAATGGGCGTAAAGAGCTTTACCAGAGCCCTTTTGGCCTGTCTTATCCGTTTCAACTGTGACTGCGGAGACATGGGCTTGGTCTGAGAGGTAAATGTGCTCAGCAGCGTATATTCCAATGCCAGAAATGTTGTAGCAAAGGTAAATGAGTTAACACCTGAAATTACAATATAATAGAATAGTGATTAGTAAGAGTTGTTTGCAGGAGGGGCAGAAAGTTCTGGCAACTTAATATTGCAGAGTTCCCTTTCTTTGGACGTGACAGAGCGGGAGGGATAAAAGTGGGAGTTGCGGTGTTGTTAATCACGGAATATGTCATCTCACTGCTCAGTCAGCACAGATTGGAAAATTCGTCTAGTGAGGCGCTAAGGGTGGAATTGTGTAAGAAGGGGGAGATGGCCACTATAATGGGACCCTATTACAAATCACGTATCAGTCCTCAGGATTCAGATGAACACACTCGCCGATAGACTGTTGCAAGAAACATAAAGTTGCTAGAGTAGCCGTTTATAACGTTCTATATATTTAATGAGACCCTCATACACTGCTATTTGTTTATATATTTATTTGCACAGTTTGTTGCTCATTGATCCTGAATGCTAGAAAACTACATTGGTATGCAAAAGTTTAGGCATCTCTGGTTTAAATTTCTGTTGATTTGAATAGGTAAGCAAGTATAAGATGACCTGATTTTCAAAAGGCGAATAGTTACAGATGACATATCTCTTTAAATTCTTAAGCAAGATTGCTTTTACTTGTTTCGAACTTTGACAGATTTCAAACAAGGAAAAAGAAAAGGCCCAAAGCAAAATTAGGGCACCCTGCATGGTCAGTACTTAGTACCACGCCTTTTGGCAAGTATCACAGCTTGCAAATTCTTTCCGTAGCCAGCTAAATGACTTTCAATTTTTGTTTGGGGATTTCGCGTATTTTTCCTAGCAGAAGGCTTCTTGGGTCGTCTTGCATGCACTGCTCCTTTGAGGTCTATGCACAGAATTTCGATGATAGGTCAAGGTACTGTGAGGGTCATGGCCAAACCTTCAGTAGTCCCTTGTGGATTTTGACGTGTGTATCGGATCATTATCCAGTTGTAGAAGCCATTCACATTTCAACTTCAGCTTTTTTTTTACAGTGTGAAGTTTGCTTCCAGAAGTTGCTGTGATTAATTTGAATTCATTCTTCCCTCTACCAGTAAAGTTTTCCTCGTGCCACTAGCTGCAACACAAGCCCAAAGCATGTTCGAACCACCTCCGTGCTTAACAGTTGGAGAGTTGTTCTTTTCATGCACCCGTTTTTCTCCAAATATAACTTTTCTCATTGCGGCCGAAGACTTGTATTTTAACGTCTGCAGTCCATGGACCTGCCAAAATACGTCATACTTGTTTAGATGTTCCTTTGCAAACTTCTGACTCTAAATTTTGTGATGAGAACGCAGTAAAGATTTTCTTCTGATGACTCTTCCATGAAGGTCATATTTGTGCAGTTATTACTGCACAGTAGAACAGTGCGCCAACGCTTCAAGGTCTGCCCAATTTTCCTGAAGGTGATATTTCTGCAGGGTCGCTGCACAGTAGAACAGTGCACCACCACTCCAGAGTCTGCTCAATCCTCCTGAAGGTCTTTTGCAGTCAAACGAGGGGCTTGATTTGCCTTTCTAGAAATCCTACAAGCAGTTTTGTCAGAAAGTTTTCTTGGACTTCCAGACCTCAACTTGACCTCCATCATTGCTGTTAACTACCATTTCTTAATTACATTACGAACTCAAGAAACGGCTACCTGAAAACGCTTTGCTATCTTCTTATAGCCTTCTCTTGCTTTGTGGGCATCACTTATTTTAATTTTCAGAGTGCTAGGCAGCTGCTAAGAGAGCCCATGGCTGCTGATTGTTGAGACAAGATTTAACAAGTCAGGTTATTTATAAAACTTTGAAATTTCTATAAACTGGCCTTTCCTAACGATTGCTTTCAACGAGCCCTAGCCTAACAAGCTAATTAAGCTCTGAAACCTTGGTGAAAGTTATCTCAGAGCTCAAATCTCTTGGAGTGCCCACACTTCTGCATGGTGTTACTTTCACTCTAAAAAATGTACAAAACAAAAATAATACATTACTCTCGCTTGAAATGTTGAAAAATGTTTTATCTTCAACTTTAAGACTTTTGGAGATCAGGTCATCTTATAGTCACTTAACTATTCTCAGTAATGTGTTTCTATATATCGCTGCTCATTGACACTCTCTAATTACAAAATTATATAAAATTATTGTAGGAGTCTACATTACCACTGGAGGATCTTTTGCGCAAACTGAGCATGTTTCCCTGAATGGCCTTTAGCCTCATTTGCCCATGATGCAGCGCCATAATAGTACGAGTCTCCTCGTATCTTGGAAGTAGAATTTTAAAATGCGCAGCGGGAGACCCAGCAGATTTCAGAAGATTCAACTTTTCAGATGTATTAACCTGCATAGCTGCTTACACCAATGCATTCCGCAGATTCACCGCTCTCTGCTTAAAGAAATAACTTCGTCCTCTGTGTTTTAATTGGATGTTCTCAATTCTGAGAATCTGCCGCTTGGTCCTAGTCTCAGTCACAATAGGAAATATTCTCTCCCTGTCTTTCTTATCTTGACTATTCACTGTCCGATAGGTTGCAATGTGTTCTTCCCCAATTCTTCCGAACTCCAGCAAGCACAGACCCAGAGCTATTAAATTATCGTCATCCGTTACAATCCAACTCCTTGCGACACACGACATGACAAACCAGGTCACAGTTCAATGTCATTAAAGCAAAACAGCCCTGGGGTAAAAAAAAATGAATGGAAACCCGGAATGCTTAAAATAGGAATATAGATTGAATGACTGGGATGTTAATTACTCGTACTTGAGTAAGAATTTTGAAGATATGCATATTAAAATTAGGGGAACGTAAAGTATTTTAATTTGCTTGAGTTCATCTTGTTCGACATTCTAACTCTAAAAGAGCAGTGTGTAAATCTGCTATAGCAAGAGCCACTTGTATTTACTGTAAAAAATACTGTTCGGCCAGTAGGGAAACTGTACCGAAGAGTTGTAGAATTAGACTGAAACCAGACCGAGGCAAAGTTATGTATCATTTGTTCCTTGATTTTCAACATGTGCTGACGCTAGAAATCAATAGCCAGGCAAAATAAGGGCAATAGATCCACCAGCAGCAACTCCCCAGTACAGAGGGCAAAGTGAAATATTAAACAATGAAACACCACTGAACAGATGAGAAAGATAATAGATGCCGGGATCAGCAGCCATTCACAGTTCACTCCAAATATTTATGAAATGCATACTTCGGGAATGAGTTTTCAATACTGGATATTATGGTGATTTAATGTGCAAGGTAAAACACATTTTACAGAAAGGAATTAAGCAAACAATTTAATCTACAATAGAATAAAGTAGTATTTAAGTTGAAAGAAAGGAAAGACAGACTTGCTGGGAACAAATGGATTGATTGAGAAGTGCAACTTTTTCAGTGAGTTAAACTTTTGCAGCACAGATGTGGCTTTATTTACAGAATTAGAAAATTACTTGACTCTTTCTTTTGAGCGGTACAAACATCTAAAAATCTTCAAAACTAGATTAGCGGGGGATAGCAGAAGAACTTTCACCTGCTCTCTGAATCTGGTCTGGGTCACCTTGTAAATAAATGTTTTTGTGCAGCTGCTGAAATTCTGGATCACAGAACCCCAATTCTGTGCCCGAAAAAGCCGGATAGACGCCTCCAGGTCTGTGTAGAGGCATCGCATGAGAATGAAGACCAGAGTGGATGTCGCCCAACAGAGAAGGAAAATCGCCGACAGGGTGAAGAGCAGAATGATGGATTGTCTCCGATTCTCCATCTCAGGAGCTCGCTGTTTACTGCAAATTTCGCCCCTTGAGCCCCCTGCGGACTCTGCTCGCCGCCAATATCTGTCTGACGGTCAGAGCATTGAGGGTCAAAATCAGGAAGAAAGGAAGTAACGGATTGAACAAACGGTCCACCCAATAAAATCCCTCAGACGTTACCGAAACAGATAATATAGGTTTCATGTAACAGACCCAGTTGCCTCTCCAGACCGTCGTTGCACGTTCCATATACAGGAAATAAAATGGAATATTTTTTAAACAGAAAACGATAGATACTACGCCAATCACCAAACCCGCAATTTTGGGTTTGCAGTATCTTGATTTAAATTTTGTGGTGCAAATGGCCACAAAGCGATCGAAAGTGAAAGCAACAGTAAACCACACGGAACAGTCAATGGCCAGGTGATACAGGACGTAGTGGACAAGGCAGAACGGAGCTTTGTTCAGGACGCTGTAAAGTCCGTCTGCTTCCACCAACTGGTAGACCAGGACTTCGATAATCACCACCATTAGATCCGCCGCAGCCATCGTCACCAGGTAACGCGTGACACATTTGGAGAGACCGCAGTTTCCTCGGCAGAGAATGATGATTGCCACAAGGTTAACTACAGTGAAACAAATAAAACGACCAAAAACAAGATCTAAAAAAAAAACTAACCGCTTTTTGTGTAGAAATTCAACCTTGCCCGCTTGAAATAACAGCCATGGTTTATTTCGAATGGACTTTGTCACTGGGAGTAAGTACTCACCTTTGTTTAAACGGTGTATGTGAACACCTGAACACAGCACAAAGTGATTAATGGTCGTAAATGTTCACAATGTCTCCACACGTTCACGGCCTACAGCAGTTATGAGTAGAGTCCAAGAATGATAGAGCACAGGAACAGCTCCTTCGGCCCAACATCTCCTTGCCGATCTACATGGCCATCTAATCTGTTTCCATTTGTCTACATTTGGACATCACCTCGCTAAATCTTTCGCATTCAATATTTCCTTTAAAAAATCGATAACAATCCTGTATCACCCATTTCCTTTGCCAAGTAGTTCCATATACAGACCGCCTTCTGTGTGGTAAAGTGACCCTTGGAATCTAAGTAGATCTCGGCACTCTGAACATCAACCTATCCCCCCCCCCCCCCGCTTAGTTCGTTTCCACAAAATTATGGCGATAAAAATGACACTGCAACTTGTTTTACACCGCTCTGTAACGTTATCCTTCTTTCTCCTACCTTTAGGAATAAAACACTCTGTGTAAGGAACAAAATACAGCCGGACCTCTCTCTCTATCTAAGCCTTGAGAAACCTTGCAGCATCTTTGTCAATATCGGCTGCACTCTTTTCAGCCTTTGTTAAACGAGGCCACCAAAACTGCGCAGTGCATTAACTCCAAAGACGGAGGTAGTGGAAATCATGTGTGGACGAAAATTAATATAAAGGTGGCATCAGCATTAAGAACCAGAGAGTTTTGATGACTTATCAGAATGCCCTTCCCATTAACCCGGGATTGCCCGTCTGCGCTTCGTTTCAAAAGAACTGGTTTTTATTCGAATGCAAGGCCAGATTGTGAAACCACGATATTGCCCAACAACATCGTTTCCTCTCTCTTCATAGCTGTGCGCCCCAACCATTACTCTGAGAAGAGGTTTTTCAGAAGATATGAAGCCTGTGCGTCATTGTAATTTTATATTTGTAGTGTGCACATGAAACAAACACGAACTGTTGCACAGCAGGCTAGTAAACGATGTTAGGCTGACAAACCGACTGACAGGCACGATGTCAAAAATAAGATGTTCTGACTATACAGTGTCCGCGTTCAGCGATCGGAATGTTTATTAGAAATCAAGTGCCGCCTCCAGATCTGATTATCTTTGTCATCTCTCACAGTGCCATGAATTGAAACGCTGAAAGGCTAAATAATAAGGAACTCAAAATGTATCAAAGTAAAGATTATGGTATTTTTATCACATAGAAATCAGTATCGAATATAGTCATTGTTACATGATTATTTTCAGGGTATTTCTCAATGATATTAACGGGCATTTCGAAAAACTAAATTGACATAATTTCAAAATTATATTAACATTATATAAAAAATAATATTCTAGCTGCGTGTTGAGAACATCTATAAGTGCGACACCAGTGCTGACACCAGGGAGCTCGATGAGAATTTGGTGATGGTTGGAAAATTTGGAAATGCCACAAAGAATGAAAAGTTCAATATGGCTTAATCCAAACAGCCGGGAAAAAATGGAAGAGGAGGAGCTGAGTTTATTTTTTTAGAATGACAGATGAAAGATTTCTGGTGAAAAATTGATTTTTTTTTCATTGGGCACCACACCTTCAGAGGCTGCGTTTGAGGAATGACAACAGTCACTGAGCCATATCCGGAGTGGAGCATCTTTTATCGTGGGATGAGAGACAGATTCCTTTATCATTCCAGTTCCTATCGTTAGACGAGTCTGTTTCGCAACCCGCTAAACAAACTCAGCCTCAGTGACGAAACACACGAAGCTACCAAGTTATTGTAAAGCCTCATTTGCTTCACCAGTGTCTTTCGGGATGGAGAATCATTGGACTTGCCTGGATTCTACAGACATGTAGATCCAAGGACCTTATGAATCATTACCTCTAATACTCTAATTGTGTGAATTAGAGGGGTGTAATTATATCAGAATTGGTGGCTGTAATCACATTCCGTGAATCCGGAGAAGAGAGTGGAAAGCATTTTCACAAGTTGCAATCGACGCTAGATCTCGTTAGATCGAGTTAGAGCTCGTATTTGATAGACATTGCGAATGAGTTTGAATGAATAAGGTCCACTAATGAAGGAGCTTTAGAAATACATGGATTGTGTGTGTTGTGTCTGTACATTTCGATGTCTCACGTCGCAAACGAAAATACTGCAAGCAGTTCCAGTGACAAATCCGCATGACACAGGTTAAAACATCAAAAGTTATTATTACTAGACAGGATATTGAGAGGAATCAGACGGCATTTTAAGAAATGACAGGAACACGAGTTGAAGATCTGAAAGGGGGTGCTGATATATGAGGTGATTTGTAAATAGTAGTCGCAGTGCTATTTGTTTAAAGGAATCGAGTGACCTGCGAGCAACCTCCTTTTAAGGAGGCCAGCGTAGGCAGCGATTCCAATGTGGTATGTGATTGACAACAAGGTCAGCTCTTATCGAAAACTACGGCGTGAACTATCACAGATTAAAGTCGCATCACCATTTGCTGAGAGCTGCGCGATTTCGCTGCCTCCATAAAAGTAAAGGGAAGTTACTTAACCTGGACGCCAAATATTCCAATTACTGTGTAACAAATCGCCGCTCTTTGTAACATTATTCAGCCCGGGCAGTTCGAATTGAAAATTGTGCTGCGAATTCATTTATCAGATTTCTTCTGCTTCTTCAGCGTAAAATACTTCACAGATCAGACGTTTAGAATCCACTGCGCCTTGATGTTTCTGTCCTCAGTGTCGCTGAGGCACAGAATGACATTCTTTTATAGAATAATTTATTAGAATAAATTATATAGAATAATGAAAACATAATGAAAACAGATTGTTCAGTGACATGTGATATTTACTTAACTTAGCATTTGCTGCTCGTCTCTCGTGTACCGTAACGTCAGTGGGGAAATCAGACGCCAGAGTTCACAGAGGTGAAGGCAGCACCGGCCACGAAGCCTCAGGACACCGCCGATGCTACGATTGCCACACCAATTGCGATGTTGTTAAACTGCTCCTTGTAATGACAAGGACCTTATTAAGCATCGCGAATAGCGACAGTAGTCTGAAATCCTGTGTTGTGTCCACCTCATCAGTGCAAATAAGTGTAACTTTCATTAAACAGTAAAGTCCGCACTGCTTTTTGGTTTTATTCTGTGCCGACGCACCTTTAATATGATTCACAGTTACACTGTTCCTGTGATTTTTTTCTGTTTTTGATGCAATAACCTTAACATATTGGTGCAAGCCATCATTGTTTTCGCCATTACCAGAATCAGCCACAAACAAAGATGTTGGCAATTATGCAGCTGGTGATACAATACAGGGACACCGGTATTACAGACTGGATCCTCTACCGCTGCTGTCGTACTTACTCTCAAAAAAACCAGAACAATAGAGAATATATTGTTTCTGGGTAGGTTTTAATGCAAAACATACTGGTAATAATATTAAATATGTGACAGAGTCACCAGCTGATGCTGAAAGTTGGACTAGATAGTAATTCATTCAGGTAAGGAGATAAAGTGCTTATTAAGCTGCTAGACAGTGATTTGCTACGTAGTGGGGCATAAGGACACGTGCAGCGAATAAGTACACGTGCATAAGGATATAGAAAGCGAGCTGCTCCTGAAACATGTCGTTCTTGTGTTCACACAGAGAAGATTGCAGAAGCAGAGCGTCTTTCCCTGACATTTCATGAAAAACAGCAGATTTCAGAAGGAATACTGCGTCAGTTCTGCTACTGTAGGTTAGGAACAAAGTGAAGATCCAGGTGAACAGGCAAACGGAAGAATACAGCATTCTGAACCCAGCAGCAATAACTCAGCTTTCGGCTGTGCAGTGGCTTGCAATTGCCGCTACTGAAATATCTGCGTCTCGGGGCTTTGGGAGAAATGGTGTCTCAGGCAGCATTCTGCCTCTAATTGTCGAACCCTTTATGTGTATATGAGAATAAAATGGTTAATTGTGTGCAGCGATCTTCTCCTAATGATCTATGCATCATCGATTCTATGAAGGGTCCTCAGAAGGTGTCCTGAGCCGCAAAGTCAGCTATCCATAATCCTCAACAGATGTTGCCTGACATGTTAATCGCCATGCCGGTTGTTCATAGATTCAAATACATGAGTTTCTGTGCTTACTTAATTCGGGTCTCAGCAACGTGCTACCCCTTCAGTTATCTGTATTAAGTACCATCAGCCACACTTGCTCTCTACAAAGCATCCACTCTTGCTGTGACCCGCAAATTTGCAGACTCAGTTTGTCATAACATCAATCAGATCATCGATATTCCAAACGCAACCGGCCATTTACAGTTCAGTCTTTTGATGCGTGAAACAAGAGACGACCCATTCGGACGCTTTCTCAAATTATGGTCGGATACTTTAATCAGGCCTGTTTGAAGAAAGCCCTGGCCAATTATCAACAGCACTTAGCCTACTGGACCAGAGGACACAGCACACGACGATAAGGAATTTCTGTCGTTACTTCGCGAGAACTCATTTTGTCAAGTCGAGTCATTTGCCTGTACTCCAGCGACCTGCATACAGAGGACGGCTGAAGAGCAAGGTGTAAACATTTGAGACAACCAAAAGTTGGTCACTGAAGACAAAGAAATGGCAACAGGATTGGCTTGAATCATTGGACGGGGTCGTGTTCAATAACTTATTGACTGACTGACGACATACACCAGCAGCGTTACAGAGTTCATTAAAACGGTTGTGGATGGGTGTGTCCTCACGAAATCGCTCAGGGCCTTCCTAATCAGAAACCCTGGATGAGCAATGAAATGCAGAGCCTGCTGACCAAGATCAGAGGCATTCAAGTCGGATGATCAAGAATACTACAAGAGGTACAGGTATGATCTCCGGAAAGGCATCTCTCGGGCGAAGTGAGTTTGCGGACTAGACGGGAGTTAATGAGGGATGTTCAGCAACTGTGACAGGGATTGAGTATCATAACCTCCTACAAAGCTAAATCCTTCGATATAAGGAATACCAGAACGTCGCTTCCAGATGTGTTCAATCCCCCCCAGTACAGGGAAGGACCATCGCAAATCCGATGATCTTTCTGTCTCAGTAGCTGAAGATAACGCGCGGGCTGCTTTAGGAGAGGGAAAAAGAAGAAAGCATCGTGTCCGTACATGGTCATGTCTTGAAGTATTGCGCCGAACAACTATCCGGTGTGTTCAGGATATCTTCGATCTCTCAGCCCTGAAGTGTTTTGTACTCACCTGTTTCAAGAAGACATCAATTATTTCGATGCCAAAAAAGAGTTTAGTAATCTAGCTAAATGACTATCGCCCAGTGGAAATTAAATCTTCAATGTTAAAGTGTCCGTAGCCCTACTGGAACCCATTAGGTCACCATTCGGACAGGAGATATACAAGTGCTTCAACACCGGCCCTTGCAGACGCTACGGCAGATAATATTTATTTGGATGCTCAATAAACCGTGGAACATCTGGACAACAAAGATGCATATATCGGAACTCTCTTTATGGTTCGTATCTCAGTATTTCACACCAAAATCCCCTCAAAGTAATCAGTAATCTCCAGGAACTGGATCTCAATAACCTCTTGTGCAATTTGGATACAGGAGTTCCTCACTTGTAGATACCAGTCGGTCCGGATTAGCAAAACACTTTCTCCACAAATGCCATCAGCACAAGAGCACCACGGGGGTGTATACTTAGCCCCCTGTTCTACTCGCTTTACGTCTATCACTGTGTTGCAAAATACAACTGTGACACCATATCCAAGTTCGGAGATGACACCATGCTGCTGTTTGTATCAAAGGTGGCGATCAATCAACATACAGGAGGGAGATTGAAAAGTTGGCCGATGGGTGTAATAACGACAACCCGTCACACAATGTCAGTAAAACCATGATTGTAGTTATGAGGAAAGAGGTGAACCAGAGTCCATGAGATAGTCCTCATTGGAGGATCAGAGCTAGAGTAGGTTCACAACTTTAAATTCCTTCACGTCACTATCTCAGATGACCTGCCGCGGATCCATCATACTAATGTCATTACGAAGAAAGCACGACACCGTTTCCATTTCATCGGGAGTCTGGGGAGGTTCGGCATGCTATTGCAACCTTGGCCAACTCCTGTGGATGTGTTCTGGAAAGTATGCTGAGTGATGGACTCTTTCAAAATTATTGATATCGGTCATACCGGTAGGGGAGCAGAACACATACAATACTCCATATTAGGCACTACAACTTGTACAAATTCAAAATATCATCACAAATCCTGCACCCGTTACATTGATATATGAAGAGATTAAATATTCAGTACCTTCCAACGGGTCTTGTGTGCGGAGATTGATTTAACTGGGAGTGAAAGGCCACAGAGTCAAGTTATGTGACCATAACCCCTGACGCATCAACTATACTGTAGTGAGGAAACACTATTGCTGTTTTATTATTCTCTGCATAATTCAGCAACAATTTTGCTCCCTTAAAATATTAGAAGCTCTCTTTTTGATTAACGTTTATCACACGTCTATGGCCGGTTGGTGGCGCAGTGACACCAGCGCGGGATTCCGGAATGAAGGTTCCCGGATTCGAATCCAGTCGGGCCTTTTCCGAGTATGCGTTCCATCCGTGCCGGGCTGAGTGTTGAGCTCGCAACTCGACCTCGTAAAATAAAGAAAAATAAAAAAAAAAATCTGTGAGAGGAGTGGCGCGTACACAGTCTCTCGTCCCGCGCATTGTAACCATGAAAGTGCACGAAGCTGGCCTCTGAGGACTGTCGTCGTCATCATCACCATTATAACATTTTTAAATATCTTGGAGAAACTATGCTTTCCACCATTTTTTCTCTTTACCTGTAATGAAGCCCGTGGCTTCATTTGCTTAAATGGAACCATTTTAAGAAAGGATCATTTTAATACCATGGACATACAACTCCAAACATTTGTCAGTTCTTATACTCGACAGTGCACAATAATTCTCTGTTAAAGTATTGGAGTTTTTTTATCAGGTTAAATTAATTAGATGTATTGCTTTTCCTGAAGATAAAAGACCGCGTTTCCTGAAAAATTAGTAATTTAAGGCTGGCTGAGTTGATGATACTTAGTCTAATAAATGTTGACGATATTTATCTGACCATTACGACATCAACACAGTCACAACGCCAACAGTAGTAATTGTATTCAATGCAGATACATCACCTGGGGTTTACGGTGAGTTGGCAGAACAACAGTTTCTGGCACATAAATATACCGTTCTGACCGAATCCCGTGGGTATCTCCCTTTGGTGGACCGGAGAAAACTTCCACACACGCTCGATGTGTGGCGCGGCTTCCTGCATTTTCATTTACATCATACCTGACCTTGGCTTGACTGAACGAAGTTATCGCCCAGAAGGAATGGAGGATTCATCGATATGTATGTCTCACTTTCCAGAAAATTTGCTCTCATACCATCCTCTCGCAACACAACTGGGGGAAAAAAGTTCCCAATGTGGAGATGTATCACACCACGAACATACCATCCACTATAACTTCTCCATGTCCAACGGGATCTTACGACGATGCGTGTACCTTACCCCACCCCCGCCGCCTACTCCGCTCTCTGCTGGTACCTCTTTCCACATCACTGACTTGGCCACTATCCGTTCCTATTGATCTCCTTCCTGGCACTTAACCCTGCAGGCGTTATTAGTGCGCACCTGCATCTGCACCTCCTCCTTCCCCAACCACCATTCACGAAAATCAGGTCAGACTGTTAAATCCGGTTCTCCTGGATTGGTAGCCTCCACATTGGTGAGAATCAACGTAGACTGGGTACCGCATTGTGGAATGCCATCACTTCGCAGTCACCCACTAAATCCCAAGCACTTACATCTGCGAATGAACATGCAGCAACCAGGGCGAGTTCTAGAAATGTACGCGGCACAGGTGGCTTCTATATTCACAGACATTTTTTAATCTTTCCCTCTCCCAGTGTATAGTTCCCTCCGGCTTCAAAACTTCCACGATTTGTCCCAAGAAAACCAAAGTAGCAAGTCTGAACAATTGACGTCCTGTTGCACTCAACTCAATCATAAATAAATGCTTTCAGTGTCCGGTCAAGGACTACATCTGCAGCATGCTACTACCCAAACTGGACACCCTACAATTCGCCTACCAACATAACCGATCATAATACTATGCCAAAGCCACAGAACTGAACTCACCTGGAAAAAGAGGATGTTCTTATTGGACCACAGTTCATCTTTCAACAACATAATTATCTCCAGGCTCGACAAGACGTTCGGAGACCTGCATCCTGAGTTGTGCAACTGGATCTTCGACTTCCTTTTGGTTCCCCCGCAGGTGGTAAGGAAAGGGTCACTCAGTCTCTGGCCATCTGATGCTGAAAACAGGACTCCCCCACCGCCTTAAATCTGTCTTGAGTCTTCTTCTTACTCTCTGTTCAGCAACGACCGTATTCCCACGCACAGCTCCAACCTGCTGATCAAATCTGCAGATACGATATTGATAGGCCTTCTTTCCAACAATAATGCGACAACCCACAAAAAATAAGTCGACTCTCTGACGGTGCCAAGAAAAATACATCAACCTGAATGTTGAAAGAATGAACGAGCTGATCATATATTACAGGAGAAACAGAGACAGGCCTGCCCCTTTTTACATCAATGGGTCTGCGGCTGACAGGATGAATTGCATCAAGTTCCTTGGTTTACACAACACCGAGATCTCGCCTGGACTCTACATAACAGCTGGGTGGTGAAAAAAGGACATCCGAGTCTCTTTCACCTCAAACGTCTGAAGATGTTCGGCATAGGTCCCACAATTCTCAGGACTTTCTACAACAGGACCATCGTTACAGCATGCTGACTGACTCTGTCACGGCCTAGTCCGTGGACTGTACTACCCAAAATCCCAAAGCACTACAGTGAGTGGTGCCGACAGCCCATCGTATCTGAGGAGGTGAACCTACCTCTCTGCAGGATATGTACGGCAGCAGATGCGGTAAAAGTGCCCGAAACGGGGCTCCAGCCATGCCAACCAGAAACGGTTTCAGGTACTTCTGCCTGGCAAGTTACACTGCAGAATGGAGGTCAGGACCAACAGGCTCCGGGAAGGCCTTTTTCACCAGGCAATCAGATCAGACTTATCAGTTCATATTAATCTGATCGCATATCTGACTGTACAATGTAGGTGGCTGTACATACATGTAAACAAATAAAGGGATAGTGGGGAAAAAACTAAATATATATAATAAATATATAATCTAATTGCTTGTGTAGCTGGTTGTCCCGAATGTGACTGATGTCATAATCAGAATAATTGCCTCAGTGGAATTGCTCTCACTTGTATTTAACACTGCAAAGTTGATCACCAGTCCATATGAGCAGTTAGAACTTTCCGAACAACTGAACGAGGCTTCTGACCGAATATGGAATATGCAGCGATTTACTACATTGCGGGCGTTTTCTATCCTGCAATTGTAGCAATTGGTATCCCTGGTGAGGTACTGGAGCTGGCAACTGTATATATGGTACCGTCGTCTTGCTTTTGTTTCGCTGCACTGTTCGGAATTTTATCAGCACAAGTGCTACACTCAGTTTCAGTGTCCTTATTTTTCCGATATGATGATTTATTTCTTTTGTTAAATACGTTGTTGCCGATACTGCCATAGCTTCATAGTTTGATCTTTCTCGGCTCCAGTCGAAAATCGGCATGGAGGTCAGTTCTTGCATAATCACTAAATTGTAATATGCTTTGAAACTCATTAATTTCACTACGAATTAACCCTACAGCTGTTTCAGCTCTAATCATTGAAATGGTGTTAATTATGAAGCGATCTACCGTTCAGCCGTCCGTGCGTCGTGGTAATCAGATGCCTCGCTCAAAACTGTCGGAAGGTCGGCAACTCCGCTCCATTCTTGTCCTCCAGCCGGGGTGCACCGATGAAGCAGGAACATTATGGATTTCTGTTTTTTTTTTCCAAAACCCTGCGTAGCATTGGAAGAATGGTGGGCATTCAGACAGTTGCAACTAACGATAATTCTGTTTTGATGCTTTTTTTTCCTGCAAAATTCTTGCAGTCAATTTAACGGCGATTGTGATCCTATCTCGGGGAAAATGCGGACTCTCTAAATGCATCACCCGTTACCTGGTTGGAATGGCAACAGCAGATCTAATGGTAGTTCTAGTTTTCGCTCCAGTGGATCAGACCAACAATATCTACATTCATTCCAGATCCCTGATCATCACTCCTGGATGCGCTCTGACACTTGTATTTAGGCTTGTCACGAGGGACTGTTCAGTTTGGTTTACGGTCAGTTTTACCTTCGATCGTTTCATCGCAATATGTTGTCGAAAGCTGCGGGAACGATACTGCACTGAGAGAACAGCAGGAGTCGTTATGGTGACCGTGGTTATAGTGAGCTGCGGGAGATGTGTCCCGTTTTACTTTGCCATTGCACCTTATGTTATCATTGACAACATGCCGTGGCGTTGCGCCCTCACATATGAATATGCTACCTCGCCCGTTTGGAGAGGATAAGAATAGTTGGACAGCATTTTAACACCGTTGCTACCAATCGGCTTAATTCTAGTGTTCAATGGGTTAACAGTGAGAAATACCATTGCAGCAAATAGAGTCCGCAGAGGGCTTCGGAACAGCAATGAAAATCAACAGGATAACGAGATAGAAAACCGCAGAAAATCGTTGATTTTGTTGTTTGCTATATCAGCTAATTTCATTTCATTTTGGATATTCTATGTAGCTCATTCCTTGAAATAGCAAACGGAAAATTATTTGTATCAGGACAATTTTTTGAATACGCCAGTATATATACTACAACAATTTTTTTCCATGTTGCAAATTCTCAGTATGTGCACCAATCCTTGTATCTATACACTGACACAGAGGAAATTCAGAAAGGAACTGAAGAATGGAATGAAGTATGGGTTTACATTAAATGGTCATCTGTGTAGATAACGCCCACTCCAATTGCAATTCAGCGGAGATTTCTAATAAAACAGTTTTGAAAATAAGTAGGTCATAAAATCAAACAACTATTAGCCTGGTAACTCCGAAATTGCAAAATTAGTGAAGGTTACATACTTCATACAGTTAAGGTAGGAAATTCGGGAAGCGTTCAATAAACTGTCGCAGTTGTTACATTGTTTCAATTACTCCAAACTGTCACAGAGACTTGACAAACAGAAGGGCAGGAATAGTTTCTGTACATACCCGGGTTCAGATGTTTCACGATTGACAGAGTCGGGTAAAAGACTGTAAAGTGAGTGTCGTTGAAACACACGGAGAGTATGATAGCAACACTGCTGCAGAAAGGGAAGAAACAGTGGAGAGATTGTCTATTGGCAGACTGTGATTGGAGCTCAGAAGCACACTATCTCAAAAGAGTAAAAAGTACGGAGACAACGAGGACCTCATCAGGAGATAGATTTTGCCCAGGTACCATATTAACATGGTTGTTGTCACAGCCTACTTAAACTTCCCAAATATTCATTGGCAGTTCCTGAGGTTAACAGGTTCAGATGCGACAGAAATTCTCCATAAGTCTGCAGGCGAACGAGAGAACAGTCCATTCAGAATCTAGTATTAGAAAATTTCGCAAGTCTCCTCGCGGGTCAACTATTCGATATTTAATATAACCTTTCACTGGATAGGAGCTGATACAATGGAATGTGATTAATTGGTGCTATTAGATAGGGACTTGGAGTCGAATTTGCAAAATTGTTTGCTACTCGAAATGCGCAACAAATGATTGCTAATGGAAAAGTTGATTGCGGTTCAGTGTAGGCTTGTTTCATTGAGGCTAGGCTAGTGTAAAGTAACTCCTGGTTGACGAGAGATATGGATCACATCGTCAAGAAGAAGAAAGAAAGATACTTAAGCTTCAGGAAGAAATGATCAGACAAGGCTCTTGAAAGTCACAAGGTAGCCAGGAAGGAAAATAACTGGAATTAGAAGAATTAGAAAGGGACATGGGAATGCCTTAGACAGTCGCATTTAGGTACTTGAAGAACGGAAGGGTGACGAGAGCGAGGGTGGGCCATATCATAGAAAGAAGAGGAAGCTTGTCTCTGGATTGCACGGAGGCTTTGAAGGTCTTTAATGATACATTGCTTCGGTATTCACCAGTGAGCGTGGGTTTGATGAATGTGGATCCAGCGTAAAAAGGCGTATCTACAGGGACATACTTACGTAAAGATTTATGCGTTGGAAATTTGCCAAACACTAAAATAAACCTTTCACCATTGATAGAAGGCATATACCCCATGTAATTAGAGAAAGCGGACACAGATATTACTGCCCTTTTGGACATGATATTTTATTCTTCACTGTCCGCAGCAGTAGTACCAGTGAATTGGAGGACAGCAAATGTTATATTTTTGACCAAGAAATGCCATAGGGATAGTCCTGAGAATTACAAGCCAGTGAGCCTTCAATCAGTAGTGGGAAAGCTACTGGAGAAGATTCTTAGTGAACGAATTTATGAATATCTGGAGAAGCGTATTCTGGATGGGAGCAGTCAGCATGCTTTAGTGGGAGCAGATCCTCCCTTATGAGCCTGATTGAATTCCTTGAATAAGTGAAAAGATATACAGATGAAGACAGAACAGTCAATGCAGGATGGATTAATTATGTTATGTGTTTGACCAGGTTATGCATGTTAGGCATATCTGAGACGGAATTGGATCATGCGAAACATAGTTGCATACACTTTGGATTTGCTTAGTAACAGATTATAAGAAGGCAGATTAGATAATAGAAGGAGGGAATTCTGCCTGGACGACAATGGCCAGTGGTGTTCCGCAAGGAAGGTATACACTTCAATAGACTTTACAACTAAGTCTCCACTCCGCTATTACAGTGTTCTGAAAGACCGACTGCAATTTGACCATTCTGCAACACTTGGATGTTTTATTGAATTACAGCTGAGGATGTAAGCAAAGTGCAAATTTTCTGAATGGAACTGCATATTACAGGCCTGATGCTACAATGATATCAAAATATTTTTTTTCCAAATGAACCCTTACAGTCAACAAATGGAAGTCTTCAGTAACATCTATTTGCGCTTCTCAAATCAACCAAACTCCAAAAGTGCGAATTTCAAATTCCAATTTCAGGTATATACGAATTTGTCTTTATGCCAATTGATCCTTGAACAGTGGTTTTGCCGTACCCGGAATAGATACACTCTTATTTCGATCCCCTTAATCCTGATTCCACCTGGCCGGTGTGGAATCCGCGTCTGCCTCTTGAATTCAATACAAAAGCAGACAAATAAAAGAACACAACGTATTTCACTCAACGGGACAGACATTTTCAGATAGCTATATCGTCTTGTGAAACAGAGGATTAATTTAAACTTTCTTTCAATACAAGCCGGACAAACACAAGACTGCCTTCCGTTCATTCACGCACGCATTACCTCTCTTTACATTTCCAGTGAACTGCCGAATGTCCATTCCGTGTGCAATATTTTACGTTCTCAGTCCATTCGTACCTAAACGATCGCAGAACGTGGAATAATTTATAAATAATCTAGGCTTAGTATCGTACCACATTTAAGATGTCTTCTCGCCTCTAAAGCAAATGAACGCTGGAGGTTATGTATCATCCGGAGATTAATATTCAACCTATTTAAGAATAACGTCATCGCGTCATCAAATATAACAATATAACCATATAACAATTACAGCACGGAAACAGGCAATCTCGGCCCTTCTAGCCCGTGCCGAACGCATACTCTCACATTTTTTTTTTTGTTTTCTCATAAATTCCGTACGTGTTTCCCTCACCTTACACAATTCAATATCATTCTCCTTAGTGAAAACAGAAGAAAATAAATTGTTCAAACACTCCCCCATCTCTTTCGGCTCCACACATAGCTGCCCACTCTAATCTCCAGCGGCGTCAACGATCGAGATATCTCTGTTCATGGATAGGATTCGGAGTATATGAAAGTATTTTTTGCATAATAGCAGGCTAATAATCCTCATTACCACCACTGAATGAATAGGTTTGGACACAGTACTGGGAACATTAACTGCTAACAGAATCCAGTCCGGAACTATTGCCTTTATCGCCTTACAGATGGGGTGAATGTATATTCCTTTAGTGCGATACCTTCCTTATAATTTCACAATTGCACTTTCTTATACACACTCTAAAACATTTTACTCAGTCTGAATTATTCATTGTGTGTTAGGACAGAGGGATGAAACAATATCAAAGGCTTTCTAGATTCATCGGTGCTGCGAGACACTAAATGTCGCCACCACATATATCTGACTATTGGCTTTAAGTTGTCTCGATTAATGTTTATTTATTGTGAGCCTTCCGTTGGAATACCGTTCCTAGATCTGACATAAATGTAGTGGAGTACTTGCCCTTCGTCTGGTGACATTTGGTTGGCATGTCTAGTGAGATTCTCTGTTCATACCTAGAAATAAGGGATTGTTTAATACTTGACTTGCTGTCTTTTTGTTGTATTTGCCGCAAGGTCGAGTGTGCAGAATGTAATTCTAAGACTTATAAAGGCTGCTTTGTGTTATGAGCTAATGATATGTTCCTACAGAAACACATTCAAATCAATTTTCCTTTCAACAGTACCTAGACCGCGTACTGTTCCGGTGATCAGTTGTCTGTCACAGCTGAGTATGATTATCCGCAGGCACGAATGTCCCAGTTTCCTGAGCAATACCTCTCAAAAGCTTAAACACAAAGGAAGCAGTGCATGTTATAATCCTGTTTCAGTTTCCTGCCTCGTTTAACTACATTGCGGTTTCTCACTGGTCCCACACGGAGAAACCGTCAAGAGTAGTGCAGTGCACTTCGGTGTGTATGCTGGCAAGAGATATTTGGAACGAGGCTGCCTATCATCGTCATCACCGTACTGAGCTGCGTCACTATGTCCCCTTCTATTTCAAAAACCTATATTATTTCTCTCTGAATGGGCAAGTTGGCCCTGCAGCTTTTCTACCTGTTTTAGACACTTGCTCTGATCTCTAGTGTTATGTTTATTTTCTGATATTGATTTAGGAATTGCATTCATAACGTGCTTAAATCGGTGCAATTTTGACCCAATCCTTCCAATCCACTGCAAGCTAAAATGTTTCTAGTCACTCACTCTTTTCTACAATAAGATTTCTAAAACTGATTCGAATACATGATTATCCACGCTCCACGCATCCACTCTCCTTGTAAATTATTCGGCTTCTCTTTAAGGTGAATAATTTCTCTTCAATCCAGAACTCCACCTCATACAACTCATAAATGTTTCTTCTAATTATTCCCGCTGTACTTACGATTGCTGACAACATTCCCCCAATACTCAATTATACATCCTTCCGCTCCAGCTTCGTTTAGATACGATACGTCACAACTTCCCGTGGGTAATCATCCAAAACATTATCATAGTTTTTAATAATTTATTTATTTTATTCATACCTGCATCAGAAGCGTAGTCTACACAACGAAGACAATTCCTCGTTATGTATTTTTCCATCAGAATATATTTAAAAGCAAATTGTGAGGGTGTGTTTCAGTTATGGGTGACATTAATTTCCGAAATACTGAGTGGGAAAACGCAGTGAGTAATGGATTACAGGAAAGGTGAAATCATCGAAAGTTATATTATTGTTTTTTGACCCTATATTTTCATACATCAACAGGACGAGAATCTTGTCTCGATTTGTTACTGAACTTGTTAATAGGGGAAGTCAAAGACAACATAAAAGCAAAAGAGTGGGCATATAGTATGACAATAATTAGTGGAAACTGGCGGAATGGAAATTAACAAAAAATCATGTAGAAAGCAATCGAAAAGAGAAATAGACAAGAAAAATTAAATATGAAGGTAACCTAACAAATAATATAAAAATGACATCAAAACCTTTATTTTTTTCAAATATATAAAGAGAAAAGCAGAGGCAGGAGTGGATATTGGATCGAAGGAAAAGGAAACTGGAGAGATAGCAATGAGGCAATGAAATGCCGAATGAACAATACGTATTTCGCGTCTGTGATCATTATGGAACACATTAGCACAATGCCAATAAATCGGGATTTACACGTTTTAGAAATACCTGTTTTTGCAAAGGAAAATTGCTTGGAAAGTGCAAGACCGGAAGGTGGAAAAGACAGCTGGATCAGATGGTGTAGTGCTCTGAACTAAACACCGAGTTAAACCATAGTCAATGAAGCGGGATCCCAGTAAGTTTAACCGTTTACTGTTCACTCTTCCACATTAACGTATGGTGAAAACTGTTGATAAAACAATACAAAATATGTAAGGTATTTGTTTCCTTCCTGGCATAGCACTTACATCATAAACACTTTGAAAAGTGAAACTACGACAAACTATATCACATTAAAATACAACTTACAGTCAGAATCTACCTACGCCATCAACTGGTTTTAAATACATCAGCACAAACTGTCCGTAGCTCTTTAAATAACAAAGAAAATAAACTTTATCAACCGTCATTTATTTTAACAGAATCAGCGTTAACATTTTTACTTCAACATATCTATTATCTTATGAATTTACGGAGTGGCTTCTATGATGTTTCTCAGTGCGTAGAAAGAGAACTTTAATCGCGCTGATTCCGCACAAACAAGCCCCCTCCTTCCCGTTTCTCCATATCGGTATTTTCCCACAAGACGTGGCGAAGCAGCGTGTGACGTCATTCCACATCGCGATACGTCACAGACAACGAATTTATTCTCAACGACCTTAACTTTAACTAGAAAATAATTACAAACGAATTACTAAAGCGAAAATGTAATAAAGCTAAACTAATGCCTTAAGGACAACACACTCCCCTGTTGACCTTCGTAAGGTCACTATGAACATTATACAAAACTTCAGTCTCTAAATCGGTCTTTAGGTAGAAGTAGAACGACTTCTGCAACTGGCCTTTGATGTGAAGTTGTGTGAAGTTCTCACATCACCTTGGTCAGAAGTTTTCAACTCAACCTTCCTTTTTTAATGTATTTATTAATTTTTTAGAAAATTACAAAGAATAAATGTAATGATAAAATAGTACGAAAGAGAAAAAAATAACATTAACCCT